>NC_057865.1:300978217-301329884 GCF_019393635.1 Dromiciops gliroides | reverse complement strand
CCTCTGTTCTGAGGCCCCTCCCAGCCCTGACATTTAATATTCTAAAGCCATAAAGGAAAAGAGGAGAGTACAGGGCAGGAGAGGAGAGCATGGAGCCACTGGTTGATTACCACCATCTTCCAAGGCCCCCACCCCCACAATGGTTCATTCTGCAGTCAGCTGTAATGCCCTGGGATGTGCTTGGAGCCTGGGGACCTGGATATGAGTCCTGGCTCTCCCACTGACTGGCTGGCTGACCTTGGGCCTCTCTAAGCTTCAATGCCTTCAGACAACACCAAAATCAGGGTGTGCTAGTAAATGCTTAATAACCAACTTTCTGGTTGTTAAAATAAAATGTATATAGGCTACCCTTGTAAAGTCACTCTTCATTAAGAATGCTTTCTCCATCTCCATCACATTCTTAGTCTAGACAATCACCAAAACAAGAAATCAAGCCCAAACTTGTAGCACTTGTTGATTTTTGAGGTGTAAATGCTCACACTGACAATGTAACAACAGGTTTGCTGGCTCTAACACATCCTGGATAGTCCAGAATTATATCTTTACTTTTCTCCTCTCAGTGACCTCCCTTGTTTTCGTATGTTAAATCTACCTGGGCATAACAGTACCAAAGGTTAGAAGAACATCAGGACATGGAATGCCAGAGACAGGACTTTAGGACAGGGGACGTCCAAGCTGGGAGGGACCTCAGAGATCTTATCTAATCCCCTCAGTTTTCCCGATAAGACAACAGAGGGCAGAGATGTGATGGAAGTGAGGGCCTCCCCAATGAGAAAGAATCCAAGGGCAGCTAGGGGGTACAGTGGATAGAGCATGGGCCTGGATTCAGGAAGACTCCTTTTTCCTGGGTTCAAATCCAGCCTCGGACACTAGCTGTGTCACCCAGGACAAGTCACTTCACCCTGTTTACCTCAGTTCCTCATCTGTAAAATGAGCTGGAGAAGGAAATGGCAAATCCTTCCAGTAGCTGGGCCAAGAAAACCCCAGATGGGGTCACAGAGAGTGGGACACAACTGAACGACAATCGGCCAACAATCTACCAGGCATCTGCTGCCTCACGACCAGCCAGGCATTTTTTTTCCAGCTATCACAATTTATGATGGTATTTCTTAATGGTGGTGAGAATGGTGGCCATTGATCCCTGAGGTGGTGGGAAGATCCCACCAGAGCCATGAAGGACGGTAACCTCATAACCCGTTGCCCTGGATAGAAATGCATTCTGGCTCTGCAGTGGACCAAGGTGACTGACTTCCAGCATCCTCTGGAATTTTGTGACATTTTGAAAGGCCCCCGATTATTTCAGAAACACAAGAAAGGAGTTATCAAAAGTAATTTTTTTCTAGCATTAAATTCCACTTGCTTTTCCCGCAAGTTAAATTACATCCTTCCTCCATCCAATTATTTATTATCATGTCTCCTGCCCCTTCGCTTCCTGTCCCACCGGAAGGGAAGGCCAGGCCAGGTATTCATTCCAAGCTCTACTTGGGCATGTTCCAAGCTCAAAACCAGTGAGAGCCCCTGGAGCTCAGCTTCCCCAATGAGCAGTAACACAAAACCCTTGAAGACAGAGACACTTTCATCGGGTATGGCCGATTAGCATGACACCGATAGGACCTGGGAGCTTCAAAGCCCAAGGCCGAGGGAGGATGGGGACATTGTTCTTGAAAGCCGTATCATATGTTGGGAGCTGACAGCGCTATTCTGGAAGGGCCTTCTCAGGGGCTCCGGCCCCTTCTCGGCGATGATGGATACACACTTTGCCTATCACTAGTCTTCTAAGTAGCTCAGCCTGGGGACCCGTGAGTCTGCTGACCAAGGCTCCTCTAGTAGGGGTACCAGTGAGTGCTTCCGGGGGGCCGCTGCCCAGTGCCACACCTGGCACTCTGACCTGGGCATCAGAGGTCAGCTCGGCCACCCACTAGCCATGATGCCTTGGGCAAGAGTCACCATCTCTCTGACCCTTGGTTTCTCCTTCAAAGGAGGAAACAGACCTAATGGAAAGAGGGACTCAGGGGACCTGTGTGTGAGTGCCACCTCTGACAGGGTGGTATGGCCCTGAGCAAGTCACTTGCCCCTCTTTACAAAGGGAATGACGACACTTTCACCAGCTACGTCGGGGTATGTACTGTCAAGCTCGTTGCCCCAAACGCTCTCCTGCTAGCTCTCATAGGCAGCACCGTTTGCTCCCCAGAGATCAGTCCCAAACTTGTGAGGCACACAATTCCTGTGGCAGGCATCTTCTCTGGGCATATTCTAGTAACAAGGAAGGCGTGGTCGGGGAGTAAAGGACCCAGAGAGGGAGCCAGGAGTCCTGGGCACCAGTCGGGACTCTGACATTTACTGGCCACAGGACTGGGTGGGGATCAGTCACTTATTCCACATGGCTACTAAGAGCCTCAGTCCCACAATGGGTCTGTTTCTGCCCTCAAGGGACTTCTCTTTCTTGGGGGTGGGGAAGGAGATGACAGGCACACCAATAAGCAAATGAAAAACATGAACCAAGTAAGGGTAATTCCCGGAGAGCCACAAGACCCCCTAATGACCAAGGGAACAGGAGAAGCCTGGCCCAGAGCCTCACTGGTGTGGTTTCCTCATCTCCAAAGTTGGGACAATAACCTTGAGCCTCATGTTCCTTGTCTGCACAAGTGGTTATGATCTACTGAGCCATGATACCAGGAGACCCACAACATCCCCACATCCAGGCTTCTCCTTTGCCAACCAGGAAACTGAGGTCATGGGGAGAAAGGACTTTCTCCTACTTGTTCCTAGATACTAATTCGATTACTCTGGGGATGTCCAGGCCAATGGTGGGATGTTCATTGGAATTGGAAGTATCAAAGAAGTGCTCTACAACATTCCCTCCAAACCAGATTAAAATGTAATTAGAAAATATTTAGCAAAGTAAATAAGCATGCAACAGAACATAGATAATGTTACTATGTGGTTTTCTAAGCCAGTAA
Source organism: Dromiciops gliroides (assembly GCF_019393635.1). Taxonomy (NCBI): domain Eukaryota; kingdom Metazoa; phylum Chordata; class Mammalia; order Microbiotheria; family Microbiotheriidae; genus Dromiciops; species Dromiciops gliroides. The sequence goes on along the minus strand of NC_057865.1, from coordinate 301,326,924 downwards.
TCAGCTGGTAGGGATCCTTATGCACCAGTTAGTGGCCCCCAGTTTCTATTTGAGTCTGACACCACTGATCGCATCGATAGAGTAGAATCATAGACTCTTCATTTTGGGAGGCACATACACGGCATCTAGTCCAAACTCTTGACCTTCCTCTTCATCATCCCCAGCCAGTCACCTTCCAGCCTGAGCCCAAAGACCTCCAATGATGGAAGGCTTCTCAAGGGAAATCCTTCCATTGGGCAACCCGCAGAATCCATGCCGACATGTTGGCCTTTAACCTGATTCCTGAATTGGTAAAACTGGGCTAGAGAGACAGACAGAGACAGAGAGACAGAGAGAGAAACCTGGCTGGGCTGGGATCTTGGGAGGAGCTCAGGATGGAGGACAGGCAGTGGGGCAGGGGGTCAGTGGAGATACATGTTTGTATTTCCTTCATTCTGCTCACCAGAATTATTCTCCACCAAACTATTCTTCCGTTGCCTTCCTTCTCCTCTGACTTAAAGTGGGAGGGAGGCTCGGGGTTCGGGTTGGCATGAGACAACTGGGGGACAGGCCTGAAGGTCTAGGGGCGGCCCTTCCAATTCCATTGTTCCCCACTCCAGACCAGCTGTTTCCGATCACTTGTTGAGACATCCATCAGCCCAGGTATTCCTGAAGTCTACTTCCCTAACCACTGATCCCCTCTGGGCTCTTTCAATTCCTGGTCGCCCTCTCTCTTCCTGCTACTAAATGCCACCTAAGACTTTAAATCCACATCCTATACCAGGCAGATTCCTATTATGTACTGGGTAAAACATCCTGGTCGCAGATAACAAGAAGCTAACTCCTCCTAACGTGTTTGTGCTAAGCACATCAAACAAGGACATGGAGATATCCAAAAGTTATCCCTGGTATGCACCAAACACCAGCCTAATCCACGGAGAGCTTCTTGAAAGGGTAGATTATCATCGGGGGAAACGGTCAGAAGTTGGTTTCCCAGATGGCCAGAGTTTCTTTTCACTCATTGTGCAGTTAGATGAGCTCTGGATTTCTACTTGGAGGAGGCTGGATTCGAATCTCGACTCTATCCCTCCCTCGCTGCCTGTGTGACCTTGGGTGAATCACTCTCCTGCCAACGCCAATCAATGATTGTTCAGAGTTAGATTTTAGGAAACAAACTATGAAATGCGCAGGCAAAGAAAAGGGAGCCTTGTCAGAGCTGATGTCCTGGAAGAGCAGCCCCTCCCATGAATGCCCACCTGGGCAGCATTGGGAGAAGGATGGAGGGAGAAACCAGTCTAGAAAGAGCCTGGACTTGACCACAGCTGACCTGGATTTGAGCCCATCTCTGCTACTTATTCTCTGTGTGACTTTGGCCAAGTCATTTCCCTGAGTATCACTTACCTCACCTGGAAAATGACCTCTAGGGTCCCTCCCAGTTTAAATAGGCTGTCCTTAGGTTCCTCCCAAGTCTATAGCTAATGTTCTTGTAAACAGTCAGAATTCCACCCCACCACTGCCAATGCACCCCGCTTAGGGACCTAGTTAAGGGGGAGGTGGAGTTGGGTTCTTTCTTTTTAAAAATTTAGGCTTCATGTAAGGAGAAACTTCTAGTCCTTGGACGGACCAAAGCTAGAATGGATGGGGCAGCCCCTCCCTGGATGGGAGGACTCCAAGGGAGCACACAAGTTCCTTCTAAAGCAGGGCTTCTTACGCTTTTTCTATTCACGACTCCTTTTAGCCCAATAAATTTGTATGTGACCCCGGGTATATGGGTATATAAAATAGGAACACAAATCACGTTTACTACCAAAGTTTGCAGACCCACAGTTTAAGAAGCTTTGTTCTAAAGCACAGCTCAGGTACCACCTCCTCCAGGAAACTTTTCCTGATCCTCAACCCCCCAGCTCCTCTGGGAACATGCTGTTCCCTCCAATAGAAGGGGAGCTCCCCGAGGGCTGAGAACATGCCCACAGCTTTTTGTCTGTATTCCAACACTTGGCACAGAAAAATTTAGCGAAAGTTTGCGGAGTGGGGCAGCTAGGTGGCACAGTGGATAGAGCACCTGCCCTGGAGTTAGGAGGACCTGAGTTCAAATCCGGCCTCAGACACTTAACACTTACTAGCTGTGTGACCCGGGGCAAGTCACTTAACCCCAAATGCCTCACTAAAAAAAAAAATTTAAAAAAAAGAAAGTTTGCAGAGTTACTTTTATTTGTCCCCTCCCCCCTTCAAGATTGATGGGTGCACGCGTAATTGTCTCCAATTTACTAAGGGTCAGGCTTGGGAAATAACTTTCCCAAAGTCACACAGATAGTGTCACAGCCGGGATCAGACAGATGCAGAAACGGTGTCCTAAAGAAATGCACCAACCCAGAGGCAGGGCTCTGTAAACTTGGGTTTTTGGTTTTTAAAACATATTTTGAGAATCGTATTTGAGCACAATTCGGGTTTCCTTTGGGATCCCGTGGGTCTGATTTTGAACATGCTCCTCAGCTTCCCCAGGCTGTGTGTTCAAGGGGTCCAGGACACACAGAAAGGTGGAGCCTCTGCCTTGGAGAAGCATCGACTGAGGAGCTGCCCGAGAGCCCGGGGATCACCCAGATGCCCACCCTCGTTCTGCACAGGAGGGAGCGGAGACCGAAGGGGTCTAAGCAGGTTTGCCAAGGTTGGTCAGGCAGAAAGTAACCGCAGGAGGATTTGAACCTCGGTTTCCTCCTTGTCTCCTCCTGACCCCTAGTAAACCTCGGGGCTGGAATTCACACCCAGAGGTAGGCCTGACGGGCAGGCACGCAGCCCCAGCATGGTGGGCTCTCCAGCCTGGCTCCCCCATCGCCCGCTCCGGCCCCCGGAGCCTCTAGCCGGCCCCCTCCCCACACACACACACCTACCTGTGTAGTCTTCGTGACAGTCGCAGGTGTAGCCCCCCTCGCGGCTGCGGCACAACCCGTTGCTGCCGCAGGGGTTGGAGTAGCAAAGGTCTATCTCGGTCTCGCAGTAGTCCCCAGTGAAGCCCGGCGGGCAGCGGCACCGGAGCCCGCTGATGGGGTGGATGGGCCGGAACAGCACCGTGGTGGAGCTGATGAAGGGCGCCGAGCTGTCGAACTTGAGCACCGACACACATTTCATGTAGTTCTCGCAGGGCTCCCGCAGGCAGATGTTGTCGTCAAAGGGCAGCACGCGCTGGGTGGAGATGAGCCGCAGGAGGGTCCTGTTCAGGTAGATCTGCTCCTGCAGGTCCTCGGACTGGAAGAACCTGTTGCGGACGCCCCCGGGCAGAAGCGCCGAGAAGGTCACGTTGAGGATGTTGGCGCTGACGTCGGTGTCGTTCTGGACATTGAAGACGAAGATGCCGTCGGTGGTGGTGGACAGGACGGCGGCCACAGCCTCCACGAAGAGGGAGAGCAGCGGCGACAGGAACTTCTCCTGCGACATGTTCTCCAGGCGCACGGTGATGCTGTTGGTCAGCATGTCGTCGGTGATGATGGTCACCCGCAGGGTGCACAGGGCCGTGACGCTATGGATGCCATCTGCAAGAAGGGACAGACGCTACTTCAGACACCTGGCTCAGGTGGGCAGAGCTGAAACCCGGCCCCAAACAAGGCGGAGGTCTTCTTCCTCCTCCTCTGCTGAGGTGGGGGACTATGGCTATGAGACACTGCATACAATATCGGACATGGTTGCAATGTTGGTTAATTTGGCTAAACTGTTATTTTTCCCTCTCTCTTTTATTCTGGATTATAAGGAATGGCTAGTGGGTGTATATTGGAAATGACTGTGATATAAAAACAAGAAATCAATAGAAATATTTTTAAAATAATCCCCCAAATTCTTAGTATAAGGCACATAGAGGCTGGTGAGTATGTTAGCAAACCAATCCATCCATCCATCAATCGATTGGAAAGCTATTATGAAAGTATTGATAAAGATTAGGCAGCATTCAGTAGCATTCCAAATAATGGAGTCCTTGAGTGCCATGGAGAGCCCCCAGACGGGACCACGGACCTGGCCTCCAGGGAGCTCCGGGACTGATTCAGAAAACAGACAAGACTGGCTGCGTAAGGAGGAAGGCCGATGACACGCCGGGTGATCTATGGTCCCGGCAGCTGTGGCGGTGGCCTCCTGATCTTCATGACCCTCGGCCCCAGCCCCAGCTCTGGGGTGGGCTCCCAGAGGGCCTGCCCTCAGAAGGGACCCACGTCAACACTCCATTGCAGACACTCACTGGCTGAGGTGGGACCGAGCTCAGAGACTACCTGAACTGAGAGACCTTCGCTCTGGCTGGGTCTGAGCCCTCATTCCAGGGGAGACGCCACGGGGGCCCCATCTCTGGCCTCCCTGAGCAGACGCCTCTGCAGAACACGAAAGACTCCCGGGGAATTACGTGTTAAATTGCGCCGCGAGCACCCTGTGCTTTAGGGCGCGGAACACATTTCCCGTTTAAACAGCACAAAAATCAGCCTGCTCACCCTTCCCTAGTAGAGACACGTGGGTGACTCTGTTTACAAAACACTCACACACACATCCCCCAAACCCCGTGTTTCTGACTTCTAGAAACCCTCGGGATCCACACGAGAGACACAAGGCAGCCGCACAATATAACAAGTGCTGAAGAGTACCAAGAGTCCTGGATTCAAATCCTAGGCAGCCATTCCCTAAATGGGCGACCTTGGGCAAAGGCTTCCCATCTCTGGGCCTCATCTTCCTCACCTGTAAAATGGGGATGACCACCCTCTTTCATGGCCAGCCTCGGGCCAGGGTGCTGGTTTATACAGAAATATGCAAAGTTTTAGGGGAAATGGCTCCTTTGGGGAGCGTGCCCAGCGCCCCTTTTCTGGGCCTCTTCTCCTCGGGGCCCCTCAACAGCAGTTGAGACTCTCCCACCACTGAGGCCCCAGGAACTGTGTTGTAAGGATCTTGTAGCCACTTGTTTGCCCCGGGGGAAGGGAAGCTCCCTGAGGACAGCCCTGGCTCTAGAATCCCCACACCTCGAGCTCTAAAGCCCAAGCTCCTATCATTGCTCTGCTTCCAGGAGCTCGAAGGAGAAAGGAATGTGACAAGAGTGATGAGCCTCCCAGGGCCCATTCGCGAGGGGCACTCCGGCTTCTGAGGAATGACGGACGTGGCCTGGAAAGGCAGCCCATTCCCAGCCTGCTCGGCTGCAGGGCCCAGAGGCCGCCATCTTGGGGCCAGGGCCCTGACCCTGTCAATCACGGTTATTAAGGTCTCTCCCTCCCGGGTCTGGCCGGGAGCAGGATCGGGAGCAGGAGCAGGCTCAGGCTGCCAGGCTGCCAGGCTGCCGCTCTTTCTCACCAAACACAGGGATCAGGCACAGAGCCCACAGAGCGGGTCATTAGCATGCAGCACCCCATCCTCTCCCTTTGGGCACTGCCAGGGCCGCAGACCATGGAGGGTGGGATTGGGCCCCTCTCCTAAGAACCAAAACAAAGCCTCTCGGCCCAGAAAGACAAAGCTCTTTGAAATAAAGAACACAATAGAGCATGACATTAATTAAAAATAATGAGATGATCATAAAATTAGCCCCTCAAAGAGGTGGGAGGATTCAGAGCCAGGCAAGCCTCAGTTGACAGAGGCAGAAGAGGAAACTGAGGCCCCGGGTCCAAAAGGCGGCAAAGAACCCGAGGCTTCAGACCTGCTTCCGACATCACCCCCTGGGTGGGTATGATGAGACCCCGCTGCCCGCCTTTGGCCAGGTGCCTTCCTTCCCCTTTCTCGCCCCGGCTGCTGCTAAGTTGGAGGGCAGCCGCTGGAGGGGGAGGGGGTCGGCATCTTTCTCAAAGGAAAATCAGAATCAAAGGCCCGGAGGTTTGCAGGGAGCTGGCTTTGATGGGGAGCTCACTACCTCCAGCAGCAGCCCACACACAAGCTCACACATTGTGCCCAGCTCTGCCTCCTGGAGCCCAGCAGAAAACATCTAATCCCACTTCCATATGAATGCAATCAGGGCCCCACCCAAAGGCTCTTTCTCTCCCAGATTAAAGGGCTCTTTCACATGACATCACCTCCAGTCCCTGGGCTGGCTCCAGCTTGGCAGGGTCCCTCATAAAATGTGGGGTGCAGCCTAGTAGAGGGACAGAGCATCAGAGCTGGAAGGGCTATGTCCAACAGCCTCATTTTACAGAGGAGTAAATTGAGACTCAGAAAGGGCAGAGGGACTTCACCCTGGGCACAGAGAGAGCAAATCGTCAAAGCAAGATTTGAACCCAGGTCTTAGAAATTCAGTGTGTGCCCCTTCTGCACCATGACTAAATACTCCCAAGAGTGCTGGGTCTGGTGTAGGGAAGACCTGGGTTCCAGCCCAGCTCTAACACTTACTGCCTGTGAGATACTGGGTAAGTCCTTTGGCCTCAGTTTCCATTTCTGTCAAATGATCACTAAAGCTCCTTCCAGTTCTAAGTCTAGGCTCCCCAAGGGACCATCAGGCTCTCTGAATACACACACATACACCTGCACATGCATGGGACATACAGAGCCCTTTCCTTCTCAGGCCTAGTAACCACAGGGCCACTGACACCAGAAAAGCACCCACCATTGAGAAGTGCTTATGAAGGAAGAACAGACCTACTCTGGCTGCTGGGGGGTCCCAGGACACCCCAGGAGGGCTGAGGCCCAGCCCCCACTGCCAGGACCCCCGGGGACTCATTCTGGGCACCCCCCCCCAAAGCCCAAGGCTGGGACCACCAGAGGTGCTGCCTCTGAGCAACATCCCCCGGAGATGGAGTCATCCCAAGCTGCCAATTAAGCTCAGACGGGCCAGTGTCACCACTTCCTCCTGTGGTCACAGACTCTTGGAGCTGGGGGTGGGGAGAGGAATCAGAAGGCACATGGAACAGACAGACAGGCAGCTTCTGCTTGAAGACTCAGGGATGGGTAACTCACTACCACCCAAGGGGGCATCCTCCCGTGGGAGAGCTCCCCCTCAGTCCCAAAAAGGACTGTAGATTTAGGGCTGAAAGGGCCCCTCGCTTACAGAGGGAGAAACAGAGGCACACCGAGGTTAATGACTCATCAGACTGACCCCAGGCCCTCTGATGGAAGCTTTCCCATCAGGCCTGAGCTGGCCTCTTTCCATGTCCCCGCCCCGCCCTCTCTCAAGCAGAAAAAGGCCAATCCCCTTCCCAAGTGCAGATTTGGGCTGAGTCCCCCTCATGCTTCTCTCCTCCAGTCACACACCCCAGCCCCCTCACCACCCCCTCTCCTCTGGTCCAGCACCCCAGACCAAGGCAGAGAGAAGCAGGAGCTGGACCCAGCTCCCAGACTCAGCCCTCCTTCCATGCCTCTCACCCACCTCCAGCTGTGTAATAATAACAGCAATGAATAGGAATAATTGGCCGGAGACTCAGCCTGTGACTTCAGTGCACTCAGAAACCCCCAGCCCAGGAAAGCTGCCTGGCCAGTGCAGACTGGCCTCAGGTCTGCCATGTCCAGGGCCCCAGGTTAGGTCTTCCTGCCTCTGCCCCACCCCAGGCCACGCTGCCCCCATCCCAATAAAAATGATGGCACCACAAGCCTAGGTCCTCCTCAGCTTTTCAAAGCCTTCTTGCCATCTGTGTTGTTTCACTGGGGCCTCATGACAGCCCTGCCAGGCAGGTACCAGTAGGATGCCCATTTCATGGCCGAGAAGACTGAGGCTGAGAGGAGCCTCCAGATGTGGGCATGCCATTCTTCTCTGGCCCATTTTCCTTCCTTCCTTGCTGGGTTCAGGGGAAGCTGCAGAACTTCCTAGGATCAGGCTGAACATTCCAGAGTTGGGTTAGTTTGGGGTTTTTTCCCCTAAATCGCCCATGGGGCTGGGCTGGGGACCCACAGATGCCCAGAGAAAGCAACATCAGCAGAGGGCCGCACACAAATGAGACACAAAACACAAAACATTCTGTTCTTTGCTTCTAAAATTAAGAACAGAGGAGGGGGAACCCTCGATGAATAAACAGAAAGAAAGCCTGTAAAGCAAAGGGAAGGAGTCAGGAAAAGAGGAAGAGCTGCCGGGAACAAGAGAGAAGCTGCAGACACTCAGAGGGGCCTTAGAACGGGTGGGGAGATCCCCTCCTCCAAACCCACAACAATCCAAAAGACTATAGAATGTCAGAGCTGGAGCGACCTGAGAACAGGGAAGGTCAGAGCTGGGAGGAACATTAGAACAAGGAATATGAAGTCAACAGTAAGCATTTATTAAACACCTACTGAGTGGTAGGCACCATGCTAAGGCTACAAAGGGGCTTCCAGTCCAACGAGGAGACAATGAGCAAACGTCTCCTCATAAACAACTCGTGTAAGTACTAAAAGGGGATAAGCCTGCAGGGAAGGCCCCACCTCTGCTAGGGAAGGGGAAAGGCAGGGGAGTTCAGCCAGGTACCAGGAGGCAGAAAGGCTTCGAACAGTGTGGACAGATGCCGAGGTTGGAGGCAGGGGATACCTTGGGACCTCGTGTGGAAGAGCTGGGAGGGGCCCCAGGGCCCAGTCCCTTTATTTCCTACAGAAGGAAATTGGGGCTCCCAGAGGGAAAGATTCTTGTCACATCCCCCCGGGCCATAGCCAGCCCCAGGGCTGGGGAAAGAGAGCCAGGCTGGCTGGCGTTATCTGGGGAGGAAAGGGTTAATCAGCGGTGAGCAGCTGCGGTCACACCCTGGGGTGCCTTGGGGCTATTGGCTCCAGAGTTAGTTTTCACTTGTTATTACTGCCCTTTGAAATGCTGATTAGTTCTGACGACCCAGGACGGACTCTGGGAGGCTCTAATCCCGAGCCCAGGAAAACCTGGCCTAGGGAAGAGAGCCGGCCGTGGGGTTTGGGGGGAAGGAGAGAAGGGTTCTGGCTCGGCCGGCAGCAAAGGTGCCAAGGACGCCACCTCCAGATGGCTTGGGGGCCAAACGGGGACCAGAGCCTGGCAGGGCTCCTCAGAGGGGAAAGGCTCCCAAGCACCCAGGACGGCACCCACCAGCATCACACGCTCAGCGTGTCCAAAGGGACGTTATCCTTTGACCCCCCCAGATCCATGTCTCCCCCAAACTTCCCTTTGCGGCAGGGGCACCTCCAGCCACACAGGCATGCCCTCTGCCCAACCCTTCCCATCCCAAGTCCCAGCATCCTCCTTCCTCACAACCTGCCTTCATGACCTTCCCTATAGAAATGGCCTTCAGTCTCTCCCCAGCCCAATCCACATCGCTAGCTGCTAGACTGGGCCGTGCCTCCCTGGATCCCTAAAACACAAAGAGATGCTCCTTTTTGGGGCATCTGCCTTTTCAGCCGACCTCATACTGTGGAGAGGGCCGGCTCTGGAGCCAGAGGGCCGGTGTAGAAGCCCAGTTGTGTCCCTTCCTTACTTCCTGTGTGACCTGGGCCTCCCCCTCTTTCGTCCCCAGCCCCAACCTCAACTTTGCTTTGCATTTGATTTAGCCATCTGTGCTCATACAGTCTCTGCACATAGAATGGAAGTAGCTTGGGCACACAGGCTGTTGTTACATTTTTGTCTCCCTACTCCCTGGAGCCCCCCACGGGCAGGGCCTGCACCCCTCCTGGCTGTCCGGGTATCCAGCAAGGACCAGAGCGGGTCCTTTGTAAGTGCTGGCAGAGCCGAGTTGACGGACCCTCCTGGAAGGACAGGGAACCAACTCAGACTGAGCACCTGCCTGGCCTTCTGTGTGAAGAGAGATGAAGCGATGGGACCCACGCTGTGATGGGGAAGCCCAATGAAAGAGGCTCCCTCTGTGGCCAGGCTTAAGGGCTGGCCGGTCCCAGGCTGGCCAGTGAGGGGGGGAGGGGGAGGCCTGCCATCCTAGCTCCCTGTGAAACCCGGGAAGGTGCGGGCAGGTCTAAACCCCAGTCTGCCTCCCGCCTGTCTGGTTCAAGTTCAGTTTAGGGAGGGGCTGGCCTGGAGCCCAGATTCATGCCCTGACAGGTAGGACAGAGTGGAGAAGGATGAGCAGCCAGGGGGCGCGGCGGGGGCAGGGGCACAGCACCTGGCAATCACCCAAAGAGGTCTTGGAAACCGAGGAGGGTTTGAATTCAACCCTGCCCCGAAAGCTCTGGGGTCCTCGGAGACCATTTGTCCAACCCTCTCAGGGCCAGGGGCAAAGGACTTGTCCAAGGTCACACAGCAAACCTTGGAGAGATAGCCCAAGGCCACCTAGCAAGGACTGAAGTGCCTACTATGTGTCAGTCTCTAACTGGGCAAGGCCCAAAGGAGACAAAGAAACCTAGCGCTATTAAATAGTGGCGACATCACTATCGCCATTGAAGACTGCACCTACCCTCAGGAAGGTTACATTCTACTGAAGGGGAGCGGGCCGGGAGGGGCAGGAAGAGCCAAGAAGGTGGCCATCAAGATGAGCCTTGAAGGGCAGAAGTGGGGAGGGGGAGCCTGACCCAGGGGCCCTCTGATCACTGGTGAACCTGGGATGGGAGAAGGAGAAGAATTTGTAACAAGCCTGGAAAGGCCTGGAGCCAGATGATGCAAGGGATCTTCAGAGGAAGCGGGAGCCACTGAAGGTGAGTGAGCAGGGGCCTGAGCCGCAGAAAGATCAGGGATAGCTGAGTGGAGGACGAGGCAGTGGGGGCCGGCTTGGGCCGGGTGGGAGGCCCGTGACGTGTGGGGGGGGAGGAGGGCTTGGATGTGGGGGGCTGGGGAGGAGGCTGAGACTGAAGGGGCTCTCTTGCCCCAACCACTGCCGAATGTCCAATTGCCATATTCCCCAACTCCCTGAACTCGTTCCCGTCACCCAAGGCCACTCTCGCCCAGGTCCTTTGACAGAAGCATCTCCCGAAGACCAAAATAGCTATTGGCCTTGGCAGGAGCCCGGCTGCCGCTTCTCCAGCCAGGAATCTGGGCCTGTTTAAGTAGGAATTTGCCCCAACAAAGCCGATACTCAGAAGACTGAGGGGAACGTCCCACTGCCCAAGGGAGAAAGAAAGCCAGCTGCCTCCTTCAGTGAAATCAGGCACTGGGCCTCCCTTGGAGAGAGGCCCAAATGAAGAGATGGCGGGCACCTGGTTTTGAGGCTGAGGACCGAGGGAGGAGAGGAGGGGGCGGAGGTCTCTCTCCTGAGCTTTCCGCCTCGGTAGCAATAAGAGAAATGGGGTTCACAGAGAAGCAGGACCCAGGGGAAATCATTTCAACTCTAAAGGACCCCAAGCAGGCTTGTGAACTGTGGCAAGCTGGGGAGCCCAGAGTCACTGGGAACGACCTCCCGCTGCTTGGCTCCAAAGGCAGAACCAAGCAGAGGGGGAGTTACCAAGATGCCCATTTGGGGCTTGGTCTATGGAAGACTCTCCTTCCCATGAGAGCTGAGAGTGGAAGGGACCGCCTTGAGAAGTAGTGAGCTCCCCACCAGTGGAGGGCTCCAAGGAGAGGCCAGAAGGCATTGTTGGGGAGCGGGCCGAGGAGATCCCCTTCCCCCAGGTCCAGGTTGGGCCACATGTCCTCTGGGGGCCTGGCCGGCCTTGGGATTCGGACGAAGCAAAGTCAGCATCCCCAACCAGCCTCGAGCTCGGGGTAGCTTCCCCTCACGACTCCTTTGCCTCAGGTCTGATGATTTGTGGCTGGAAGCACCTTGGGGGGCCCGGCTCAATTCCCTCATTCTTCCGAGCCCATATCCAAGCTCCTCATCCTGCACACGAGGGAAGGGAGGCTGCAGAGGGCAGGGGGCTTGTCTGGGATCTCCGGTAGCCAGGGGCCAAGGACCAGAGTCTTCCCCGTGAGACCTTCTTTCCTTTGGGTTAAACATCTCACCCTCCCCCAAAAAATGCGGGAGGAGGGGAGATCCCACATTAACTCCAAAGGCCATTCTATCCAATCACATGAGGCTTAGAACAGCCCAGTGGGGCAGATAGAGGCATAATACAGGGTCCTGTGGAAACAGCCCTGGAGCTGCCTGCAGTCTGGAATCTTGGATTCAAATCCAGCCCCAACTATTTACTACCTGTGTGCCCTTGGACAAAATCCCATTTCCTATTTAAAAAAAAAAAAATGAGGAGGTTGAGCCATGTGACCTCTGAAGTCTCTTCGGCTCTAAATCTGTGCTCCTGGGATCATCGGACCCATTTCACAGATAGGGAAAGTCAGACTCGGAGTTCAGGAATTCCTGTGGCTAGGAAAGGGGCAGAGCCAGGATGATCTCACACCTGGTCCCCTGACTCCTGGTCTGGAGATGCTCAAATGGCCCTGGGCACTTGAACAACCAGATGCCCTAGAGGCTGCCCCAGCCAAACCTGGGCCCTAGTCAGAAAGTGGGGTGTTCTGAACGACCTGCCCAGAAATATAGGGCCCCCGGGAGGGCAGGATAGAGTCTGGGCTCAGAGTCCGGGGGCCTCTTGGGACAGCCAGGGGAAGGCGAGTGGGGAGTGAAGGGAAGGGGGCATCCAGGGAGGAAGGACCAGATTTGGCATCTCACCTTGGTCAGGTGAGAGCAGGTTACTCAGCTAAGTTAGTATCTGAGGTAAGATCTGAATTCAGGTCTTCCTGTCTCCAAGTCTAGCACACTATTCACTGAGCCACCCAGCTCTGAACCTGTACTGCAATTTAATCATCTCAGATGGTTGCCTGGGGGCAATGAGATAGCAGGTGACTTGGCCAGGATCACGAAGTAAGTGAAGGGGCAGGAGGATTTGAACCCAAGCCTTCATGATTGGAATCAAGGATCTTAAAGTGTAGAAGGCTTGATTAGAGGCAGAGCCCGTGTTCGGGAGCTGCTCTGGAGGCCACAGTTCCATGCTGGGGCACTTCAGAGCGTCCGTATTGCCAGGCCTGAAGCCAGATCCCTTGAGAATCCAGGACAGGACTGAGGACCGGGTGCTGGAGAGCCTGAGCCTGCCATTTCCCTAGGCTCTCCTGCTCTTCCCCAGACTGTATTAGGGTCTTTCTAAGGCAATGAAGGGCTCAGACAAAAGATTTGTCTAATGAGGACTATCCTGTCATTAAGTGATTAGGGGATGGCGATGGGTGCCTTCGAGGAACAGGGAGGCCAGAAAGGTACAACCCAGCCTTGGCTTAGCAGAGATCACAGCCCACTTAAGCTGCTGCTCCTGCCTAATCAGGGGCTGGTCCTCCAGAGCCGACAGTAATCCGTCCCGCCCCCCCTCCTTCAGGAAGTGCTCTGAAGATGCCACATCCTTAACCACCGGGCTCCCTGACCAATCTGCTCTGATAGCGTGAGGCAGGCAAAGGAATGAGAGTGTCCTGGCCCAGAACTGCCAAGGGCCTCCTGCGCCTCCCTGGGACAGAGCTGGTGCAGATCAAACACAAGCGCTCCTCACACTTAGGACAAGCAAGAAGCTCCTTCCACACTCACCATTAGGAAGAGAAGAGACCAGAAAGCCCAGCGAGGTCTGGGCCCTGAGGGTAGGTAAATGGGTTCTCTGGTTTAACTCCTGCCCTTACACAGTAACTAGCATTGGAAACAAGAGGAGGGATTGGAAAGTAAGGGACCTCGGAGCCCTTACGTCCCACAGATGAGGAAACTCCCAGATGGGGCTGGATGGGACGTCCTTCTAGGCTCCCAAAGGTCCCCTCTCACCCTTGCCCCACGATTCTGCCCTGAGAGTCAGGGGTTCATCGTCATTATTGTTCCTCCCCAAGGGCCCTTTTAGGGGCTCAAGGATGAGGAAGGGACAAGCCCACATCCAGAATGGACAATTAAGGAAGTATTCCCGCCGTCACAGTGGGGGCCACCAGCCCAGAGTGGGCATGGAGGTGGGGGTTTATAGGCCAATTAAAATTTCCTACCAGTAACTTAATTCTTTCAAAGTAAGCAATTACTCTTTGTTTACACCCGGCGGCGCTACTGAAGGAAGGGCCCTTCTTTCTAGCCAGGATAATGAGTGACCAAAGGAGTCTCTCTCCCAGTTCATCTATTAATCAGAAACAGAAGAAATGTCCTCTGGGAATGGACGGGGGGGGGGGGAAGGCTTGCAGTTTAATGACCACTAGGCATGGGGGGGAGGTATTTTCCCATGATGGAGCAAGGTTTGTAACTATTAACCAAGTGCCCAGCCACCCCCTGGGCTGAGGAGCCTGAACCCCCCAGGGGAGGTCGCTAGACTCCATACCCATCAAACATTTACCCAGAGAGGGTGAGAGTCGGGTCCCTGTCCACCCCAAGTCTCCATTCAGTCACACTACGATAGCTTAGGAAAACACAGAGTCCTTGCAAGAGGGCCCTCAGGCCAGCCTCCCATCCCAACAGAGAAGGGCCTCCAGCTGTCAAGGATTCAGTCAAATTCAACCCAACAGGCCCCTGCGCTGTGGTCAGCTGGAATAGGGGGATGCCAGGAAACAGTGGCAGCTGCTGCCCTCGAAGAGCTGACGCTCTGATGGTAGGATGATCTATACAAGGAAAGAGAGACAGAGACAGAAGAGAGAGCAGAAGGAGGGCAGCGAGGTGGCGAAGGGGATAGAGCACCGGCCTGGAGTCAGGAGGACCTGAGTTCAAATCCAGCCTCAGACACTTGACACTTACTGGCTGTGTGACTTTGGGCAAGTCACTGAACCCTCATTGCCCCACAAAAAAAGAGACAGAGAGGAGGCAGCTAGGTGGCACAGTGGATAGAGCACCGTCCCTGGAGTCACGAGGAGTCAAGTCCAGCCTCAGACACTTAACACTTACTACTTGTGTGATCCTAGGCAAGTCACTTAACCCCAATTGCCTCACCCAGAAAAAAAAAAAAAAGACAGAGAGAGAGACAGGGACACAGAGACAGAGAGAGACAGAGATGGCATCAGAGATGAAGGGAGAAAAAGGTCAGAAATGAGACGAGCCCTCCCAACCTTCCCCCACCTAAAGGAGCCCCTTCCCACTCTGAAACTCTATGCTTTGGCACCTTCCCAGGACTCTGTCCTCCAGGGATGGAAAAGTGGGAGTGAGCTCACAGCATCAAAGGAAGCCAGAGTTGGAAGAGACCCCCACAGTTGTTCAGACCAAGTGCCCTTTCACAAGAATCCCTATTACAAGGTTCTTGATAAGTGGTCACCTGGCCTCTGCTTGAAGACCTTCAGTGACAGGGAACTCACTACCTCATGAGAGAGTTCAAGAACTAATAGAGAAGTTTCTTTTCCCATCAAGCCTACAGGGGCTTGCCTTGGGGATAAGATACCAGCTTCTTTGTCTGGATTTCAAGACCCTTCCCTCCCTGGCTCCAGACCACCTCTCCAGGCTTGTTTCTGAGGTGCTTGTCTCCAGAGAAGGGAGGGGACTTGGCCAAGGTCACACAGCTCTCTGGTAGCAGGGCATATAACAGTCTCCGTGCAGGCCCCTATGGTGTCTGTGAGACAGCAGGTCACCCCTCCTCCAATCGGCCTCATTAAGCTAATTACCGATCTGTAAAAGCCGCATCAAATTAAGAACCTACAAAGGTGTTTTATTTCTAA
This sequence comes from Dromiciops gliroides, assembly GCF_019393635.1. NCBI lineage: Eukaryota > Metazoa > Chordata > Mammalia > Microbiotheria > Microbiotheriidae > Dromiciops > Dromiciops gliroides. The sequence goes on along the minus strand of NC_057865.1, from coordinate 301,311,572 downwards.
TTCTGGCTGGGGCTTAAGGGATTACCACATTCAAGAGGCCAACAATATCAGGGCCATAAGAATCCCCAGGTCTTGCACCTCCCCTCCCAGTATGAGCCTGCAGGCAGCTTTGCCAGACTCCACGTGGGCGCCCTTCCAAGACAAAGGAACCGTAGTGGTTTTTCCACTATAAATATTTGAGGTGCCGTACCCAGCCCCACCGATCAATCCTCTTCTCCTCATTTGTGTTATGTGAACGACTGTGGTATTCAGACTTGCTGCTAGAAAGGTGAAGGTCTGACTGCCCTGCTCAAAAGTCTGCCGTGGCTCCCAACTGCCACCAGGGGAAAGGGAGGCAGTGTGGATGGTGGACACACCACTGAATTGGAACATACAAGATCTGAGTTCCAATCTCGGCCACCATTTTCTTCTGCTTGTGACCTTTGGAAAATCCCTTTCCCTCTCTGGGCCTCAGTTTCTCTAAATGTAAAAAAGCAGTAGGGGAAAAGCATGGGCAATAGAGTCAGAGGGCAGCTAACTGGTGCGCTGGGCCTGGAGTCAGGAAGACTCATCTTCCTGAGTTTGAACTCAGATTTGAATCTAGCCTCAGACACTAGCGATGTGACCCTGGGCAAGTCACTTCACCCTGTTTGTCTCAGTTTCCTCATCTGTAAAACAAGCTGGAGAAGGAAACGGCAAACGTCTCCAGTATCTTTGCCAAGAAAACCCCAAATGACTGCCGTGGAGTGAAGAGAGCAGAGCCGGGAGAACACTACACAGTATCAAGAGCATTGTGTGACGATCAGTTGTGATAGACTCAGCTCCTCTCAGCAACACAGTGACCCAAGACAACTCCCTAGGACCCACGGTGGGAAATGCTCCACAGGCAGAAAAGGGAATTGTGGATTCCAAATGCGGATTAGACCGGACTGTTTCTACTTTTGTTTGTTGTTTGAGGCTTTTCCCTTTTGTGCTGATTCTTCTTTCACAACATGACTGATGTTTATTAACATTAAGTTTAATGTGATTGTACATAGATAACCTATATGAGATTGCTTTCTGTCCTGGGGAGGGGGAAAAAAGAAAACCCCAAATGGGGGCATAGTCAGATGTGCCTGAAATGACTGAACACCACCACAAAGGAAGAAGGGGTGGTGATGTGCACCAGTGGAGGGGGGCTCCCATGGTGGAACGACACCTGAGTTGCAGAGATGTTGAGGTAGCCAGACTCTGAGGGACAGATGGGCTTTTTGGTGCTGCTGGGAGGACAACAAAAGCTGAGGCTCAGAGTTCCTCATCCCCCATCTGGGCTTGGGACGTGGACCTCAGTGAAACAGTGAGTGGGCCAGCCAGTCCAGGGCGATGCTGAGAGTGGGTTAGGAACCACTGGTGAAGGGGCCACAGCCACAGCTGACACACATACGGTCAGAAAGAAATCAGGGTCTCGCCGTGCCCCAGAGCCAATGGGAGCAGAGCTGAGGGCTGCCTGGCACCTGCCCGGACGAGGTCACGGCGCCAGCTGCCCCCAGCCTGGGTCTTTTCATGTGGACACAAATGGGAGCCTCGACCCCAAAAGGGTCAAGGAAGTCCAGCCAAGCTTCACCCCTGACGTGGCTGGGACACCCAGACTCCAGGTGCGTGCTAAGCAAATGTCACTGGGCTAGTCCGTCAGGTTTCCAATTTCATTATTGATATAAAGAGGAGTGGCCCATTCCACAGTGGGAGGGAGGCATGAAGGGGCTCGGAACACGGAGCCCAACTGCTCTTGATTGCTGAAGTCTACACAGCAGGTCAGCAAGACAGAACCAGGCTAGCTAGCCCTCAGAACGGAGATTGTCAGCACTGGGAAGAACAGGAGACAGGGAAGGGCAGAGCTGGGAGGGGCCTAAGAACAGGGAACATCAGAGATGGGATGGAAGGGAGCCTAGAACAGGGAAGGGCAGAGCTGGGAGGGAGCTTAGAACATCATCACCCCCATTTTACAGACGAGGAGGGCTCAGGTGAAGTCAGAGCCAGGAAGACCTGGGAGGTCCCTGGCGGCTCTGACACTGGGTGTCAGGGCCTCTGAAGAACAGGCCCCCTCCCTCCCCCATCTCCAGAGGGTCCAGAGAACTGAGCTGCCTCGCAGGGCCAGCCGGTGCAGGGATGAGGGAGCACCAGGAGCCCCTGCCCAGGGCTAGGGCCCCTTGGGTCCCTCTGAATTGTCCGGGGCAGCAGCCACCCAGACAGACAACACTGGCTGAGAACACGGGACCTTCTAAAGAGGCTGGCTGTGGGATGGCCTCCTTTGCAGCAGATGAATTAGGGGGGTGGAGGGCAAGCTTCCTGGGGGCAGGGCCGGGCACCGAGAGGCCTTCAGGAAATGCTCCCACTTCACTGGATGGCAACCCAGCCATGGGAGGCAGAAGGGAGCCTGGCTCTGTCATTCCACACAAAGAATGTGGGGAGCAGATGATTCCAGACACACCCAAGAGCCCCCCAACTCCCCCAGAGCCAAGAAACAACAAGGAGGTGCTGGGGGTTGCGGAGCCGAAGACCCAAGGGGCAGCTGGGCTCAAGCTGCCATCCTGGACCCTGCCCCCAACACGCAGGGGCCCCCAGGCCCGCAACAAGGCAGCTGGCTCCTCGGGTCCCAGGCCCGTCGTCTTCTGCTAAGAGATGGTGACAATATACCCAACTGCTCGCCAGCTTTTCCAGCTGAAGAAAGATGGGAAGAGAAAGAAAAGGGAGGAAGAGAGGGAAGGAGGGAAGGAAGAAGGGAGACAAGGAAGGCGGGAGGGAAAGAAGGGAGGAGGGGCCTCGGAAAGATGAGATCAGGAGGCAGCCACGCGTCTCTGGATGGCTGTTTTCCAGGCTCTCCCAGTACACACAGAGGGTTGGACTCAATAACTTCTAGGTTCTCCCCAGGTCTAGACGGAGGATTCTGTGACCCAGCTTAGCCCGGTTCCACCTAAGGGACATGGCCCGGGCTGGGTAATCAGCAGCAGTTTTCCGGTCCTCTTGGTATAAGTGGAGCACAAGGCTGCAGAGAAGAGGCCCTCAGCTCTGCTCTGTTCTGCCCGTGGGCTGGCATGTTGGCCAGGATGGAGGGCCCAGGCCTCAAATTGAATTTCTCTGGTACCTCAAGGTCTGCAAAGTGCTCTGCTCACAACCACAGGAAGTAACAAGCACAACTACTGCTAGCCCCTTTTACATATGAGGAAACTGAGGCCCTAGGAGCTTCACTGGCCCGCTCAGGATCACACAAGCAGCGTCTCCTGAGCCAAGGTTCTGCCCTTTCTTTATCTCCTGGGTGTTGCTGCCTCTTAAATCCAGGCAGGACTGAAGCATGGAGGGCAGGCTCTAAGCTCAGGGGGCAGGTGGTGTGGGGAGCCTGCCTTCCCTCTCCCCCAGCCTCAGCTGCAGGAGCTTCCCTGGCTGGACTGGAGGGCCCTTGTGTGCAGGTGTTCACAAGATCAGCAGGGTCTCCTGGCACCCATCCCCCTGCCACCTTCAGGGGTTTGGGCCAGGGAGGGTTCTAGGTTTGCACAAAAAGAAGGAAGGACCAGGGAGGCCTGGAGAACTGGAGGGAAGGGTGACTTTAGAGGCGGGGGTGGGGGGTGGGGTGGACAGCAGCCTGGGCAGCCTCCATCTGCGCCCTTTCTACGAACGCTCAACAACAAAGGTCTCATTGGAGCCTCCCAGGCCCCTGCCAGTGAGGAGGGGGTGCAAACATTCCTGAGCCCATTTTACTAAAGAGGGGACTGGGAGGGGGAGTGACCTGCCTGAGGTCACTGGGACTTGGGCTTGGATGTGAACCTTCATCTCTCCTGAGCCCAAGTCAGGCCTTTTCCAGCCTCACCAGAGGGGCCCAGAGGCCTTGGAACAGACCTTTAGGAGGGAGGGCAAAGCAACGTGAGCAGAATTAGGGGCGGTTAAGAGCAAAGGAGCATCAGGATGTGAAGAGAAGGGGACTGTAGGGTCAGCTCCTAGAGGATCAGAGGCCTGGGGTCCCAGGGGATCAGAGGCCTGGGGTCCCACGGGATCAGAGGCCTTGATTCTCAGAAGTCAGAGATCTGGAGTTCCAAGAGATAAGAGGCCTGGGATTCCAGGGAATGGGGAGGAGCCAGTCTATTCCCTAAGGCTGGTGCCTGTCAGTGACTGGACGAGATTATTTAAAAAACGTGTTTTGCTTCCAATGCTCAACAAAACGACTCATGACAGACAGCACTTCAGCTCCGACTTGGACAACCTGGACGGACAGAGAAGGAGAGTCCCAACTGTGGGGCCAGAAGGGACTTGGTCCAACATCCTGTCTTGTCTTTGGGCCTATTTTCAGTCAGAGGAAGGGCAGAAAAGTCCCTCGGAGGTGTTTTCAAGGCTGTGCTGTCTAGGGCAGGCAGGCAGCCCAGCCCTGCCCTGCCCAAGCCAGGCCCAGTGGCTCAGGCCAATTAACTTTTCCCAGGAGATTGGCCGTCTCCTGATAAGGGATCTGCTGGACTGAGTCAACAATAACTTTCCACCAAGGGCCATGAATCCCAGCACTGTTCCTGCCCTGCCGGCAGCTGGGCCTGAAGGACCAGGCTCTCGCTGGGCCCCGGAGCAAACTGGCTTCAGGAAGGGAGCTGCCAACCAAGCACGTGAGCACCGGCCGGCCAGAAGAGCTCAGGATGGCAGGCCAGGCCACTGGGCCTGGGGGGAGAGCAGACAGGGGCACTGGGAGATGCCCTTTCCCTTCCAAAGGTGATGCCATGCAAGGGGTACAGAAACCCAGGGACCCGCTCTCCCAAGCGAGACCTTCTCATCTGAGCCTCTGGTTTTGTAGAGAAGAAGACTGAGACCCAGAGAGGCCAGGCAAGCAGCCGACGGCCACACAGTCACCCCCGACCCAGGCCTAGAACCCCATTTCAGTGTCCCACACTGTCTCAACTTAATTTACAGCTCATGAAGCATAAAGGCACCCTAACATTTCTTCTGGGAGACTTAGGAGCTAGATTTCAGCACACGTGGTCCCCTCCCCCCCAGCCCCTCTACACACGGCCCCCTCCCCCCAACCCTGCACACATGCCCCCTTCCCCCAGCCCCTCACCATTTCGAGTCTTTCATTCAATTGGCATTTCAGAGCCCACCATGTACCAGGCACTACCCAGGCTCTGGGCACAGCAGAGCCCAAGATGTGACTGTTCCTATTCTACTGGCCCAAGTCTGATAGATCTAGAATTAACCCTTCCCCAGCTCCCAGGCTTGGTTTCCTCTTTCATCTCCCCCAAATCCCACAGTTGTCCAGTCCCTCCCTTCTGCCCCCGCCCCCAAGACAATGCTGAACAAGGAAAAGAGGCCGGGGCTCAGATCCCAGCTGACCACCAAGGCTCCTCCCAGACAAAAGCTGCCTTCTGGGGGCTCCATGGCACCAGCCCCATTCCAGGCCCTCATCCCCTCTCTCATGGATGGCACAACAGCCTCCTCAGGGTCTCCCTGCCTCTTCACTCCCTCCTCCACATACCTGCCAAAATTGTCCCTAATGCATCCAGTTCAAACCCTGTCACAGCCCTCCTCAAAGTGCCCACCCCTGGCTCTCCATTGCTTATGGAGTAGAAGGACCACTCCCCTCAGCCTCCCTGCACCTCAGGCTTCTTTCCCACTGCCCCCTTCAATGGCATATGAACTTCCGGTCCAACAGACAATTTGTCACAACTCTCTGCCCCAGTGGCCGTGGCTGAAATGCTTCCTCTCTTCCACGCTGCCACCTCCTCTGTGAAGTCTCCCGGCTCCCAGGGTGGCTTTCTAGGCTGAAGTTTCCTGGTGGCCTTGGGCCTAGAACCCTGTGCTTGCCCCTGTTACCCTCTCAGCTCCTGTATCATGTGTCTTCACGCTGTAGCATCACAGAGGGTGAGCTGAAAGGCAGCCACTCAGTTTACAGACGGGGAAAGTGAGGCCCAAGGTTACACAAGGGGCATGCCTGGCACTCAGGACCACTCAGCTTTCTCATGCACAGCCTCTTCTAGAGATGCAGAAGGTCCCCATCCACTGAGTACTCACTGCACGCTGGTATTAGAGTCCACGCCATTCCCCTTTTCTGTCTCTCCAGAGTCAGCCCCAAGACTGTCCCCATGGTTGGTGTCCGGGAAGGTGCCACCAACATTAGCCTGGGACTAAAAGGACTTCTTTTCTCCCTCTGGAATGCCTTCCATCAAACCTTCTCTAGCCCAGCAGTGACTAGAATCAATGGAATTCGATGAGAACTGAGCAAGTGGTGGGTGGGCATGCTCAGTCCCCAGTGGGGTAGTCCGTTCATTTCTTGACTGCAGGCAGGGGGCAAAGGGTCTGCCTTCCCCTTCCCCTTCCCCCTGCTCTCTCATCTTCCCTCCTAAGTTTCATTTTCCTTTCGAAGCTGAGGAAAAGGCTATAAAACTTCAGGGCTATTGACAGCCACCCGCCTGGGAGATGGACAGGAATGCGGCTGATTGTTCTCCGAGGCAGCCAGGCTAAAGGGTGAGGAGCCATGGAAGGCTTCCTTAGGGTGGATCCTTGTTCCCCAAAGCAAAATGCTGCTGGGGCTCCAACAGCCACCCCCCCACCCCAAAACAGCCCGGCTCCTCTGCCCCCCTCACGCCCGTCCACCTTCCCTGCAATGACCAAGTCCCACTGAGGCCAATTAAGGAGACAAATCTGCCAGTGCCTCCTCCAGTGGCTTTGCAGCTTTTGCAGATGAGGTCCAGGGGAAGGCCCCAAGAGTCCACAGCTCTGTCTAAGAGCTTCCTGTGGGTGACTCAAAGCTGGGCTTTGGGGCTCATCTCCTCACCCCCCCCCAGGATCCAGGGGATCAAAAGCTCTCACCTCTGACCTGCCCAAACTACTGGGACCCCCTTTTCCACAACAACGGTGATTTCTATTGTTCCTCATCAATAAACTGTGAGAAGACTGGACCGCATGGCCTCTAGAGCCTTCACAGCACCAACATTCCACAGTCTAAGGCCTTTCCCACCACTGACAGTCCACATTCTAAGGGCCTTCCCTGTCCTGACATTCCACTTTCTAAGGGCCTTCCCTGTCCTGACATTCCACTTTCTAAGGGCCCTTCCTGTCCTGACATTCCACATTCTAAGGGCCTTCCCACTGCTGACATTCCACATTCTAAGGGCCTTCCCTGTCCTGACATTCCACATTCTAAGGGCCTTCCCTGTCCTGACATTCCACTTTCTAAGGGCCTTCTCTGTCCTGACATTCCACATTCTAAGGGCCTTCCCACTGCTGACATTCCACTTTCTAAGGGCCTTCCCTGTCCTGACATTCCACATTCTCAGGTCCCTTTCAGTGCTGACATTCTGGGTTCTAGGATCCCTCCAAGTTTTGAATTCTATGTTCTAAGAGTCCTCCCAGCTCTGACATCTTCTTTTCTCTGTCCTCTGTTCTAAAACCAGATCGTTGAGTTCAGACTCAGGTTCTAATCCCAGCTCTATGTGACCTTGGACAATTCATTTCAGCTGCCTGGGTCTGCTTCCTCGGACATTTCATGTCTGTGACTCTTCTAAACTTTAAAGTCAGCCTGGAGTCTGATGCCTCATAAGCCTGTTGCAGGCACTGATATTGTCCACTCTGGCCCCAGCTGGAAAGGGAAAGGGTACTGCCATCAACCAGGGGGCCTGGGTGCCCCCCTGGCCTCTGCCAATTCCTGGCTGCGGGGGACACGAGGGTTACAGAGACAGAAAGGAAATGATATCTGCCCTTGCAGTGCCTACGTTATCCCTGGGAACAACAATGTGCACCCAGAAAAAGAAAGACCAAGTGATGCCAGGGACGGGGGCAGGGAGCACCTGCGTTAAGCCTTGAAAGTCATGAGGGATTCCAAGAGGAAAAGATGAGGGGAAAGAGCAGTCCAGATGTGTGTGGTGGAGGGGCGCAGCCTGTGCAAGGGCATGGAGGCAGAGAAACCAGATTAGAAGTAGAGGCAGAGGCAGCTAGGTGGCGCAATGGATAGAGCACTGGCCCTGGAGTCAGGAGGATCTGAGTTCAAAGCTGGCTTCAGACACTTGACACTTACTAGCTGTGTGACCTTGGGCAAGTCACTTAACCCTTGTTCCCCTGAAAATAAAATTAATTAATTAATTTTTTCAAAAAAAGTACAGGCAACAGCAAATCGATCTGTTTGGATAGAATTTAAGAAGTGTAAAGTGGGTCTGGAAAGAGATCAGAGCCAGATTCTAAAGGACTTTCAAGGTCAAGTGGTGGAGTCTGTGTTTGTGCCTGGTAACCAGACCAGGGTCACCCAGCTTCTACATGTCTGGTGGATCTGAACATTCCTGAGTCTTCTGATGCTGAGTCCTACTCGCTCTCCATGCACCAAGCTGCCTCTTTGATAGGAGGCTCGCTACCATGCAGATGCCCCTTCCCCGCCACATCTGTCTGATCTACAAGGTTGGCGATGGCATCATGGAGGAGGAGCAACTGTGACAGACTCACGGCGAAGCCCAGATGCCTCTTTCTTTTCTGCTTGCTCACCAAATGCTCCATTCCAGACATTGGAAAAGCAGTGACTTCGAGTTACCGAGCTGTGTAGTTAGCAGAGATCTGCTTTCCCCTTTCTGGAAGTTGGGCCACTCACCGCCTGCCCATGCCAGTCTCCAGATGCCTCCCAGTGCTTGGCATGACCCCTCAGAGATTCCCGGGGGCTTCCCCACTCACGACTACAAGGCCTTTCAGAGGCCTGGCCTGGAATTTATGGGAGCCTTGAAACCTTCGCTCAGTGGAGGGTGAGGCTGAACCAGAAGACTGGGCACCTTGGCCCAAACTCCCCGCGAGCCCTTGGGTTTCTTGCTGTCCGTGTGGCCTCTGACAAGTCCATCCATCGTGGCTTCTAGAGAATGAGGAGTTTGGAGCAGATGCCCTGGGGGCCCCTCCAGCTGTCAGTCTTGTGGTCCTCTGGAAGGGGGCAAGATATGGGGCTGCTTCTCCTCTGCCCTGCTCCCTCCCCAATTCCCACATGGAACAATGCGGAGCTGAGTCATTCTGCTCTCCCTCTTTCATCCCATAACGTTACACCATCTGCCTCTGAGCAATGGGCAGCAGCTCCCTCTCTCAGCCTTGCTTTGAACCCTTGAAAAAGCCTTCTGGGTTTGGCTGCGAACTCTTCAGTGGCCTCAGCTCACCCTGGGCTTTGTCCTCATGGACCCCATTCTGGGCGGGGGGCGCACCTTCCAGCAGCCCCATCCAACCTGCCTCCCTCCTCTCCCCCCCTTTTCCCTCTCCCGGCTCTCCCTCCCTTTGTTATTACTGTGTGTCAGACGCGGCGACCGAGCCGAGCCCCGATTTCTGATCTCGGTGCCAGACTGCTTGAGCCAACGCTCTCCTCAGGTGAGTCAGTCTTGAATCAACAAAGGTGTCAGATCCTCTGAGCCTCCATCTAAATTAGAGCCCTGGCCCCTGGAAAGCGGCATCCTGCTGCCTGCAGCATTAAGAGAGCAGCTTCCTGGTTCTCAGTAAAAGATGGCCCAGCCCTCCCTGCAGATCAGAGATCAGGCCCCGAGTGCCACGATGCAGGCGTCTGAGAGACGGGAACATTCCTTCACCAGGCCAGAGCTGTATGAGCCCCCAAAAAGGGCGGGTGCTGAGAGCCTCTGAGATAAAGCCCCAGCCCCGCTTCTGAAGAGACGTGTGTGCTTTTTAAAGCCAAGCTGATGTCATCTCTTCTCTGCATCCATTCCCAGCACCAAACCAGGGGCCAAACCAAGCCGCAGGAAGCACTTAGAGCTTGCAGAAGAATGAATGAACAAATGAGTGAACAAATGAACGAATGAATGTATGAACAAATGAATGCTGCTTGCCATCTTTTCACCATCATGCTTCTAGGAGAGCCACTATGGTGCAGTAGAAAAAGCACTGGACACGAGTCAGAAAACTTGAGTTCATATCCTTGCTCTGACACTTGCTACTGTGTGACCTTGGGAAAGTCACTTCCCCATAGAACTCAAATGTCTCTGGCACCATGAAACCTGAAATGTAGCTGGAGGAGCTCTAGATCAGTGGGGGCCTCAGTTTCCTCCTCTGTCAAATGGGCATTCATTACTCTCTTGGGTTAATTGGGTCTGGGGCTCTAGGCAGACTCTGGCTCTCCGCACCTCTCTCCTTCAAAGGCAAGGTCCCAGATCATGAGATGGAGAACAGAAGCACTTTGGGTGGGGATGGATCCAACTTTCCCAGTGGAGGATAGTGAGGCTCAGGGAAGGGAAGGGTGGTAAGCCCCAGAGTCAGGAGGATGGTGCAGGGCTCCACCTCCAAGCCGGAGCCTCACTGCCCTGTACAAACATGCCCCCTCCCCATCCCAAGGTCAGGAGTGTCCTCCTGGGACGGCCAGAGGTGCTTACATGCAGATCACTCCAAACTCCCAGGATCTTTGAGCCCACAGCACTTGCCCTGGCAGCTGTGACCCAAACCCAGACTCCAGGGAATCCCAACTGCAAGCTGACGCTGGAGCACATGTAAGGAGGAAAAACCTGCTTTCTCTTCTATTGGTTCTCACTCGATCCCTGTGACAACCCAGTATCACGAGAGATACTGTCCCCATTTTACAGATAAGAAAACCATGGCTGTAAGAGAGGAGGTGGCTTGTTTAGAGTCACCCATTTGGTAGATGTCAGAGGCAGGTCTCTACTGAATGCAATCCCAGTATTCCTTCCCTGTCCGCAAGTGACCACCGATGCCCAGCTCCACCCCCAGCTCTTCCAGCAAGCAATCTACTTCCACAAATTTAGGGTCAGGAGCTAAATTGGGGGGAACTAAATTGGAAAGGAGCCAAAAAGGTGTGAAGTGGAGGGATAGGGGTCTGGTAAGCAGAGCTTCTGGGCAGCCACGAGCCATCTCCCCCACCCCTTCCAGGGACAATGTCAAGCCACCTTTGGGGCTGCATCCAGTCAGTGGGGCCCTCCCCAACGCCAGTTCTAGGCCAATAGACTGAAACCTCAGCTCAACCTTAGCCTCGCCAAGGCATTGGCCACATATGCCAGGAGAAATCTGGCAGGGGGTGAAGACCCCTGCCTGGAAAAGCTGGTGCCACTAACCCAAGCTAAGGAATTGGATTATGGCCTCAGTTTCCTCATGTATATAATAAGGGGGTAGGTCTACCAGCCCATGATCCAAAGTCACAAGGGGGACAGGGGTCGAATAAGATACCCCTTCCCCTTTGGGCCACCTTCTTAAAGGACTTTTCCCTGTCATGGTGATTCTCACTTTTTCTTTGCCATCAATCTTGGTGTCAATGGACAAAGACGTATAAAAAGAATAGCAGGCGACTTTTACATGTGACTTTAGGGCTCACAAAGGGTTTTGCACCCATGTTCTTCCTTGATCCTCACTACCATCCTAGCATTGTGCCCATTTTAGACACGAGGTAATGGAGGCTCAGAGAGATCATGACTCGTCCAGAATTGCTGTGAAGTCCAGAGCCAGTTTCACCACTGATCCGTGGCACGACCTCTCTGGGGCCCCTGCCCAGGGCAGTACTGTGGGTTATCAAGACTCTGGAAGCCTCTGGGAGGTGGGGTGGGGGGAGGCAGGGGAGTTGCTCAAATGAGAAAATATCTGTAAATCACTCAGCACTGTGCCTGGCACATACGTGCTTGTTCCTTCTCTCCCCACTTTGGTGGGTACCACTGTTTTCTCAGACTCAGATACATATCCTGGTCACTCCCCTTCACCTTGTGAATCTATGTGCTTGGCAGGGGAGGGAGGTGGCACACCCGAAGTCTCCAGGTTATCTTCTGTGTGGGGGAATGAACCAGAAAAGTGAGGAGCCCCACAAAGGGTGCCCCACTCCCTCATGTGAGGAGGCGCCTCAGCCCAAGGGGAACATCTCGACACCACAGCTGGTTTCTGAATTGCAGCCCTGCGCTCCCAGGGAAGGCAAGAGGAGAAGGCAGGGCTGGGGTCTCCATTCCTCCATGACTGACAGCACAGGCCCTGCCCCTGCAGAGAGCTCTGGCAAACTGCTCGCTTGTCATCTGAGAAAAGGCTAAATCATCTTCCAGGCACTTGAAGAGAGCAGAGGAGTGTCTCATGCACTTGGGAAAGAATTCCAAGGGCCATAAATTAAAGGTAAAATGCCTCAGGCCTCTGAGGAGGCACCAGAGAGTCTCTATGATTAGATGCAAGGCTGAGTGCCTTAATGGGCCCACATGAAGGAGGCCTTATCAAAGAATCACAGACTGTCAGGCTAGAATCGGTCTGACTGGTCACTGGCTCCCTCATTTTACAGAGGAGGAAACTGAGGCCCAAGGAGGGGACACACAGGGAACTGGCACTCCTGGCTCCCAAGTGGCTGCACTGTGAGCCTCCCTTAAGTGGCTCCCACACTCGGGGAAGGCTTTGTGGAGGCTGGAGGAAGAGATTTGGAGAGGCAGTGGGGAAGCCGCGGCAAAGGGAATCACAGGGACACGGCTCTGGGAGCCCAGCAGGGCAGGAAAGGCAGGAAGGGGCCACAGCACCATGCTAGGCATTTACCAAGGCCCTGCCTTAGACCAGACCCCGGCAAAAATGAGAAACAGGGCTCTGGTCTGGGGGGACCTGGGGATGCCAGATGCACACACTCAGAAAAGGCAAAACGCCCGTGGATGTCGGGGAGAGAAGGCTGTAGGAGGCTGCAAGAGACTGAGAAACACGCAGCCCTGGGCAGGGGTCTCCCCAGTCCTACTAGAGCAGACTAAACTCTGGGAGGCCCAGGATGGACGTGGGCCTGAGGGGTGAGGACCAGCCTGGCTGAGCGCAGGAAGGCTCTGAGGTACAGGAGTGGCTGGGCACCTGAGGAGCCCTACATGCCTCCTGCATCTTGTCAGCGAGGGAGGTGGGGGACCACGGATGAGGACTAGCATGTACCCTCTCAGATATGGCCAAGGTGGTGGTGTTTTGGCTTGACTATTTCTTTGTTCCTTTGGGGAGGTTATAAGTAAGAGAAAGCACATGACTAGTGTGAAAATGCTTAATATGATTGCACTGTATAACATATAGCAGATTGCTTGCTGGCTTGGCAGGGGATGGGGGAGAAAAAATTGGAACTCAAGATCATATAAAAATGAATGTTGATATATAACCTATATCAGATTGCTTTCTGTCTTGGGGACAGGGGAGGGAAGGGAGGGAGGGAGAAAAATTTGAAACTAAAAATTTTATGAAAATAAATGTTGAAAACTATATTTACATGTAACTGAAAAATAATAAAATACTTTTATGATTAAAAAAATAAAATTTTAAAAAATGTATGTTGAAAACTATCTTTACATGTGATTGGACAAAAATAAAATACTATTAAGTGAAAAAAATGGAGGGAGGGAGAGAGACAGATAGACACTGGTCAGGGAAGAGGGAGAGAAAGAGGGGGAAGAGAGATGTTAAACCCCAAAGACACCAAGAAAATACCCTGAAGCGTATACCAAGGCAGGGCAGGGCTTCGAGCTCAGAGGGTAATAGGAGGACCCAGAGAGATGACACCAGGGACCTTCTGACAAGGCAGAGACGTCCCCTCAGAGCCCAGCACCCGGGAAGGGGTGCTCTGGACATGGAGGTGTGGGTTCCCTTCCCATCCTCTGAGAGGTGGGAACACCACCTCCTTGGAAGTGGAGGGGCTGTCCTCAGCACTGAGTAGATCAGGGCAGGTGGACTTCTTGGAGGAGGTGGCAGTTGGGCTTGAGCAGCTTGGGGGTGGGGAGGACATTCTGAGCCCAGGGAATGGGGTAGGGGGCTAGCATGAAAGAGCTTCCTGTGGCAGTTGTCTTCCTGGGAGTATTGTCCACCAAACTAGGAGCTCTAAGCTACCGTCAGGGCTCTGGCCTGGAAACAACAGCCTCCAAGCATACACTGGGGAAGTGGGAAGCCAGTGCCAGTGGTGGGAGCCAGAGTGGAGTGGGAAAAGAAGGAGGATCGGGCCTGCTCTGCCTCCCCTCCCCAATCCCTGGGGACCCCCTTCCCATTCAAGAGTCCCCACAAACAAATCGACGCTCCCACTTAAAGGGCCCCTTCCTTTGAAAAGGCCCCACAAAGGTGCGTCCCTCGGCCGCCCACTTCACTGCGGGAATGTCCCGGCTCGGGTTCCATCACTATGACAACCCCTTTCTCCTGCCAACCCTCTTCCAGCCTAGACAGCTCGGGTTTGAGAAAGGGCATGTGGTGGGGGGCTGCCAAGGTGGGGGCTGGAAGCGTGACTGATAAGGGGCGGAGCAAGGAGGCTGCTAGGCTGGCTCCGAGGGCAACTGGGAAACAGCCTGGCATCTTGGCACAGGTGCCAGGCCTGAAAGTGTGAAAGAATGACCAGGGGAGGAAGCCAGGGGCTCGTCCTCGAGCCTCCCCGGGGGCTGAGGGACGGCCAAAAAGTTCGCAGAGCTCTCCTCAATGCGGACAAAGTGGGGTCAGTTATGATGGGTTACAGTGTGAGCCACAGTCACCACTCCACCCCACGATCAGGTCTCCCCAAATCACTCAAACTCATCATTCTTCTGTCTTTCCTTTAAGGTTCAAGATGTGCAACGGCCACCCTCCTTGGACAGCAGAGCCTAGAATGCCAGAAGCAGGAGGGCCTTAGAACAAGGGAGACAGAGCTGGGAGGGGCCTTAGGACAGGGAATGGCAGGATGGGAGGGGCCTCAGAACAGGGGATGGCAGGGTGGGAGGGTCCTAGAGATCATGTGGTCTGAATCCCTTGTTTTGTATACTTAGAGGGAGGGGAAGGAGCTCTAATTTGGGCTCTCCATAAGGCGGGGGAGCCGTGTTGGCCAATGTCATCTGGCTAACCATCACAGGGCTGAGCTAAACGGAACCGGTGCTGGTGAGCCAGCCAGTGTGGCAGAACTGGGCCCAGACTTCCAGTGCCGGCCCTTTTCTCTGCTCCCAAGGAGCCTGAAGAACAGGTCTGGCGCACTATTTACCTGCCTGGTTCTTTGCGCTAGCCAGGCACACAAAGGGCCGTTCTCGGCCCGCACCCCCCCCCCCCACCTCACCACCTGCTATACAATGGAGCCTCCCTTATCAGCAAGCATCTGAGTTCTTATTCACTTCTACCCAATGTCTCCTTGACTTAAGGCAAGGAGCCCAATGGTACGAGTTGGAAGAACAACAAGCAAAGTTCAGACGAGGTAGAGGCAGCTCTGGGCTCTATCTCATGGGTTCTGGGTTTACAGACACTTTCCTTGAAATGCCTTAGGAAAGAAGCAGAACACAAGGGGTTCTTTCCATTGTACGGACAAAGTAATGAAGGCTCAGGAAGGGTCTCTTGTCACAGAGCCAGGACTCACAACATGGTGGCTCCGGGGAGGTAACTGTGGACAGCCTGGGAGCTCTTCAGGAATGGGAGCTGCCGTCATCATGGGGCCATTAGGACTCTTCTCTAGGTAAACGCATTCCTGGGCCAAGCTCCTCCCCGCCCCCCTCCCGCCCCTCCAGCAGGGGGAAAGGACTGCTCTCGACACCAGAGGTTTGGGAATGAAGCTCATTCCCTGTGGGCTCGCAAGGTTTCTTACTGTGATTACTACTGCTTCTTAGATCGAAAGCATACAGGTTTATGGGAAGGCTGATTTCCCTTTGGTCTGAGTGCACCTAGAAGAAGCTGCTTAGGAGGGAGGGAGGGAGGGAGGGAGGGAGAGAGAGAGAGAGAGAGAGAGAGAGAAGAGAGGAGAGGGAGAAAAGAGGAGAAAGAGAAGAAAGAGAGAAGAGGGAGGGGAGAGAAAGAGAAAGGGAAAGGGAGAAGGAGAGAAGTAAACAGAGACAAAAAGAGATACAGAGAGAGAGAGGGAGAGGGAGAGAGAGAGAGAGAGAGTCTGTGTGTGTCTCTGTGTGTGTTTTCAAAAAGGCCCACGGGAAATGCCAACTTAGCTCAGCTAGAGAGTGGGCTCTCAGCTCAGAGGATGAACAATGCATGCACAGACACTCAGACACTAGATCCCTGACACTGAGACCTTGAGGATAAGATCCTCTCCACCCTAAGCAGGCTGAAGCCTTTCATCTCTCCAATGTGTGTAACCAATGCTATGGGCCACTCTTGGGGGCTCTGAGCAGGCTGCAGGCCTCAGAGGTGGAGATGGGGCTCTGAAGCAAAGGGTCTCTGGATGGAGTCCTCTGAAGCCCCCAGCCACCCCAGTGGCTGCTCGGGGTGTGGAGGATCCCCACAGAAGGAAACACCGTGTTTAAAGACAAACACCAGGCCCGCCATTTTGAGTCAGTCACCTCAGTCTTGGCCATAGGCAAGTTCCCAAGTGAAAAGTCCTCCAGCTTCCTGGGGCTTCTAACATGAACTGCAGCCCCCACATATTTACCCTGCCAGACTCTCCCCCACCCACACTTTGGAAGGCCTCAAGGCCCACTTAAGACTTCTTTCTATTCCTCCAGTCTGGAGACCTCTGGGCCTTGTGCAGGCCTTAGAACGAACAGCCGGTTTGATAACAAAGGACAGCCCGTGTTTCTATTTAGTTACCTGAGTGTAAAATTTGAGCTGCTTCAGCCCCACAGTGGATGTGAAGGGGGGAGACACAGGGGTGGGAGATATACTAATGAACCAGCAACTGATACTCCCAAAGTGCTTCAAGGTTTAGGAAGTGCTTAAAATGAATGAATTTACTGCATGGGGATAATAAAGTCACAGATGACAACATCAATAAGGAATACAAGAACAGGCAGCACAGTGTGGCAGTTAGGGAGCATGCCTTGAGTCTGACCTCTGCCCCATCCTGGCTGGGGGGGCACTGGATGAGCCACATGCCCTCTCAGTGCCCCAGCCCCCCTGGCTACCAGCTGCAGAGGGTGCCAATCTGCACCAGTGGAAGGCCTCCTCCTTGGGAGTCCCCTAAACTACTGATTTCAGAGGTCTAGTTTAGTAAGAAAAAAGGATTGCCAAGCACTTTAAATACATTCTCTCATTTGGTCCTGACAAGAATCCTGTGGGAGATGCTCTAATTATCCCCAGATAGAGGATAAGGAAACAGACTCAGAAACTTTAGGTAGCTTGCCCCAGGGCCAGGACAGGATTTGAACTCGGTTCCCCAGACTCCAAATCCTGGCTCTTTCCACTACACCTGCTGCTGCCCATCTTTAGTATCTGAGAGATGATGCTCCAGGATCAAAGCCCTTGGCTTCCGAGAAAAGATCACATGCAGAGTAAGAGAGGGGCCTTTTCCTGCCCCTTCCCCAGCCTATCCCTCCTTCCTTCTCTCTTGCCCATCATATGCCTTCATTCTGGGCACAGGGGGAATGTGCAGTGATGAGAAGATGAAAAGGAGAGACCCCCATACCCAGGAGAGAAGGAGCCCAAGTTATTGTTCCAGGGGGAGAAAATTCTGGAGCTCTTTGTCAGTGGTAAAATGCTATAGAAATGTGAGCCGTCATCGCCATCACCTCCATGATCCAGACTGTAGAGCTGGGAAAATGGAGGGACGCTGAAAGCTCCCTGGAGGCACCAGAAGCAGCGCCTGTCTCCTCTTCCCTGGACTCAGGGATACCTTTACACAGTGTTGTCTCTTACTTGGTGTTGCCAAATGGAAAGAGCTTTGGGGTTCGAGGGCCTGTGAGGCTTTGGGCAGGGAACCCCTTTCTGGGTCCTCTGTAAGATAAGGTCTTGGGGCTGGAAGACTTTTATGAACAGATGCAGAAGGAAGCGAGTAGCAGCAGGAACACCAGAGACATGATGGCTGCAACCATGGAAATGGAAAGAATGACACCCAGAAAAATCAGACTGACTGTTGTGAAAGGATCATGACCCAGCCTGGGCCCATAGAAGTGACAAGAAAATGGAACCCAGGGAGACATCCGTGGAGTGAGCCGGAGCTGACCGAGGCTCACACCAATCACCTGGGAAACGAGGAGCCTTCACACAGCAGTGATGCAAGAAAAGTTACTAGTGTCCTCATCCTTCAACTCTGACATTCTGAAACCAGACTTGAAGTCAGGGAAACTCGCATTCAAATGGTGACACTTGCTTGCTGGGTGACCCTGGCCAAGTCACTTGTTGCCTCTCAGCTTCAGTTCCCTCATTCATAACAATAATACCACCTACCTCCTGGGACTGTTAGGAGAATCAAATGAGATAATGTAACAGTGCACTTTGTAGTCTTTACTGTCTCTGTGAACGTTACTATTGTGTGTTTTATCTACTTGTTATTAATAGCCATTATGATGATGATCACATTGCTAGAACCATACCCCAAAGAGGTCATCCAGCAAGAAGCAAGAAGTGATTCATCAAGACAAAAGAATTCCCAGCAGCCTAATCGTGATAGCAACAAACTGCACCTCGTGATTGGGGAAGGGCTGAACAAACACTGGCTTATGGACGCCATGATCTATTACCAAATACGGTAGCTATGAGGAATCTGGAGAAAGCCAGAAAGCCTTGGATGACGTGAGGACGATCAAGGAAATAGAAACAGGTGAAAAATGGAGGTGAAGACTGAGTACACCAATGGTAACACCATTATCACCCACCAACAAGCAACAGCAGTACTGTGCCCAAAACGATCACAGTGTAGTCAGCTCGATAGGCACCTACCTAACGAGGCTGCTGCCCCAGAGCCAGCCCCCAAGACATTGCCTTCACAGCAAACTCTGAAAGTGAAAACTGGCTCCATCAACCACTCTTAGGAGGCTTGGCTTAAAAGCTTTCCTTGGTGGGATGTGCTTTATAGGGTGTGTTGCTCCGAGGTGGCCAAACAAAATGTGGCAACGAAAATAAACAAGGAAAAGCGAGCCGCAGATTAAATGCTCTCAAAGGCTCCTAACACTCAAAAAACCAGATGACTCCATGACGTCAAAGCCAGAGAGGGTCAGAGAGCTCCAACGTTCCCGGTCACTGGGCTCTCTCTTGGGCACCTTCCAGTTGCACAAGGCACCATCAGAGGATCAGAGGAGGTCTTACACTGGACACAACGACTGCTATGGGGCTTACTGACATTGGCTCATTGCTCCTCACAACAACCCTGGGAGGTGGGTACGTGGCTAATAGGGTTGTTAGTGCACAACTTCCATGTCCTGCAAACAAACCTGAAGCCCCTTTGTCTGTCACCCCCGGGACTCCTCACTGCTCATTATCAGCCTCAGCCAGTCCCCAGGAGTGGTCCACACTCGCCCGAAAGCATCCCCAGGAGCCTTTGCTCAGCCCTCCTAGGCAAATGGTGACTGCCTTGTCCTCTCTCTAGTATTCTTCCCCTGCACCTTACCTGGATCTGTCCTTTGAACCCACCCAACTCTCCCCTGAATCATAGTTTTTTTGGGCTTTGTCCTTCTGCTCACTAGACTGTAATCACCCTGAGGGCAGGGGTCTGGCTTTAGCTATCTTTGTATCTCCCCCAGTGCCAAGCAGCAGACCCGGGCCCTGTCTGTGCTTAATAATCAATAAGCCCCATGCCAGGTGCCAGGGATAAAAAGATGATCTGCAGCTTCGACTGAACTGAATTGTTGGATTCTCTCTCCCTTTACAATAACAATCCCCCCAATCAAAACTGGTTTGGGGATTAATGGCTAATCCGACTTCATACTCTCTTTCCCCCCACCCCCCACTTAAAAGCCTCAGAACAGCCAAATGCTGCATTAATCTGCCAAAGTTACACCCGCTTTCTACCTTCAATCAGCTTGTGGTTGGAGCTTCAGCCTTGAGGGAAGATTATTTTCTTGCCACTAAAATGCTATGGGTGGAATCTTCTGGTCTGGGAGAGAATTGAGTCTAAATAATAACAATTTTTAAAAAGGCAGTCAGGGTGTCCTAGTGACTGGAGGACAAGGCAGGAGCCCTGGGCTTAAATCTTAGCTTGGACACTCGAGTGGCACGATTGGGATGACCCACTTCCACTCTCGGAGCCTCTGATCCCCCAGCTGTAAACTGGTGGTGGTGGTGGTGGAATCTGTGCCCTGCCCTTCGTCCCTCATGGTGAGGTTGAGAGGAAAGTGCTCTGCCTGGGCTGAAGTGCTAACAAAGCAGGACTTGTTACCCGGAGATTATGAATTCCCAGAAAGTCTGTCACAGGTTTCTGCTGCTGAGCTGCCATCCTCCTTACTTCTCCTCATTCTCTGTCTGGGTCACTCCTGTAGGTCTCACTCTCTCCCTTTAGAATCTAAGTTCTCTGAGGGCAGGCGCTTTGTCAACAAAAATGAAAAGTGGCACCTGCTTTTTACCTCTTCCACACTCAAGCACTCCATGGGAATTAGAATTTCCTCAAAGGAGTCTTCCCTCCAAAGACACAGATTGCAGCCTATCTGTCCTAAGTGATGCAGGCCCATGACCACCCATAAGTAACCCACACGGGTCCCCCCTTATCCATACAATGAGGATAAGAACATATGCCCCTCACCTCACAGTACTGATATTGAGGACAGGATTTTGTAACTTATTTTCAGCAAAAACCCTACAGAAAGTCAGCTGTCATGAGGATTACTACATCTCAGAGGTTGATGGGCCCTAAACTGCACATCTCTGACATGCCTCAATCACCCAGTCTCTCCTTAGAGACTTTCAAGCACAATGACCTTACTCCCTTCTAAGGCAGTCCATCCATTGCTCGTCGGCTCTGATTGTTAAGTAACTCCTCCATTTATGGACCCAAAATCTGGCTCCTTATAATCACCACCTGATGTTCCTGGCTGTGGCTTCTGGGATCCAGCAGAATCAACTTGTTCTGCTGGGTCCCGGAGGCAAAGATGGGGCTGACCGAAGACACAGACGAGGTAGTGGTTTCCTTTCATGTTCAGGCATACATAAAAACCGCCCTGCAGATCAGCCCTTTGTAAAACTCCCAAACAGTGTCTGGGAGCATTTCTCATTCTTTAGCCACTTGTTAGCAGCTCTGGGCAGGAGGAATCTGGTGAAATCACTGCTGAAATCCATTCATTCAGCTGGGCAAACTTAGCCTGCTTGGTGCTTCCTAGGGAGAGGCCGTGAAGGCTGAGGGGGCACAGTGCTGGGCATCGGGGTGGGAGTCAGGAGCCTCTCTCTCTTCAAATTACCTTGCAATGGAGGTAATTTATCGCCTGATAAAATGGAAGTTCTCTAAGGGCAGGGCTCATTTTCCATTTGTTTCTGTATGTCCGGCTCCTGACCCACTGCCTGACACACGAAGCACTGTGTTTGGAGGTGGGGGACATGAACCACCCCCCACAGTACTGTGGGACCTTACTTCTCCCTGTGGGCCTCAGTTTCCTCCCCTGTAAAATGAAGTGGTTGGGGCCTTCCTGTTCCTAAATCCTATCATTCTAAATAGGGAAGCCAAGGAATGACTCTTGTCAGATCTGAGTTATTATGGATCAGCTGGGACCGGGCATTCAGATGAATTCTGCAACCCTTGGAGAGGAGGTGCTCGTAGAAACGAGCCCAAGACCTCTCCTGGGATCGGGGACTGCTCTCCCCCATCTCTAGGGCAGGCAGGCTCACCGATGAGAGTCCTGGGATGGGGGTGAGGCAGAAGGGAAGCTCCTTCTGAGCGTCTAAGGACCCAGCTTCCTCCCTGCGCCCTCCAGGGTGCCCTGGCCAAGGGGGAAGGGGCTGCGAGAGCAGGGCCGCCTCTGGCCACACAGACACCTCTCATCAGCAGCCCCATTATTGCCATTATTTCTGTTCAGGTTTTTAGCCCCTTTGGGCAAACCTCCCCACAAGGCCCAAAGAGATGTTACTATTTAATCAACCAGAGTAATAATAGGGAGGCAACGTGGTTATATAATCACTTGGTACTTCATAGGTTTCTGTTAATCCCCTAATGACGGCATGGCTCAGCCCAGCCACCACTGCCTCTGCAGCCCCAGGCTGGCAGGGAATGATGAGGGAGGCCAAGGCCCCAGGGCCTCAGGTGGGTAACCAGGCCCTTCCAGCCACTGCAGAGGTGCAGCATCTGCCCCAGCAGCCCTCCCTGCCCCACCCCATAGAAGCCATCTCAGTTCCAGGAGTTCTGACACTCCCCCTCCCCCAATCTGAGGGAAAACTTGGGGGCTGCCATTAAGGTGCAGAGAAGGAAAAGAGGACTGGATAGGGAAGGAAAAGTTCTAGGTTTGAATCTCAGCCCGACACTGATTACTGTGATGACCTTGGGCAAGTCACTGCCCCATCTGAGCCTCTGTTTCTTCTGTAATGAGAGGCTGAACTGAATGTTCTCTGAGGCGCCTCCCAGCCCTGACCTTCCCTATTCTATGTCCCAGCTCTGCCATCTGATGTTCTAAGGCTCCTCCCACCTCTGCCATCCCCTGTTCTGAGGCTCCTCTTAGCTCTCATATCCCCTGTTCCAAGGGCCCTCCCACCTTTGCCATCTCCTGTTCTAAGACCCCTCCCATCTCTGACATTCCTCTTTCTGAGGCCCCTCCCAGCCCTCAGCACTTCTGTATTTCAAATTTCTTTCCAGTTCTGAAGCTCCTGTTCTAGGCTCCCTTGCAATTTTATTTTATTTTTATTTTTGGCAATGAGGGTTAAATGACTTACACATAGCTAGTAAGTGTCAACTGTCTGAGGCCAGATTTGAACTCAGGTCCTCCTGACTCCAGGGCTGGTGCTTTATCCACTGTGCCACCTAGCTGCCCCAGCTCCCTTGTAATCTTAGTAATTATTGTTCTCATATTTCCTCCTTGGAGGAAATCCATCATCCCTCCTGACTCACTGGCTTCTTGCATTCAGGTACAACGAGCACCAGGCTGGGGAAATGATGCAAGCCAAGGCACAGGTAGCACCTGGCGGAAGCATGTCTCCCGGATAGCCATGCTGGAGACTTGCAGAAAAGACAGGAGGGCCAAGTCTAAGGATTTTACTGTTCCTCTCCATCCCCTGGACCCTTCTCCACAGACCCTCTCCCTTCCCACCCATGGGACCCTCTGGGTGAAGTCTCCAAGGGGTCCCGGGAGCTTAGGCAGAAGAGGGAGGGGCAGGGTTGTTGAAGAAAGATGAGCTAAGAACTTCATTTAGATGGTGAGATTACTTAAGGCCTCTCTGAAGTCGGCCAAAACCAGCTTCTAGTGCCAGCAAAGTGAGGTTTCCACACAAAAGTCAGTGCTCAAAGGGTGTCAGGCATTCACTCAGTCAGTCAACTTACTCTGTGCCAGACTAGGAGCCTTTAAGCCCTGGGGACAAAGTGAGGAAAGAAAAATAGCCCCTGACCTCCGGAAGATTCCATTCTAGTGGGGGGGGCGCAGGTTGGAGACAGGGGAGAGACAGAGGAGAGAGACAGAAACAGAGACACGGGGGAGAGAGAGAGACAGAGAGAGGGTGGTAAGAAGAAAGAGGAAGGGAGATGAAACTATGGTTGGAAATAGATGATAGATAATAATAGATTAAGGATAGACCCAATAGATGGGTCATAGATAGACATAGACTGATAGAGATCTGCATATATGTACATGCATGGGTACACACACATGCATAACTGAACACACGAGTTTTCCTGCCTGTACCTTGAAGAGGCTGGAGTAAATGATCTCTAAAGTTCCTGCCTGCTCTGAACCCTACAGTCTGAGATTGACAGTCTGCCTTTACTAAGAGGACTCACCTCTTGGTATTTCAGCATAATCCATCCCACCTTCCTTCTCCTCCAATCCTCACCTGCATAGGCCTCAGTTTCTTCATTGGGTACAGTAGAAAGGATTCTGGATTTGAAGTCCAAGGATCTGGGTGTGAATCCCAACCTTGACATGTGCCCCCTTTGCCTCTCTGGCCTCAGTTTCCCAGCCCATAAAATGAGAGGTTTGGACCAGACACCTCTCAGGCCCCTTCTAGGCTGAAATCTATGGGCCTGAGATTCATCCAAAGTCACCAGCTTCCTCACAGCCAGTCTGGGACTTGGACCCATGTCTTCCTGACTCCCATGATCAATGGACGTTGATCACTTCACGTATTCTTGTCACAGCTCAGCACAGACAGGCAATTAAATCCAAGGTAAGTTTAGGAGAGAGGACAACCACTAGGAGATAAGAAGGGCCTCCTTGGGCGCTTGGCAGGGCCAGGGCTGAGCCTTAAAGTTCTCCCTTCCTTGGAGACTTGGTTCCATTTGGCCTGGGTATATCACGTAGGTTCATAGGTTCGTAGTTACTCACATGCTGCCCATTAAACTGTGAGCCTCCTGAGGGCAGAGGCTGGCTTTGCCTTTCTTTATAGGCTCAGCACTTAGCACAGCACCTGGCTCACAGTAATGCTTATTGTGTGTCTGGCTGGCTGACTGGCTGATTTTTATGGGACTGATGAAGGAAATGGTCTTCCTTCCCCAAAGATCACAGACACACACAACATACACTGCCCACCCCCACTCCCCTGAGCCCTAACAAGGCCAAGAGCCTGAATAGATCGGAAATCCCCATGCATGGGGAGTAACCTCCAGGATTTTCCATCCTCTCTCCAGTGATAACATTCAATCAAACCGTAGAATTTTCCATGGTTGCACAAAAAGGCTGAGCTAGAAAAGCCCCTTAACCAGAATATGCCATATCCTGCCCTCAGGAGGTGGGCCCCGGCTTCTTCTCATCATAAGCACCTGCCTGCCCATATCTAGCATACTCTAGGGAGTCTGCCCCCATCACCAGGAAGCATGAGAGGGCCACCCCCCAGGCCATTTTGACTAGAACTTGGGAGCTGCCTCGTGACTCAGGACAAGAGTCCTTTGGGGGAGGGGCAAGCAGACCTCCAAAGCCTCCTTCTGCCTCGGTGGTCCCAGCTCAGAAAGTGGCCCCAAAGAGAACCAGGACCACCAGCTGACGCAATAGCGACAGCAAGGATTGCCGTTTTAGAATGGCCTTCTGGACCTCTTCATTCCCACTCTTTTCCTCCAGGACTGCCCTTGAGAGTCTAGACCTTTGGCTCCTCCAGATGAATTGTTATTGTTCTGTTGAGTTGCAGAAAGGAAACCTTCAAGAGCAGCAACCTGGCTGATGTGAGGCAGGTCAATTAACTCACTTTTTTTGCCCCTCTTTATGGAGGCCTTTAGGCTCCCTTTTGCCTCTCAGTGATCCTATGGCTCTAAGTCTAAATCCCTAAATGATAGGATTTAAGGAGGAAACATTTCCCCATTCCCCAACACCACCCAAGTCCCCAAGCAACCAGTCAGCAGAGTAATAGACACATCTTTTGGATTATACCCCCACCCCCAAATTACTCTGATTCTGCAGAACCAGGTTTTCTTTTATTACAGCTTTAGAAGTGGGCGCAACTTTAGTCCAGTTCCTTTCTTTTACAGGCAAGGGAACTGAGGCCAGAGAAACTGTAAAGGTTGTGCAGCAAATAGCTGAGCAAGCCCTTGAACTCCTGTTCCTGAATTAGCCTGTTTTGTTCTTGCTGGAAAACCTCGGGATTTGACCAGGGCGAGAAATCCCCTCCACCAATCTCTGAGCATTTCCTGGGGCACCATCCTGCTAGGATGTGTCTGAGGTAAGACTCGAACCCAGGTCTTCCTGACTCCAAGGTCAGCCACTCTACACACCCTCCAGTAACTTCTTATCTGGCCCTTCCACTGGGAGCTTCCTGGTTCCAGCCATTGTTGTTCATGGACCAAATCATCCTCTTTTAAGAGCTTTTCTTAAACAAACACAGCCAAAGCCAGAGAAATGAAGGCAATAAAATGGGCTGTTCCAAAAGACCGCAGAAAAGGGAGTGATGTTTCTGGCCCCAAATACAACAAGAAATAGAAGTAAAAACTTGAAAATGCAAGCACCTCCCCTGATGGTGCCCTTTTCCTATCCCATCCCTTCTAGTCTCCATCCACAGGTCCTGGGCTCATTTCTTTGTAATTCTCCTCATCTCTCTCTGCTGGATCATCTGTGCTGCCAATGAACATGGCCAAGTCTCCCCCATCCCTCCAAATGTTCCCCTGATCATCTTGTCCCTACCAGCTCTCATCCTCTAGTTCTCCTGGCATTCTGAGCTATGCTTCTGGGAAAGCAGACACCACACCATCCTCCTTCCAGGACTTTCCCTGTTCTCACTCCTCAGCCTTCTGCTCTTGCCAGAGTTCTTTGGGTTTGGGTTTTTTTTTCCTTTTCTTTTTTCCTTTTTTTTTGTAGGGCAATGAGGGTTAAGTGACTTGCCCAGGGTCACACAGCTAGTAAGTGTCAAGTGTCTGAGGCCAAATTTGAACTCAGATCCTTTTGAATCAGGGCCAGTGCTTCTCCACTGCTCCACCTAGCTGCCGCCTTGCCAGAGTCCTCTTATCAAATCCCACATCACCCCGGAGCTCTCTGTAGTCTTTGTCACTATTGAGCACCTGTTCTGCTTGGATATCCCTCCCCTTTAGGTCTTCATGACATTACCTTCTTTCGCCCCCTCCCCCTGCCCTTCTGACTGCTCCTTCTCATTCTCTTTTGCCCGTTCATCTTCCACAGGGTAGCCACTAAGGCTCTGCCCCAGCACTCTTCTCTTTTCTCACTACACTCTCTCATTGACTTTACCAACTCTCATCTCGACATAAAGGATTCCAGCTCTATAGACCAGCTTCTTTCCTTAGGTCCAGTCTCACATCTCCAACTGTCTGCTGGACATTTCAAAATGCATGTTCTCTAGGTTTCTCAAATGCCACACCCCCCCAACAGAATGGATCACCTCTGCCCCTAAGCCCCACTCATCTTCGGAACAGCTCAGTTTCTGTTGAGGTCACCATCCCTATTTCCATCACTGAAGTTCAGAGCCCTGAAGACAGCCTCCATTCTCTCCCTTCCTCTATCCCCAAGATGACAAATCTTGCCCATTGCACTTCCACAATATCTTTGTATTTTTCCCTTTATCTCCATTCAAGGGGTCTGCCACCCTAGTTCTTCTGCACCCAGGCCTTCATCAACTGGGTTATGGCACCCCCCAGAAGCAACACATGGGAAAGAAAACTGGATAATGGAATGGAGACTTGGAAGGGATCCAGGAGACCACCTCCTCCAGGCCTCCATTTCATAGGGAGGGAAATGAGCGTAAGAGAGAGTGGGTAACTAGCCCAGAAGTACATAGCTCATAAACATAGCAAGACTACTGGAGAAATACTCAGGCCTGAACACTGTCCCCACAGAACATTGGCTTGGAGCTCTCAAGCATGAGTTCTTAGCTGGGGAAATGGTGAAAATGATGCTTGATACCCTTTGACCCAGCAATATCACTACCAGGTCTGTATCCCAAAGAGATTTTTTTGAAAAGGGGAAAAAGAACATAATTGTAGAGAAAATATTTCTAGCAGTTCTTTTTCTGATGGCAAAGAATTGGAAATTAGGGGGATGTCCATCAATGACTGACCAAGCTGTGGTATATGATCATGATGGGATATTATAGTGCTATAAGAAATGAAAAGCAGGATGATTTCAGAAAAACCTAGAAAGACTTATATGAACTGATGCAAAGTGAAGTGAGCAGAACCAGAACATTGTATACAGTAACAGCAACATTGTAATGATGATCTACTATGAAGGACTTAACTATTCTCAGCAACACTGTGTTACAAAATAATTCCAAAGGTCTCACAAGGGAAATTGCTATTCACATCCAAAGAAAGAACTTATGGAGTCTGAATGCAGATCAAAGCATACTTTTTCACTTTATTTTTTTCATGCTTTTTTTTCCTTTTGGCTTGTTTCTTTCATAACATGACTAATATGCAAATGTGTTTTACATGATTGCACACGTATAACCTATATCAAATTGCTTACTGTCTTAGAGAGGAGGGAGGTGAGCAAGGGAGGGAGGGAGAGGGAAAAATTTGGAATGTAAAATTTTCAAATGAGTGTTAAAATTTGTCCTTACGTGTAATTAGAAAAATAAAATGCTATTTTTTAAAAAAAGAAATTGGTGCTTGAGAAAAGTATCTGTGGCAGAAGAAGGCAGACAGCCCCTCCCCAGGCCCTTATCTCCCAATGCTAACACAGTAAAAGGCTTGATTGGAGTGAGCCATATTGTATAGAACCAAACCACACACTATTTAGATTAGATAGCCAGAGATACTTCAGCCCACATGGGACTAAACCAGGAAAGTCAGAGAAAAAAGTCAGGCCTCAAATTCCCTCCCCAACCCCTCCTGCCCCCCACCCTGCAGTCCCCACCACCTCTGTGAACATGTCAACACCTATTTAATCAGTTTGGCAAAATCTGGAATGATAAAATTGGCTCTTTCCTCCCCTTGGTTGGATTGTTTTCCACTCAGCCTTGTATTCTTTCCATTTACAACAACATGTTTTTAACAGAATAATTAAAACTTGATTAAATTTCCACTGTTTGTGGGAAACAGCTTGGCACTTGCTGAGGACCTACTATGTTCCTGGCCCTGTGGAATGTGCAGGAACAAATCCATTCCAGCCCTTCTGAGCT
Source organism: Dromiciops gliroides (assembly GCF_019393635.1). Lineage (NCBI taxonomy): Eukaryota > Metazoa > Chordata > Mammalia > Microbiotheria > Microbiotheriidae > Dromiciops > Dromiciops gliroides. The sequence goes on along the minus strand of NC_057865.1, from coordinate 301,283,363 downwards.
TCCCATCTCCCCGACCCCCTACCCCAGCCTGCCCAGGTGAATCTGGGAAGCTGGGAAGGGAAATGGCATTTCTCATCTCCATACCCCCAGAATCAAACACAGGGCCAGGCACAAGAGAGATTTAAAGGGGTTCAATTAACTGGGCTAGAAAACAAACACATGAAATTTGCTTTTCTAGAGCACTGTTCTCCAAACATTCTTGATTAGGAACACCCGTCAGCTTTTTTTTTTTTTTTGGTAGATGTGCTATGCTCCAGAACAGCAGGGATTTTGCCAATAGCACCCACAAAGCAGCTCCAAGGATGTCTAGATGAAGGTAAGGCTATAACTTCCCTGAAGGGCCGAGAAGGGGGTGCTTGGGAACCCTCACCAGGTAGAGAGGGAGCATGAGGCTGTAGGAGCCAAAGATGATTAGCGACTCCGGGAGGGTGGGATGTGCCCCCTCTCCCCTTGGGATCAGGCAACCAGCCCCGCTATGGAGATCACTAGATCACTGTTCAAGAGCACAGTGCTGAGATGTTCCGGGATCTCAAATCAGCGTTATAAGCCCTGAGTGCTCTGTCTGGATGACTGTGGGCAAGTCACTAAGCCTCAGTTTCCCTATCTGTAAAATGGGGATAATGATACCTTTAGTACCTTCCTCGCTGAGTTGTTGCAGAGCTCAAAGAATGTGTAGACAGACAGATAGTTAAAGAGAGATAAAGAGATATAGCTACACATAGGTAGATATCTATAGCTAGCTAGCTATAGCTATATACATTTCTATGTATACAACCTCCCTAAATTCTCAATCTGAGATAGATATAGATGGGTCTATCTGCCTATAGCCACCTATTTGTGTGTGTGTGTGTGTATGTGTGTGTGTGTGTGTGTGTGTATGAGAGAGAGCACTGCACAGATTAAATCAATCTTGACATGTCACTTATCATCGCTCCCATTTGCCAGCTTTAGATGGAGGCCAACAGTTCTCCTTTGGAAAGCCTGGGCTGTCTCCAGGGGCTTCCCGCTCCCTTCCCTCTCCACCTTTCATCCATTCCACCTCTCACCTCCCTGGCTTGCTCCCTCTTTTCCCAGTCCCCACCCTTATCCAGAGCCTCCATGGCACCCACAAGGGAGCTTCCTATTGTCACTCTCTGTCTCCCCAATCCATCTGGCCTATACCCCATGACTGACCCTCCTTGCAAACACCTGGCCAAGCATCTCAGCCTGTGGGACCACCTTCCCCATCCTATAGGCTTGAGACCCCAGAGTCTCTCTGCTTCCTCTTTCACCTTCACTCCCTCACTCCAGCCCAATCTATTCACAGATTCAGGATTCACTAGATACCAGAGATGGGGGGGACTCCCTGGAGATCCTGGACCCCAGCACCCTCATTTTATGAAAAGAGAAATTGAGGCCAGCAGCTAAGGGAAAACCTTGCAGATGGGTCTGCTCATGAGGCTCTGTAATTAACACACAAGTGCTGAACACACTGGTGAAGGCTAGCCCCTACTGCACTTCCCCTGTAACAGAGACTATGTTGGAAATGGCTGTTAAATTCTCAGTGTGAACATTCACACTGCAGAAAAAAGGCACATGTTACAAATCAGGGACTGATTTACTGTTTGGTTGATTGTCCAGATGGAGGAAAATGATGGAGAAAATGTAAACAGGACAGATGAAGCTTAAAAGAATATCCTGAGGGGCAGCTAGATGGCGCAGTGGTAAAGCACCAGCCCTAGATTCGGGAGTACCTGAGTTCAAAGCCGGCCTCAGACACTTGATACTTACTAGCTGTGTGACCCTGGGCAAGTCACTTAACCCTCATTGCCCCGCAAAAAACAAAACAAAAAAAGAATATCCTGAGTACATCCCCCCACCCCCACCTGGAGAGCCGGTTGTTAAACACTGCCCAACACATGTGACTTGTAAGCCCTCCTTCCCTGCCACCCCCCCTTTTTTTTTTTTACCAATCAATCCTTTCTTACCCCTCAGCTCCTGGTTCTGTCTCTTGCCCCCTACTAGACAGAACACCTCAAGTCAATTCTAGAAAGGTTTAGGAGGCAGCTATGTCCCGACTGGATTCTCTGATTGGTGCAGGAACACAGAAGATGTCACCTAACCCCTATCCCAAGGAGTTTCGGACTCACTTGGAAGGCCAGCCATTGCACACTTCCTCCACGGTCATGCATCCTTCCTAAGTTCTCAGCCCATGAAAGCCCTTCTTACCCATAAGGGTGGCCACATCCTCTACTCCCTTTTGATTTCTGTTGCCTGTTGAATAGCTCATGCTCCTCTATCCAGCCTTCCAGACTCCACTTCCCTGCCAGCCTCACCCTGTGCTATTCTCCTCCAGTCTATGCTCTCTCCCTGGCACCCTGTGCTCTCCGGCCTCCATGCTTTGGGTCTGCATTGTTCCCTAGGGCCAAATGTCTGCCCTCTCTCCCCCTTTTGTTGGATCTAGTCTGAAAAGTCCACCCAGTAGAGTCCAAATCAATTAACATAGATGTAGATTTCAACCTTAGAGATCACGGAGTCCAACCTCTTCTTTTTATGGATGAGGAAACTGGGGTTCAGGGAAGGGACATGGCTTCCCGGAGACCACAAAGGCCTTATCCCCAAAGCCCTGTCCGATGATTCAGCATCAGAAATGGATCCGATTCCATTGATGGAAATGACCTCAGACGCCACTGAGGCTTTGCTGCTATCCCTAAGGATCATGGGACCTTTCCAGTTGAAATCTTTCAGGGATTGTGTCCCCCATTAGAAGGAGAACTCCTTGAGGGCAGGGACTGTTTTACTGCCCAGGTCTTTGCAGGTACAAAGGGAAACTAAGAACTGCTCCATTCACTGACTCACTCTTTGGAGTATCAGAGCCAGGATCCTAACTCCAATCAGGGAGCTCTTCTCATCACTTCACTGTTAGGTTAGGTTGTGTTTTTCCAATAGACACTTGCTACCTAAAGCTTTTCCTGTGAACCCCTGGGCTCCAGTGATGTGCCAAGGATGAGTAAGAAGTTAAAAAAATTCCCCTGGGGCCATGGACAACAAGGAATCGAGCCTTTCCAACAAGAAATGTATGGATTTTTTCCATGCACTCTGCATGTCTGATACCATCTACCTCTGTCCAAATCTGCATGGCTGGCAAGCACAGCAGGCTTCCTCTGCCCGACTCCATGGAGCTCGGCCACCATGAAGCAAACCACTGACAGCCCACCTCTCTCTGCCAACGCTCCCTACATGCCAGGGCCATTGCCACGGCCAGGCTGGGAACAAGCCCAGTTTGTCACCAACAGGCTTTCCTCAACTGACTTCAAGAATCAGATTTCCAGACTTGCTCCTGAGTTGGTCAGTGCAAACACGGATGGCTTCCTGAAGCTGAGGAATGTTGGCTCTACCCTGAGAACTCCAAACAATAGCGAAGGCTCTTTCAGAAGAAAGTGGCCCCTCGCACCACGGGGGTGGCCCGCCCCTCCAGCTCCAGGCAGCAAAGGCCGATCAGCCACGCCCGCCACCTTTTAGGCTCTTAAAAAGCCAAGGCGAGTGCTCGGATGAACTGGAATCTTGGTTCTGAGGAACAGCTGATGAAGCCCCTTCCTCTTCTAGGGCCTCAGATGCAGAATGCTACAGCCACAGTCAATCCTATGTGGCACCAGGGGCTTCTGCATCATTGGTCTCTCTGTTACAAGGAAGGAGTGTCAGGCAATGCCTTCAATGTAAAATAGAGAAGGCGTCCAGCAGACTTTCAAAACAAAACTGAAGAGCAGCCTCAAGTGGTGATCGGGCCCAGATCTTGGAGTGGGAGGGCAAGCCTGGCATCTTTCACAGACCTGTAAGGTCTGAGGATCAGGAGTTCGGAGGTCATCCCGGACAGCCCCTTGCTGGAACCAGAGATGGCTCTTGATTCCAAGCCGAGGTGCCTCATACCCCTTGGCTACAAAATGGCATTTGAGAGGGGCTCAGCCGGCAGAGGCCTTGTGGGCCTGGGCTCCGGGGCCTGACTCTGCTTTTTCCTTACTGTGGGCCCCCAGGAAAGTTCACCAGCCTTAAATTTACTCATCTGTAAAACTGAGGACTAGGAGGGCCCCAAAGGCCCATCCACAGACCAAGAGGCAGGATGTTACAGCCTGAGGCAGCTCTTGGTTCCTAACTAGGCGACCCTGGGCAAATCACTTCAGCTTTCTGGGCTGGGCTTACCGATAATAGGCTTTCCACTCCCTCCCTCGGGGGCATATGGGGAGGGAACCAGAGAGAAAGTGCAGAAAGTCCTTTGTAACTAAGCCTAATACTTAGATACTGTGACTTCCGCAGACACTTAGGTTCTAATCTGAGGATAAATGGCCTCACCAGAAAGACTGAGATCTTCTAAGCTCCCCCCTCCATCCTGGGGCAGGACCCAAAGAGGAGCAGGCATGATGGAGGCAAAGGAGAAAGGCAGACAAAATGCTCTGGGAACACACCGGTAATCAGAGCCGATGGCGGGAAAGCACTCATCAAATTTCCCAAGAGCCCAAGGCATTTCTGCCCTTATTTTCCAGATGAGCCAACGGAGGGTCAGAGAAGTGAGGGGATTTACCCAAGGTCACACTGCTAGTACAAGACTTGGATAGAAGCTTCTGAGTAGTGGGCATATTTGGAGGCTCTCTCTGAGGTCTGTCAGAAATCCCCTCAGACCTTCAAATCTTCTAAGGCATTGAACCTCAGGCCCAATGGGAACATCAGACACGGAGTCAAAGAATGAGGAAGTAGAAGGGGCCCTCCGGCCACACCTAGTCAGGTGCCCACCCAAAACACAAGGTGCCCCTCCTACATTCCCGACAAGAAGTCATTCCTGTGAGGGGGAAGGGAGGAAATCCCAAGTCTAGTCCCGGCTGTCACTAGCTCTGTGCTTCTGGTCCTGAGCTGCCTCATTGGTAAACTGGGGAGCAGCGTTGGACTGGACCAAAAGCCAGTGAAGCATGGTCTCGGGCCCCCAGAGGCCTCTGGGACCCTTTAACGGGGTCTTCCAAGTCAAAACAACTCTCTAATCATGCTGTTATCATTTCTAACTCCATCATTTCTAGGGTATATCAGCAAATAGAATCCACACAAACTTTGGGGAGTCCCCAGTAACTTTCAAGAGTGTAAAGGTGTCCTGAGGCCAAAAAGTTTGAGAAGCACTGGAATGGACACTAGACACTGGACCACCCTATGGGGCTTCCCCATGGGCCACATGGCTCCAGTGGCCGGCTAGCCAGCAAAGCCCTCATCCAGAGATGACCTCCTCAGCCGGCAGCGTGATGCCTGTCCTTGAGTCTCTGTGAGTGACGATGAAATCCTCGACTCCCGGTTACTATATAAAGAAGCACAGCCAGTGGTGTAAACAAGCCGAACCAAGCAAGGAAGGAGCTGATTAATTCTCTGCTTCCCGGGGACCTACAATAATGCAAACCCTCCCCCCACCCCATGCCCGTTTATGCTTTAGAGCTGAGGTCACGCCTCTGGGACTCAGTTTCCTTATCTGTACAAGCGTGGCCTGTCCACGAAGCTCTTAAGCTTCTCTTCCTCAAAAGCTGACTTGTTATTCCTGTGCCCGGGTCCTAGGCTTTGTTCTTCTCCTCTTCTCGATGGGTGGGGGAACGGGGGAGGCGGGGAGGGAATTTAGAACTAAAAATAAATTTAATTTAAAAAATAAAGTTGGCCCGTGTCACCAAACCATCCCCTCACAGCCATTCTAGTGATTCTGTTCTCAGGCCCCTCCCAGCTCCAACCTTCCCTGTTCTAAGGCCTCTCTCAGTTCTAATCTCGGTTCCGAGTCCCTCCCAGCTCTGACCTCCAATCCTCTGTGTTCTAAGCTTCCCAGCTCTGCTATTTAGTGCTCTGTGTTCTGGGTCTTTTTCCCCTCCATCTCAACTAGGGGACAGCAGCTTCTGACCTCAGTGAAAGCAACTCAGGCCACTGTTTGTAAAGGCAGCAGTGACCTAGCACAGACACCCCCCCCACCCCCACCCCCACCCCCCCACCCCCCGCCCCTGCCTGAACTTGCAGGGCCTTTCCAGGCCCTTCTGACTCTCAGGGCTAAAGGGCATTGACTGGTGGAGCTGAGGGATTCGAGATGAGCAAACACAAGTAGTCCAAACCCCTTGTTTAACCCAAATGGAAGCCAATCTAGTCTTAAAAAGGGCATCAGGATCTTGCCCATGGTCACCCAGTCAGTAACAAAGTAACGATGGCAGGATTTGATCTCAGCTCCCCAGAGTCCACACCTTGGGTCCTTTCCCACTCTACACCACAAGCGACTTCTCTCCGACATTCCTTTCAAGCATGTGCAATCACCAGGACTTTCCCTTTCCCCTTGGAGCGCATGGACTTCAGAGAAAGGGAAGCCTGGACTGGGAGACTGAAGACCCAGGTCGTAGTCACACCCCAGTGTTAATTAGGTAGGGGACCCATAGAGAGTTATTTTACCACTCTAAGCCTCAATTTTCTCATCTGCAGAATGGGCATAATGCCAATCCTTGCCCTGACTCATCAGACGAGATCGTTAACGGATGAGAAAGGTTCTGCTGAGTGTGAAGTGCCCTGGATTCCTCTTCTAATAAAAACAATTCCCATTCACACCAAGATTCACTCTTGACAGAAGTGCTTCCTCCCACCAGCCAGGATATCCCCATTTTGTGGATGAGAAAACTGAAGCTTAGATAAGGCCACACAGTTAGAAGGTAGTGAATAAGCCAGAACTGTCGCATTTTGTCTTTGCATCTCCAGGGGCTCGAGCAGTGCCTGACCCCAGAGCGTGTGTTGATCAACTGATTGATTGGGAGTCAATCAGTGTGGGAGCTGGGGTGCTCACTCTGATTTTTGGACTTGTGAAGGCCAGCTGAGCCTGAGGGAGCTCTTTGAGCCCTCCCCTCCACAAAGCTGCACCAGCTCAGGAAGGTGACCTCTGATCTCTGAAGACTGACCCAGCCATGTGTCTGTCTCACAACTGAGGATTTCCAAGCACAAGGCCTCGAGCCCAGGCCTGGATGGCAGCAGGGAAATGCTCCCGAAGAGAGGGAAAGGAAGCAAGACTTGGGCTCAGCAGGCTTTGGGTTGCAGTCCTGGCTCCTAACAGCACATCCAGCCTCAGCTTCTTCATCCGAAAATGGGATGATGGTGGGGCCACTACCTATGCCTTAGGGTGGGGGGAGGGAGGAGCTTTGCACAGTGCCTGTCACAGTTACACCTGTCACCTGCTTAATTAGAGGCTTGTTAATGTACTCAGATGCTAAAGAAACACCACCTATCCTTTTTTGTTTGTTTGGGATTTTTTTCTGGGGCAATGAGGGTTAAGTGACTTGCCCAGGGTCACACAGCTAGTAAGTGTCAAGTGTCTGAGCCTGGATTTGAACTCAGGTCCTCTTGAATCCAGGGCCTGTGCTTTATCCACTGTGCCACCTAGTTGCCCCCAGGCTATCCTTTTAAAAAATAGCCATGATGTCCATAAATTTTGGTCTCAAAGCATTTGTAATTAACAAGAGCTCACTTACAAACACAAAGACTTGAAGCTGGGAGGGACCTCAGAGCCTCCTAAATCCAGCCTCCCCTGAAGCCCAGGGAAGACAGGTGATTCACCCAAGGTCACACACACACACAGGTAGTGAGCAGCAAGGGTGCTAAAGAAACAGGAGGATGTGAGTGACCATGGACGCCTGCCTGCCCTTCAGTATTTCTCTCGTGTTAGCAATTCCATTAGAAGAGCAGCTCATGCTTATCTCAGGCTCTGAGATTTGACCAAGGACTTTCTCTGAAAATCCCGGCGGGAAGAAGGCAGGGGTCTTATTTACTAAGCCCAGCTTCCGGGGAGAATGGCTGGCCTGGTTGACCTCCTCGGCCTCTTCCTGCTCCACACTATGACCCTTGAGCCTGGATCCCCGTGGGGTCAGGTGACTTGCTCAGGCTACCACAGCCAGTAATGGAGGGAGCTGGCAGGCCCAGGTGAGTCTCCACCTACTCTGGGCTGACCTGGCCTTCCCCCTCTGGTGAGCCGGCAGCCCCCCAGCCCTGGGAGCACCCAGCAGAGCCTGAAGCGGCTGGTCCAGGCCACAGAGGCTCTGAGCCGTAGGCAGGTCACTGCCCGTCTCCACCTGCCGGCCTGCCTCTCCCTCCCACCCCTGGCGGGCCTTGGGGCTAATTCTTACCTGACACAGACACCTCCATGAGGGCCTCCAGGGGTCGGTTGTTGTCCAGATCTCGGCTGAGCTGCAGCTCCCCCGTGTCTGGGTTAAGCAGGAGAAGGTTTAGCTCGTTGCCCTGCAGGAAGGTAAAGTTGAGGCTGTCCGAGAGGTCGGGGTCATGGGCAGGGATGCGGCCGATCACCCCCGTGGGAAAGCTGTTGGACTTGGTGGTCACATAGTTGTTGAAGAGGACCTGGAAGTCGGGGAGCACGGGCGGGTTGTCGTTCTGGTCCAGAAGGCGGACGTACACGGTGGCGCGGCTGACCAGCGGGGCCGACGTGGCCTGCACCACCAGCACGTACTCCCGGCGGAGCTCAAAGTCCAGCTCCACCAGCGCCCGCAGGTCCCCACTCAGCAGGTCCAGCTGGAAAACCTCGGGTACATTCCCCTCCACGATCTGGTACATGATCTGGGCATTGGGGCCTTCATCGGGGTCCGCGGCCCGGATCCTCGCCACCACCGAGCCCACCGGGCTGTTCTCCTCCACAAAGAGCTCCAGTTCATCCTGCTCAAACACCGGCGGGTTGTCGTTGATGTCCAGAACTGTCACCTGGATCTCCACCGAGGCACTGAGCGGGGCCGGGCTGCCCCTGTCCACTGCCAGGGCCCGCAGGTTGTACACGGCCACGTTCTCCCGGTCAAGCCGGCGCTGGGTGCGAATCACGCCGGAAGTGGGCTCAATGTAGAAGTCGCCATCGCCATCCTCACCGCCCTGGAAGGTGTACAGGAGGCGGCCGTTGGGCCCAGAGTCTCGGTCGGTGGCGGACACCTGCAGGACGCTGGTGGAAGGAGGCGCATCCTCAAAGACGGAGCCCTGGTAGAAGTCTCGAAGGAAGCGAGGCGCGTTGTCGTTGGCGTCCAGGATGAGGACCTCCAGGGAGGTCGTGTCCGACTTCTGGGGGATGCCGTTGTCTTTGGCGGTGATGGCCAGGGTGTAGGCCGCCTGTTCCTCGTAGTCCAGTTCCATCAGGGTGATGATGGTACCGGTGTCTGGATGAATGCGGAACTGGGGCACCGGGTCCTCCAGGGTGTAGGTGATGCGGGCGTTCTCCCCCGTGTCCTCATCCGTGGCGCTGATGGTGGCGATGGAGGTGCCCACGGGCTTGTCCTCGCGGACGCTCACCGTGTAGTGGGAGCTTTGGAACACAGGCCGATGGGTGTTAGCATCGGTGACGTTGATGAAGACCTGGGCCGTGTGGGAGCGGGTGCCGTCGGAGGCCGTCACCCCCAGGACGTACTGCCTCTCCTGTTTGTAATCCAGCGGCAAGGCCAGGGTGATGAGCCCCCCGCCGCTCTGGCTGCTCAGGGCGAAGCGGTTGCGCGTGTTGCCGCTGGTCAGCTGGTAGGTGATGACGCTGTTGGCGTCCCGGTCTCGGGCCTGCAGGGTCAGGACGCTGCTGCCCACGGCCGCGTCCTCGTTCAAGCGAAGCTCATAGACGGGCTGGGTGAACACGGGGTCGTTGTCGTTCACGTCCAACACTGTGATGGCCACGCTGGCTGAGGAGCTCATGGCGGGGGAGCCGTGGTCCACCGCCTCCACCCCGAAGCGGTAGTGCTCCGCCTCCTCCCGGTCCAGCTCCGCGCACACGGTGATCCAGCCGGAGCTGTTGTGGATCTGGAAGGGGAAGTCGGTCCAGGCGGAAGGGTCCTCTCCCGCCGCGGTGCCCGCCCCGGTGGCCACGTCCACCAGGCGGTAGTGCAGGCGGGCGTTCTCCCCAGAGTCCGCATCCACAGCCTGGATGTGCAAAACAGAGTGGCCCAGGGGCACATTCTCCAGCACTGCAGCCTGGAAGGGGCTGCTCACGAAGATGGGAGCGTTATCATTGACGTCTAGCACCTGCACGTTCACCAGGCCCGAGGAGTTGATGAGCGGGGGCCGGCCCCCGTCCTGGGCCTTGATGCGCAGCGTGTACTCTCGGATGGCTTCGTAGTCCAGGGGATTGATGACATCCAGGCCCCCGCTCAGGGAGTGGAGGTAGAACTGGCCTTTCAGGTTGCCACTGACAATGCTGTAGTGTAAGGCTGCGTTCTGGCCCTGGTCCTGGTCCGTGGCCTGAACTCGAAGGATGGCGGTATTGACAGCCACATCTTCAGGCACCTGGACCACGTAGCGCTTCTCACTGAACTGTGGGTAGTTGTCATTCTCATCCTCCACCAGGATGCGAACAGTGGCTGTAGCACTCCGGGGACCAGGATTGCGGCCCTGGTCATTGGCCTCCACCAAGAGCTGGTACTCGGCTACTTCCTCTCGGTCTACCACAGAGCGAGTCCTGACCACCCCAGAGCGGGGATCAATCTCGAAGGCCCCATCGGCGCCCTCCAGGAGTCTGTAACGCATGTTGGCATTGGATGGGGCATCCCCATCAGTGGCACGGATGGTCAACACCTCATAGCCCACCTCCAGGTTCTCCCGCACGGTCTCCCTGTACTCCACCTGCTCAAAGACAGGAGTGTGGTCATTGGTGTCACTCACAGTCACCGTGAGGTAGGTGGCCCCAGAACGCTGGGGGGATCCGTGGTCCACTGCTGTCACTTTCAAGACGTGTGTGTCTTTGGTCTCCCGGTCCAGGGGCCGGCTGGTGGTCACTGCTCCGGTGTCTGGCTCGATGTGGAAGTAACCATTGGAGCGCTCGTCGAACAGTGCCTCCATCTGGTAGGTCAGACGGCCGGCCTCGCCCTCGTCTGGGTCCTGGGCACGCAGCTCGATCACGGGAGTGCCGGCTGGCTCATTCTCAGGCACAGAGACCTGGAAGCTGGGAAGCTGGAACTGAGGGCTAGTGCCCCCGGACGTTCCTCTCCTGGCTCTCCTGGCCCCCGCAGGGAGTATTCCTGGCGCCTCCAGAGTCAGCTCCAGCAGGAGCTCGGGGCCCCTTCCCGGGAGCGGCCAGCGCGGGCGCCATGGGCTTGGGCCTGGGCCCGACCTGAGAGCGCACAGCAGGCGCAGGCGGGCTGTGGCCCCCGGCTCCAGGCAGATGGGCTGGAGGGGGAAGGCGGGGCTGCCGCCGCAGCCTCCACTGCTGCCATCCTCCCCTTCAGCGCACCTGCAATCGGGGAAGCTGGTCAGGGCTTCCAGGGCTGCCCACAGCTCCGCAGGGCCGCGCCCTCCTCCCTCGGGGTCCGGGAAGCACAGAGGGGCAGACGAGGGGGAGGCTGGGCCCGGGCTGGCCCCCAGGACGGTGCGGGCTGCCAGGTCTGGGATGCGCTCTGGTTCCCCCGTGGCGGTGGCCACGGAGCCGCTCTTACGCTGGCCGCGGGCGCAGGCTCGGCCCGGCACAGTCACAGCCAGGGCCACCGCCAGCGCCGTCGGGGAGCGGCGGGAGGAGATGTTCACGTGCAGCGGCAGCTCGCAGTCCCGGGCTGGCGACCCCGGCAGCCTCAGCCTTCGCCCCCACGGGCCCAGCCGCAGCCTCCCGTCGGGGGTCAGCTTCAGCAGCGGCCGCAGCCCCGCGGCGCTGCGCTCCCAGTTAAGCTCGTATCTCCAGGCGGGCCCCAGAGCCAGGTGCCTCAGCCGGGGGCCACGGGTGGCAGCGGCCGTGGGGTGCGCGGGCGGCGCCCCGAAGGCCTGGGGCAGCAGGACCAGGACGAGCAAGGCGCTGCCTCCGAGCAAGAGGAGGGAATGCAGCAGCATCTCGGGCCCCGGCGGCTGAGGCCCCGGCGCCATGGCCCCGAGCCCCAATCCATGCATCCGCCGCGGCCGCCCGGCAGACTCCTCATGCGGCCGGCCCCGGCGGCGCGGGGAGGCGGGGACCCCGGGCTCCGCTCCCAGCCCGCCGGGGCCCGGGCGCTGGCAGCAGCCTCTTCCCGGCCCCGCTGCTCCTACCGCGCGAACCAAAACTTGCCTCCAAGTTGCTTCCAAGATGGCTTCTGGGTGCCTCCCCCGGGAAGGCGAGAGAGCCGCGTCCGGGACCCCGAAGCGGGCTCCCGATCCTGGTCCCGGCCGGGGAAGAGGTGAGGAGAAGAGAAGGTGTCGGATCTGCCCAGCCAGGAATAGCAGGGAACAGTGCGGTGGAGAGGCAGCAAGGGAGGTCGCGGGAGGAGGGGAGGGCAGCAGGAGAGCCCGGGAGCGGCCGCCGGGAGCTAGGCACGGAGTCTTCGGGTTCTCTGTCTCTCTGGACCCAAGGCTCACTCTTGGGCTCGGGCTTCAGGCTCACATGGCCCAGCCGCGGAGAGCAAGCAGCCCAGCGATCTAGCCAGCTAGCGTGGGAAGCCCGGTCGACCGAGCCCTCGGGGCCCGGAGTGGAGCGGGGCGGGGTAGGACCGGGTGGGGCGGGGTGGGGCGGGGCGAGACGGGCAAAGGCTGGCCGACTGGACCTCCCCCGACCTCCCTCAGCCAGCCGGGACTCAGCCCAGGACGCCTGTGGCTCTGGTTGTGAACCCGGTGCTCCTCTCTCCGAGACTCAGAGCCGGTGGCCAAGTGACCTGCTCTCCCGGGCCCCCAGCGGCGTCCTCAGCCTCTCGGCCGCGCCCCACCACTCTCCCCTCCCACTCGGCCTGGTACAACCCCCTCCCCACCTCCACTCCGCCCTCGGCTCCTCCCAGCTCCCTGCCCTCGGCCCCCGAAGTATTGTTCCTAGAGCCGGCCCCGGGGGAGAGTGATTGAGAGGTGCTAGTTGTTAAGATCTCTATGGAAACCTGAGGTCTCTAAAAGCGGCCCCAGCCGGGGAGGGAAGGGGCGGAGAGCCTCCCTCCCCCCACCCCCTCCAACCCACCCCGTCCCCTGCTTGCTTCAGTGCCGGGCAACCTGAGAGAGGCAGGGCCCGGGCGGGCCCGTCCCGGAGAGGGGCGGGGCGGGGAGGGAGTGGATGGGAACTGGGGACCTCACGACCGCTACTGGGGATAGGCGGCAGAGCTCTCTGTTGTCAGGGTAGAGGGACCCTGATCCTGGCGGCCGATCACGTCCCAGCGGCTGGGGAGTGGTTGGGGCAACGGGCAGCATAGAGAGAAGGAGCGAGTGGGCGAGAGGGCGCCTCACCGGGGAACCGAGCCGCGCCGGTAGGGACTTTTACTGATGGATGGAGTCCCAACCCAAGGTCTCCTGACTCCTCATCGAGTTTATTCACCTGGAAAGTGAAGGGAGATGGGAAGTTGTTAAGAAGTTTCCTTAGAAATTCAAGGAAATCCACGGCGTGGAAGGGACGTTAGAATAAACAAGCTAGAATGTCAGAGCTGGGACAGATCCGGAAGGAACCTTAGAACAGAAAGTTACAACTGGAACGGACCCAAGGACGCCCAATGGTACAACTGCAAGAACCGGGATGTTACTTACAATGAGAAGCAACTTTAGAATACCAAGTTACAACTGGAAATGCACTTGGAACCCAATGCCTGCGCCATACTGCCCCCATGTGGACGAGGGCGGTAATGCGGCTGGGAAGCCGACTCGGGAGTCCGCGAGTCTCCAGGAACAGCTCGAAGCTAAGTCAGAGTTGCGGGGCAGTTTATGGGGCCGGCCGGGGGCCAGTGGCTAATATCGCCCGCGGCCTTCCTCTGCCGGAAGAGAAGCGAAGCCGCCGGGCTGGGAGTTTGGGCCCCACGTACCTGCCAGCCTCCTTTCTCCCTTCTCTGGAGTCCAAGACAAAGGTGCGGATGAGCTGCGGAGGATGCAGCCTAGCTCCTCTGTCCTTCCCCTCAGCGCTTGGCTGGTGCGTCAGGCTAAGCGAGGCACCCTGGGGCTTGGGGGCCCGAAGAGCCCGGACACCTCTGGCACTTTGGGGGGCAGAGATGGGCCGGCCTGCCCTTCTCTGCCTCCTTGCAACCCCCTTCGGCTGCCTTTTCTCTTCTCCTTCCCCTTCTCCTTTCTCTTCTTCACTTTCTCCTCCTTACTTTCTCTCCTCCTCCCCTCCACTGTCTTCACTGCTTCCTTCTTCCACCTTCACCTGCTTCTCTTCTTCCCCTCCCTTTCCCCTCCATTTTCTTTTCCCTCCTCCTTCCGTCTCTCCCATCCCGCTCCTGCCTCCCTGATGAGGAGGCTCACAAAGCTATGTTCCCACCTAAAGACCAGTGAGATGCCTGGCCTCAATGGCCCCAGGGTCAAAGGGGCCCTTGTTGGAGCCTGTTAAACATTTATCTCCCTGAGTAGCCTAGAAAATGAATTGTTTTCCACCAGCTGGGGGATGGGGAGGGAAGCCCATGCCTAAACTCTGAATAGAGGGAGCTTATGCTTAGGCATTTTGCCCACTCAGTGCCTCACAGACCATCGGTCAGTAGTCACTCGATAAACAGTTATTAAACACCTTCTAAGTGCTAGGCTTTGTACTAAGTGCTAGGAATGCCAAAAAAAGGTAAGCGTCCCTGCTCTCAGGGAGCTTACAGTCTAGCGAGCAAGACCACATACAAACAAAATATACATGGGATAAATTGGAAGTGACTGACAGAGGGAAGGCACTGGAGCCAAGAGGCTTTGGGAAAGGCTTCCCATGGAAGGTGAGGCCATACCTGGGATTTGAAAGAAGCCAGATGCCAGGAGGCAGAGGTGAACAAGGAGTAGCCTGGGTAGGGGGTAGAGCGGATAGGCTCTCCTTTCTGTTGCAGAAATTTCACTTCAAATTTACCTGAAAGCCCTGATTGGTCGGAAAACTTGGGAGTTTCCCTGCTTGGGGAGAGGAGTTTGGGGTATGCTTTGAGGGGGTGTGGGAGCCACCCAGCCCGGGATTTCACTTTGTGTTCAGCAAGAACCAAAACCAAACTCCAAGATGTAAGACACATTCAATGCTTTTCTTTCCTCTTCCAAGAAAATGACATTTTAAAAACCCATTCTGTTTGGGGTCTTGGGCTGGCAACTCTTCCTTTTACTCCAGCAAGCATTCTTCCCGAGTGCCAGCTGCCGGGGGCTTAAAGGGGGAGGAGCTGAAGCTTAGCCATGGTCAGACCTGCACCGGATCTTCTAAGCCAGATGCCTTCTTTTCCATTAGGGAAATGAAGGCCCAGAGAGGTGACCAAAATTGCCCTAAGGTACGCAAGGCCTGGAACCAGCAGCCTTTTCATGGGACCAGCTGAAGCATTCTTCCCAGAATCTCCGAGTTAGAAAGGACCAAAGAGATAAACAAGTCCACACCTCCCCTCTTTTACGGAGACCAAAGATCACTCAGACGATAAACAACAGAGCCGGGTGTCAGTCCAGGGCCTCTGAGAGGAAGCCGGGAGTGTTGTAAACAGCACTCTGTGTGGTGCTAAGCCCTGATCTTCTACTTACTTTCCATACCCAGGCTCAGTTTCCTCATCTGTGAAATGGAGGTAATAGTGCCCATAGTGTTTACCTCATGGCATTGTTATGAAGGGCAGTGGAGTTCACAGAGGTAAAGCACTGTGCCAATCTTAGAGTGCTATACTAAGGTCAGCCACCATCATCACCTTCATCACCGCCATCATTGTCATCATTTAAAGGAGGACATTTGGGGAAGATTAGCTCCAAGGTAACTTTTGGCTCTGAATCAGAGGCTCCTGGATTCCTCCCATTCCATCAGGTTGTGGACAGACTCCCCCTCCCCCCCGGAAATGGAATGAAGTTCCCAGTCTTTGCTGCCTTTTCGATTTCTTCAAATGGACACAATGTGTGTTGGTTTAAAGTCTGAATAATTCAAGATTTCTATTGAATCTTACTGGGACTGCTTCTTCCCAAGAATTCCAACCCAGCAGTGTGGAGACTGAAGGTACAGGTTGCTAGAAAGCATCTGCCCACACTGCCCAAGCTCACCCAGGCCAGGCGCCTGGGCGTGGAGCTTTGACTTAGCCAGATGCCACCTTTGAGAATCAAATGGATACATGGTAAGAGAGCCCTGGACTGGGTCACAGCTCCTGGATGTCAAGCCTTGTTCAGATACTGTATTCTCCTTTTCTTTTTGGAAAATGGACGATCCCTAAGGTCCTCCCACCTCTGGCCTTCTCTGCTCTCTCTATTTTCTCTCTGTGTCTGTCTATCTCTCTGTCTCTGTGTCTGTGTTTCTTTGTCTCTTCTCTGTCTGTCTCTGTCTCTATCCCTGTATGTATGTATGTATGTATATTCTGTGTTCTAATGGCCAGTCCTAGATCAGCTATTCCATATTCTGAGGTCTTTGATTTCTGATTGGCTGCTTCTTACACTCTAAGGACCTTCCCAGCTCAGCCCCTCCATGTTCTGAGGCCCTTAGAAGAATCTACAGCCCTATGGTCATGTTCTCATTTTGGGGGGGAGGGTGAGGCAGTTGGGGTTAAGTGACTTGCCCAGGGTCACACAGCTAGTAAGTGTTAAGTGTCTGAGGCCGAATTTGAACTCAGGTCTTCCTGAATCCAGGGCTGGTGCTCCATCCACTGTGCCACCTAGTTGCCCCCATGTTCTCATTTTGACTATAGTTATTTGTGGGGCAGCTAGGTGGCACAGTGGATAAGGCACCAGCCATGGAGGGCCCGAGTTCAAATCCGGCCTCAGACCCTTGACACGTACTAGCTGTGTGACCTTGGGTAAGTCACTTAACCCTCATTGTGCAACCCAATAAATAAATAAAGTGTAGTTGGGAAATGTTTAGTAAAATAAATTAAAAGGGGCAGCTAGATGGCACAGTGGATAGAGCACTGGCCTTGGAGTCAGGAGTACCTGAGTTCAAATCCGGCCTCAGACACTTAACAAGTGCTAGCTGTGTGACCCTGGGCAAGTCACTTAACCCCAATTGCCTCACTAAAAAACAAACAAAAAAAACAAAATAAATTAAAAATATGACTATAGTGATTTGTGTCGTGTTGGGTTATTTATGTATTTGCATTCTCTCTCTTTATCAGAGTTTTAAACTTTTTGTGTGTCCTGGCCTCTTTGGCAGCCTGGTGATTCCTTCTCAGAACAATGATCTTAAATGCAAAAGACAAATTGCCTGCAATTGCAAAGGAAATCAATTATCTGGAAAAGCAGTTATCAAAATTTTAAAAAGACCAGCTCACAGACCCCAGACTGAGAAGCCCTGCATTAAGCTCTCTGAGGACAGGGGCTGTGCTGAGTTTACATTTTATCCCTATTTCCTAGGGGCAGAGCCTCGAGCCTATAAGGAATGTAATGAATACAGCTTTCCTGAGTTGAACTGGGGCCTTGGGGTGTGTCCTCTCCCATCCGTGACACCTTGGCCTCCCTCTTGGCCCTTGGGGGGATCCCATCCTCCAGTCTTTTGGCTTTCTTTGTTTGCTTGCCAACAGACTGGGGGTAGGAACGAGGAAGCCCAGGTGCATCCCAGCAGAGAGAGAGACCTTTTGATTCCCCTCTCCCATTTTTCCCAATGGGCTGGGTGTGAATGGGTATAAAGCAAGAAGAAGCAGTCACAGGGACTGTTTTCTTAAGCCCTACCAGCTTGCGTCACTGCCCAGCACTTATGCAGTGCTAAGGAGAAATTGTAAGGTCTTGTTTCTAAGGCGTTTAAAAGTTTATATGACTCTTTCACAACTTCTATAAGATTCCTGAGCACAGGGACTGTTTTCTTTTTGTCTGTGTATTATCAGGGCTTGGCACAAAGGGGCTCAGGGTAGATAGTTGGTTTTGTTTTATTTTTAGGGCTGATAGTTAATAAAAGTTTGTTGATTGGAATTGAGAGCACACCTATGAAGAAGGGAGGGTAAGTATTTGATCATGAGGAAACTGAGTCAGACTGACAAAAAGGCAGTGTAGTACAGTGGAGAGAACACTGGACCTGGAGCCAGGGTAACCTCCGTAGGAGGTGAGAGGCAGGAAAGAAAGGCTATTGGCAGGACTGTGCTTGAGGGGTAGGGATGTTCCATAAGGCAAGGAAGGCAGGTTGGAGGCAGATGGGAAGGGGTCTCAAGGCCAAAAGAGCTTGCATTTGTTCCTAGAGTTAATAGGGAGCCACTGTAGTTTCTTGAGCAAGGTCAGGCACGTTTTTAGAAAAACCACTTCTGCAGCTGTGCAGACTGGGGCTGGGAGGGAGAGACCAGAGGCAGAGACCAGGTAGTAGGTCATTGGAATCATTCAGGCAGAGGCGACGGGCACCTGCCCAAGGTGAGGGTGGCTTTGCACACAACACAACTTTCGAAGTATTCCCTTCACCTCTTAAATCAGAGAAGTTCCCTCTCCTCAGGTTTACCAAAGACAATCCACTGTCCCAGCTCCAGAAAGCTTCTGAGGCCCAGGCCAGAACTGGTGAGTACCCCATGCTCCTGGCTCTAGACCCTGCTCTTGGTACTTCTTCAGTTACAGCAGGGCTTAACTTATTGACGGACTTAGTCCATGGAAGCTCCCAGAGGTATGTGGCCCCAAACCAGCCTCTCTTAGATCAGGAATCACTTCTTCAAAAAGTTTCTAATAGGAAGAGAAGGTGCATGTTTGGTCTCAGCCCAAAGGCTTCATTTTAGAAATGGTGTTTCCTGATGTGTGTGTGTGTGTAAATATATGTACACACATATACATACTGTGTATGTATGTATACATATACATATATATATACATATATATATATATATATATATATATATAATATTTTTGTGTTGTTTGGCTGTTTCAGTCATGTCAGACTCTCTGTGACTCCATTTGGGGTTTTCTTGGCAAAGATACTAGAGGGGTTTGCCATTTCCTTCTCCAGCTCATTTTACAGAAGAGGAAACTCAGGCAAACAGAGCTAAAAGACTTGTCCAGGATGAAGTAATGGAGGCCAGACTTGAACTCAGGTCTTCTTGATTCCAGGCCAGATACTCTGTCTACTGAGTCACCCCGCTGCCCTCTCAATGTATATACTGAGGTGTGTGTGCATGTATACACACACACACATACACACACATACATCCATGTATGTGTGTATGCGTGTATATGTAGGTATGCATCTTGTGAGAGGTCACAGGCCGAAGTTAGACCACAGAGGAGGAGGCAGATGTTTCAGCGAAGCTGCGGCCACCAGCCTGTAGAAAAATGAGTCCTTGACATATATTTAGAGCTTTGCGAAGAGGAGCTCCTCCGGTGCTCACAGTACTGCTGGCAGGCAGGTCATACCAGGATTATTTATGAGCCCTGTTTCACAGAAGCTCAGAGAGGTGGTGACTAACCCAGGGTAACACTGCTCTCCAAGATACGCATCACACTTGAACCCATCTCTTTGCCCACCCCCAACCCCTGCAATCCAGTGTTCTCTCCATCACAGTGGGCATTTGGGGGTTTTTTTTGGGGGGGTTGTTTGTTTTTGCAGGGCAATGAGGGTTAAGTGACTTGTCCAGGATCACACAGCTAGTACGTGTCAAGTGTGAGACCGAATTTGAACTCAGGGCCTCCCGAATTCAGGGCTAGTGCTTTATCCACTGCGCCACCTAGCTGCCCCAGGGCATTTGGGTTTTAAACAAGTCACCTTTCTGGTGAGGCAGCATGGGGTAGTAGAGTACTGTTCTGGGCGTAAGAAAGTTCTGGGTTCAAATCCTACCTCGTATTCCTTAGCTGTGTGTCCACCAGAGAGTTTTCCCTCTCTTGGTGCCTCTGGCTACTTCCTGGGAAGGAAAGACATCTCCCAGGGCCTCTGCCCATTCAAGCTGAAATCGAGGCTTCTCTACAGAGAAAAGACACTGTTATCATTGTGGGGGACGATTTGCACCTGTCTCCATCCAACACTGGTGTGCATGGTTCTTTCTGTGTTGGCCGGGGTGCTCAGCTCTGGCCAGGTGTCAGCTGCCCGTCATGACTCACGAGAACACTGAGCAAGAGTCTTTCCCAAGCCCTCCCCCTCCTTCGCCCCCATGTTTGCTTCTTACGCTAGGAATTGAGCCCCACCTGTTGCTCCAGGTTGCTTCTTCCCAGGTTCAGGGCAGATTCCTGAGTTCCCAGGTCATGGGATCAGAGGTTCTGAGCAGGAGGGAAGGAAGCCCAGGGGCCGGCTAGTCCAACCCCATTGTTTTACAGAGGAGGAGACTGAGGCCCAGAGAAGAAGGGTCCCTGGATCTAAACCCACACCCCCTGATTCTGGAGTCAGCACACTCTTCTGTACTTCCATATTGCCTCCTTCAGTCACAGTAGATCCAGCCACAGCAGTGAAATCCTTCCTCTGGCTCACATATTGTTCCAGGCTTCCCAGGGTAGCAGGGAGGTTGCCTGGCCATTGTCCAGCTACAGGGCTAGCCCACATCCTTTTCTTATGAAGCCACCTCCAGAGGTACCAATGGATGGAACTGATGTACAGCAGGAGGTACGGGTGCCTAAGGACAGGAAAGCAAGGGGCTGGGAGAATGCAGAAGGGGTGAAGGAGTAATCCCTTCTGGCTGGAGGCAGTGCTGGAAGGCTCCCTGGAGGAGGTAACATAGCAGACTTAAAAGCAGGGATTTCTCTGTAGTTTCGAGGAAAGCCAGACACTCTATGGACTAATATAGACACTTCTCCAGAGCAGGCCCTGGGTTCCTTTTGTCTCTGGATGCCTAGTACCAAGCAAGAGCCTGACGACCGGCACATAGTTCTTGCTTAATTGTTGATGTTTGTCCTTCATTCTCTCTCTCTTTTTTTTTTGGTGGGGCAATGGGGGTTAAGTGACTTGCCCAGGGTCACACAGCTAGTAAGTGTCAAGTGTCAGAGGCTGGATTTGAATTCAGGTCCTCCTGAATCCAGGGCTGGTGCTTTATCCACTGTGCCATCTAGCTGCCCCCGTCCTTCATTCTCAAAAAGGACCATGACATTGGGATGATGTCATGACTTGCACTGAGTTGGATTTAAGTGAAGGAAGGCTGTGAAAGGTCACCAACCTCACTCTCTCTCCAGAACCATCTGGGTCCAATGGCATCACACACACACTCACACTTATCAGGACAACTAGAGATGGACCCAGATGTTTAAGGCAATTGGGGTTAAGTGACTTTCCCAGCGTCACACAGCTATTAAGTGTCTGAGGTGAAATTTTAACTAAATCCTCTTGACTCAAGGGCCAGGGTTCTATTCACTGTGCCACCTAGCTGCCCCTGGTGCTTAATAATGGTTGATCAAATCACCTATTATGAACTGGGGCTTCTTGAGCTGGTCATAAGATTTCCCCAAAGTCCTTGGGAATAAAACAAGACCTTTCAGGATGCCTTCAACCAATGTTGGGGCTGCTGATGAAGGAAGAGGAGAAAGAGATGAGGATGGAGAGATGGAGGAGGGAGAGGAGAAGAAAGAAATCTCTGGCTTGAAAACAAAATCTGTGATTTCCCAACATTCGGGTATTTTTAAGGGTTCTTCAATTATCTCCCCAGAGAAATTGGGCTTTAGAAAGGTGGGAATTAATGACTGAGGGGAGCAAGAAGAGGTAAGTCCTTCCTGAATCCCCGACATGGGAAATGGGAGGTGACCAGGCCTCCTTCCACCAGAATACACCTGTTCTGGCAGGGCTTCTGGTAGCCACCCACCCACCCTTCCATCCATCCACCCACCCCTCCATCCACCCATCCACCCACCCACCCACTTACCTGTCCGTCCTCTCCTCTGGGTGCTGTGGTGCACATAGAAGCCCCAAGTCTCAGAGAAGGAACCCAGGGGGCTTCTAACCCTCTTTTTGAGAGGCAGGGCATCCTCCCATCCCTCTGTTTCCACTTCTAGGCCAGGTTTGCATCTTGTTGGCAGGGAAGCCGAGGCCTGGAGTAGGGTAAGCTATTTGTCACAGAGGGCATTTGGTGCTTATCCGCAGGGAAGTAGCTGGGGACACCAGGATTAGCCTCAGGTGGGCTGGACCCTGATGGCTGAAGAGACTGTGCACAGGGCGGTATCAAGGCAGTACTGGGAACAGTGAGGCAGGACCAAAGGTCTGGGGATGGGAGTGGCTTGACAGGCAAAGCCCAGTTCAGAGCGTCTCCCTCTCATTCCTCCTCACTCCTGTTTGGGGGGCTCTCCTCTGACGTCAGCCTTGGAGCTCATGCCTCATCACCACCTTCTGCTCCTGGCTCCCCCTGCCTGGGAGAGCTCCTCCCCAGCCCCCCTTTAAGGAGAGATCCCAGGTCAGCATCTCATCCCCTCCCCCCACTGAATTCCTTTGGCTGCTTCATCCTACCTCCCATGGGGAGGGCGCCTTCCTCTCTTTCCAGCTTCCTTTTGTGTCTTTATCTTCCCTCACCATAACTGTAAGCACCTGGAGGGGAAAGACTGTCTTCCTCTCTCATGTTTGTATCCCCAGCACTTAGCACAGTGCCTGGTACATAGTAGGTGCTTAATCATTGTTGATTGGCCGATTGGCCCAACTGAAATGTTAATTCCACAAGCAGCACAGGGAGCATTATTCAGGAATGTATGGACAGAAAATGAGGTGGGCTAATGACTAGCAAAAACAGCACCCAGAGAAGAGCAAGGACAAGAATTGTGCCGGATAAGAAAGCTCAGACAAGTCAAAATGTGCACCATTGGGACACTGTCCACATTGAGAAGGAAGCAGATCTCATGGAGAAATTTCCCCAGAAACCCTCCCAGAAGTATGCACCCTGCTCCATAGAAGCAGCCTTGAAGGTGTCCACTTGCTATCCCTGCAACTGCACAACAAACCCAGGCTCCCTCTGCTTCCCATCATCCTACCTAAGGAGGATGTGCTGCCTTTTGCCCCAATGCACTTCCTGAGCAGGAGATTTCAGGGACTCGGGCTGCAGTCATGCTTTTCTCCATTGCTCTTGAGCCTACAAATGGAGACCAGTATTAAAGGATTCAGTCACATGGCAGTCCACGAGCATCCTGCTGTTAAAGAGGTTTTGTTCCTGGAGTTACATGAACTGATGCGAAGTGAAATGAGCAGAACCAGAAGAACATTGTATACAGTAACAGCAATAGTGTACAACAAACAACTATGAATGACTTAGTTCTTTTCAGCAATACAACGACCCAAGACAATCCCAAAGGACTCATGATGAGACATGCTATCCGACTCCAGAGAACTGATACTGTATGAATACAGACTGAACTCAAGGATGGAACTCAAAACTTTTTTTAAATGTTAAAAAAAATTGTTTAAGGGGCAGCTAGGTGGTACAGTGGCCCTGGATTCAGGAGGACCTGAGTTCAAATCCGACCTCAGACACTTAGCACTTACTAGCTGTGTGACTGGGCAAGTCACTTAACCCCAATTGCTTCACCAAAAAAAAAATTGTTTAAACATGTAATTGGGGGGAAATATTAGCTAGCTAGCTAGCTAGCTAGAGAGAGATTAATAGGTTTTGTTGTCAAGGGGCAGCTTGGGATGCTTGAAAGCCAAGTGAGATTCATACTACAACGGACCCTTTCAATAAATGCACACTTCCCCCACCCCAGTCTTCCATTCTCTTATTTTTCCATGCCACCAAACTGGTTTGTGCCTAGAGACACAGGGATGTGACTTTCAGAAAATCAATCCTTCATTTCCTTGCATGCTCTTCTGCATGGAGTTCATAGTCCTTTTAATCTTGGGGGGGGGGGGCGGGGCACCAAGATTACCTAACCGTGTTCTTCTTTCCTCTGGTCTGGTCAGACCTCCATGGGGATATTCACCAACCCAATCGAACAAATCATTAAGGGCAATTATGTTTAAATTGTTTAATAAGCATACCGACATCTGCTCCAGGATAGGAAATTGCATCCCACTCAAGACCCTTTTGCTCACTGGTTCAAAGGGTTTTATCTTTTTAAACATTTCAATTTGGTTTTTGTTTTGTTTTGTTTTTTGTTTTTTTTTTTTGGCGGGACAATGGGGGTTAAGTGACTTGCCCAGGGTCACACAGCTAGTAAGTGTCAAGTGTCTGAGGCTGGATATGAACTCAGGTACTCCTAAATCCAGGGCCAGTGCTTTATCCACTGCGCCGCCTAGCCGCCCCCTTCAATTTGGTTTTAAGATCAGATTTTTAGGTTATTTATCATAGTCCCTTTCAGCTATAATCCCTCCCCAGGGGAGCATTCCCTCGTGGCCAAGATGTACAGTGAAAATGTGTCAATTGACCACAGGTAATAAATAATCTAAGCAACATTCTTAGCCCTCTTCCTCTCTACCAAAACAGAAGTGCTTTTCATCATTTGTTCCCTGGCGAATGTGGGGTGGAAAGGTGGAATCGTTTTTTCAAATTACTCAGGGGTCCTACTTATGATTATAGCCCCAGGTGGGGAAGCGATGGAGGGGCAAGGTGTAGGGAAGCCCCTGTGCCCAATGCTAGTGGGGTAGGGCTGGGGGCACAAATGTGTATCCCTGCATGTACTTTATGGGAAGAGCACTGAGCCCTGTGAAGACTCTGGGACAGGGACTGGGGATAAACTCTGAGCATCTTGAAGACCCATTCTCTCCCACTCTGCTCTTTGGAAAGCTTGGACCAGGTCTACCAGATGTTGGACTCTAAATGGAGATGTCCACCAGCTGCCCAGGCTTGTGGGAACCACCAGGCCTCCCTGACAGAACTCTGTCTGCTAGAGCTGGAAGGGATTGGATTCACCTAGACTATAAAACTGAGGGATACTCTAGAACATGACATGCCACAACTGGGAAACAACTTAGAATATAGAACATAAAATCCCAGAATTAGAACAAAGCTTAGAACACAGAACAGAATGTTCTGGGAGCAATCTGGAACCAAGATTGCTGCCCATACTCATGACAGAGGAGAAGGACCTCAAAACAAAAAAGGTCAGAGCTGGGAAGGGTCTTAGAACAGGGGATATGGGTGGGGGCTTAGAACTGGGAATCTTGGGACTTGAAGGGGCCCAAGAACGGGAAGGTCAGAGCTGAAAGGAATGTTAGAATTTGGAATATCAGCTGGGGAAGGGATTGAGAAGGGACTGGAAGACTAAGGCTAAAAGGAATCTTGGACCCTAGAGCCTGGAAAGTTGGTACTCCTCTGAAAGCCCGTAGGCTCCTCATTTTATAAATGAGGAAACTGAGGCCCTGAGAGAAGGAGTCACTTACTTGGCCAAAGTCACACAGACAACGAGTAGCAATAGCAGAGCATGGCCTCAGACATGAAGCCCAGGGCTCTGTCCCCTGCCTCCTGCTCCCTGTTCCAGGTGTCTGGAAGACTCCAGACCCTAAAAACCTTCTTCTGGCTAATTGTCATTCCCACTGGGTAATGAGAGCAGGATCAGGCGATTTCTAGCTCTTGGGCAGCAAGGAAGGGGAGCTGGGGCTGGCCCTGGGACAGTCACATCATCCCGGGGGGCATCCTGAGGCCCAGAGCAGCAGCAGCTCGGCTTCCTGGCAGGTCGGAGAGTGCCTGTCCCATCACCCCTCAGGAGCCTGGTGACTCACTCTCAGGAATCTCTCCTGGACGCAGCCACTTCCCAAAGCCCTGATCAGTGCTGGGCCTGAGCTGGGAGCAAGGGTGCGGGTTGGACCCCTTCCAGAGGCTCTGGCACAAGGAGGTCTTTGTGGCTTCCCCATCTCTGCTCCAGGGCAGGAACCCATGAGTCACCAGGAGCAGGAATTTGGAAAGTGTGCAGAGATTCCCAGATATCCTGATGAGCTCAGGCCCTTCATCTAAAGCAGAGAAGTGATGGATGGGAAGACTCCAGGGCAGAGCCCCAAACCATCCTGGGGCTTCAGATGCTGCTGGAGGTTTGTTTTAATGTGTGTCACCAAAAGCCTGCTGGATGTGGCATCTAAGGACGGGGCTCTGCCACTTGCTACTGGTGTGACCTTGTCATTGCCTTCCTTCCCCCATGCCTCAATTTCTCCATCTGTAAAATGGGACTTTTGGACTTCCTACATTCTGTGATCTATGAGCCTCTGACTGAAATTTAGGCTGAAATCAAGCTCTACCTCAAGAGGCCCCTTGCAGGCAGATGGAAAGAAAGACACAGGGGCAGCCAACGGGCAACATGGTGGGATCCATTGGTCCGGCAGACAGGGGTTTCTAAGTCTTCTGGCCCAGTGATGTTCACACCCTCCAAATGACTCAAGCACAGTATTGTTGCCCTTGCCAGAAGGAGTCACAGGTACATGTATGAGAGGAGATCTTGGAGGGATGTTCATTTACATGAGATTCCCAAGGTGAGTCCCATGCCATTCCAGATCGAAAGTGCACGTTCCCCAGTTCAGGGTCTACTCAGCAGAAACAAGTGTCCTCCGGCACACCCTTTGAGATCATTGCTGTTCAGTCACTTCAGTTGTGACCCCGAATGGGGTTTTCTTGGCAAAGATACTAGAGTGGTTGGCTATTTCCTTCTCCAGCTCATTTCACAGATGAGGAAATTAAATAGGGTGAAGTGACTTGCCCAGGGTCACCCAACTAATCAGTGTCTGAGCCAGATTTGAACTTCTGACTCCAGGTCCAGAGAGCTCTGTTCCCTGCACCACCCAGCTGCCCCCACCTTTTGAGTTACCACACCCTTAACCTCACTGGGCCTCGAAGAGAGAAACTGAGGCCCATAGTCATTAAAAGATTCAGCCTGGTGGCAAGGGAAAGAATGTTCTGCCAGGGGTTCAGGAGAAATTGGCTCAGGGCCAGACTCTGACCTTGGGCTTCCCCTATCTGAGCCTCAGTCTTCTCACCAGTGAAATGGGGGGTGATGATGATGACAGCTAGCACTGATATAGTCCTTTAAGGTTTGGGAATCGATTTACCAATGTTAACTCATTTGATTTCCATAACAACTCTTGGAGGGAAGTGTGATTATTACCACGACTTTACAGTCAAAGAAACAGGGGCAGAGAAAGGTTGAGTGGCTTGCCCTTGGTCACACACAGAGTAAGTGTCTCAGGCAGAATTTGAACCCAGCTGCCTCATCATAATAGTGACACTATTTACCTTGTTTGTTTATTTGGAACAGGGCCTCTCAACCTTTCTTGTGACAGACCCCTTTGTCAGCCTAGTGAAGCCTCCGGGACCTGCACCAGGATCACGTTTCATAGATCATAACTAAAGGAAATATTCATTTTAAGTTAGAGGGCAGTGAAAATCGAGATGTATTTTTCCTCATCCAAGTTCACAGAATGCCTGGAATCTAGCATCCCTGAATCTCTGGTTAAGAGCCTCTGGTGGGGGGCGGGGAGAGCAGCTAGGTGGCACATTGGATAGAGTACTGGCCCTGGAGTCAGGAGGACCTAAGTTCAAATCCAGTCTCAGACACTTGACACTTACTAGCTGTGTGACCCTGGGCAAGTCACTTAACCCCAATTGCCTCACAAAAAAAATAAAAGAACCTCTGATGGGGGGCAGCTAGTTGGTGCAGTAGATAAAACACAGGCCCTGGATTCAGGAGGACCTGAGTTCAAATCTGGCTTCAGACACTTGACACTAACTGTGTGACCCTGAACAAGTCACTTAACCCTCATTGCCCCCCATACCCCCCCAATTAAAATAAAAACCCTCTGATTTGGAGCAAAGTGATTTGCAAAGCTTCAGGTGATTATTTTTTATTTTTTATTTTTTATTTATTTGGGGGGGGGGTGAGGCAATTGGGGTTAAGTGACTTGCCCAGGGTCATACAGCTAGTAAGTGTCAAGTGTCTCAGTTCAGACTTGAACTCAGGTCTTCCTGACTCCAGGGCCAGTACTCTATCCACTGTGCCACCTAGCTGCCGCTGATTAATTTTTTTTCAATGGGATTTTGGGTTAAGATTATTCCCCACAAGAAGCAGCCTCAGTCTTGAGAAAAGCCTAACTCAGGTCATTTTATGTTGTTCTGCTATTGTTATTTTAAATGCTCTGGTCTTCCCATCTCCGTTTGGTGTAAAGGGTGGGGTAACAAGGGCTTGGCCTAAGAGTTAAGAAATTTCATGGCCCTGGTTCCACTTTTATTCCAGCAGCAGGTAGAAACCCCAGAGATTAGCCCTGATTTAGCAAGAATAATGCCTTCAAAAGCAAGGTTTCAGTGACTGCTGTCAGGTGGAGGATTGCAGGCTTACGTTTGTGATGCTTGCCCCAGACACATTTTGTGGTAATTGTCCTCAGCACCAAAGAAGCTCCTTATGGTTCTGGGTGTGGCAGAAAGAGCCCCCCAGCCAGGGGACCAGGGTTTCCATCTCTTTCAGACCCTGCTTAGGATCTATGCACTTAGAGGTTCTAGTCCTCCCTGAAGACAGAGACAGACTGCAGCCTTTTGGGAAGAGAGTTCTCTCAGAAGACAGGGAAGGAGGACTGACCTCAAGGAGAGGCATTCCAGCAGTGGCTTCTTAGGCCAGGCTCGGTCCTGACCAGATATCACCACTAATGTCCACGTCCTGACAAGGAGGTGGCTGGCCTTCTCCTCTCCTTAGAGCAAGGTGGAGAAAGTCCAGCCATCCCCCCATGGGATTTTCAACCTTCCCACATTACAATTGCAATTTTAGCTCAATTTTAATGGTGAGTTTTCACCACCAAAGCTTCCCCAAGGGGAATGAATTGTTGGGAGAGGTGGTGAGTGCCTGTTTCTAGCAGAGGTAGAACTGCTTGGTGCTTTGTTGGGAATGTTGAAGGAGGAAGTATTCCTCCACTTGGACCGGGGACCCTCTGCAGTCCCCTCCAGCTCCCAGAATCCTGAAAATACATAGGGATAAGAAGGTTTTCCTCACATCTGGCCAGTAGCTGCCTCACGGAATCTTTTTTTGGGGGGGAGGGCCAATGAGGGTCAAGTGACTTGCCCAGGGTCACAGAGCTAGTGTCAAGTGTCTGAGGTGGACTTGAACTCAGGTCCTCCTGAATCCAGGGCCAGTGCTTTATCCACTGCACCACTTAGCTGCCTGCCTCACAGAATCTTGACAGATACTCAGAGATTATCACTGAAGGCCAAAGCCCACCTAAGCATGAATCTCCTGGGCAACATTGCTTTTAGATGCTCATCCACTAAGACCAAGTAACTTCAGTGACAGGGAATGGATGGACTACTCCACTGAGACACAGGGAAGTGAGCTGCCCTTTAGGTAGTGTCAGAGGTAGAATTCGAACCCAGGTGCTAGCTCCCAAGATGTCAGGCAGCCTTGGGTCTGCAGTGACACCAGCTGATCTCACAGGGTTCCTGCGGGCCGTAGCCTGGGCACAGTGGTCTGCATAAAAGTCCATCAAAGGGCAGAGGGAAAGTGGGAGTCCAGGTTAGGTACTGGAAAGGACATTTATAGGGTTGGCAGCGGTCAGAGAACCCAACTACCTGGGTGACCTTGGGCCTCAGTTTTCTCATCTGTAAAACGTGGACATTGGATGAGATGGTCTCAGGTCCTTTTCGGTTCCAAAGCCTCTAGTACTGGGAGTTCATTACAGGGTTAGAAAAGAATCACAGGATGGAAATCTGGGATCTGGGATCATCTAGTCTGATCTCTTTATTTTGTGCATGAGGAAACTTCTGGTAGAGTCATTTGGGAATCAAGGTCAGCCCAAGAGAGAGGGAAGCTGCATTTCCTTCACTTCCTTAGGGAAATAAAATCAGATGCATTGACTCTTACAAAAGTAAAGATGGGGTCCCTGGGAAGAGAGTCCTAGGGTGATAGAATCTTGGATCTAAAGCTGGAAGGGGCTAGTCCAATGCTTTCTTGTTACAGATGGGAAAACTGAGGCTCAAGAAGGCGACATGACCTGCCCAGGGTAACACAGGTAGGAAGTGGCAGGGTTCTCAAACTATAGTGCCAGTGTACTCTCCATTTGCTGTCTGGGCTTGGAGTCCCTGGGACGGGGAGGGAGGGAGAAGGTATCATCGGTGGTGCAGATCCAGACCAGATAATGCCAGTCATGGGGAGGGGAGTGTCCCATCTTGGACTGGGGCCTGCCAGGGGCTTCTCCTGCAATACCCTGATGTTTCTGCCTCTGCTGCTCACGTTTCTCCTTCAGGTGTCCGTCTTTCTTTTAGCTGAATGATTGCCTCATCTTCTCTTGCCAAGGAAGGCTTTAGTCATGTTCCGTTGGGTACCTTCCAATTGGCCATCCCCTTTGGGCTTCACTGAAGCCAAGGCCGCACAGCTGGGCAGTGACCAGAGCCCCCACCATGATAGAAGCAAATGGGTGTGCGGGTGGCTAAAGGCAATGGTCTGGCACTGAAGAGGCAGCAGCACCCCAGCCAAGCGGGCACTAGGGCACACTGAAGGCAGCTCTAAATCTACACAACTCTTATGGTCAAACCTAGCGGGCTTCATAGCCTGCCCTCCTTGCCCCTCTGCCCAGGTGGCAACTGTCCGCGGTGCTGATTGAACTCTTCTCAGTGTGGGGGCAGGGAGAGTGGCCAGCTGAAAAACTCCTGCCCAGGTTAGGAGAGGAATCGCTGTGACACCAAGTAAAGAAGTAGCTGGACGAGCCTCAGAAGGTGCCGTGTTCCCCTTTAGGGATTGGGCTCAGGACCAAGTGAGGATTGAGAGGATTCCCAAGTGAGAAGATCCCCTACAGCAAAGCAGGCGGACATTTTCTTTGAAACTTCTAGCACTATATGACACTTTCCCATTTCCTGCTTTGTTTGTTTGTTTGGTTTGGTTTTGCAAAGACTGGGCGGTCCCTAACACAGCCTGATGTTGAAGGGATTTTGTGCATATTTTATTGGACCAGAGGAACCTGAAGCCCCTTCTCTGGGAGTTCTGGGATTTGAGTCAGGACCTGGGTTTGCATGTGTGTGTGTGTGTCTGTGTGTGTGTAATAACGTTTACTTCCCAGGGTTATTGTGAGGATCAAATGAAATAACATTCGTTAAGAGCTTATCACAGTGTATGGCACTTAATAGGCATTATAGATATAATTATAATGCAATATATTATGTATATTTGTTATATAATATATATAATATATAATATATTATATAATATATTTAGTATAATTAATAATATAATATTACACAATATACAATTATCTAATACAGTGTATATTATGTAATATCTTACATAGTATTATATAATATAATTAATATATCTCATAGCATAAATAACATAACAGAATATAAATAACATGTATGATAAAATAATGCGTGGTGTTTGGTAATTTATATATTGTATTTTACATATAATATATTATACAATAGCATATAACATATTATACATTATACAATATATCAAGTGTTTTATATATAATTGTATAATATAATGATAAATTCTTGTTGTTGTTACTATTGTGATGATGACTACAATGATAACGGTGACTGATGACTACTCCTCTGGCTGAGCACAGTGCCTTGCGCATAGTAGGTGTATACGAAATGTCTCTAGATCCACTGATTAACAGCTGTTCTATCTTCACTCCCCTCATCTGCACAGCTGTTGCATTATGCTGCGGAGGGGATGTCAGTTCATTGACAGGCTTGCCTAAAGGGTGCCTGTCTCTGCTCACCCTCCCAGCCCTAGGGCTCTGTGATCTTGCAGGGCCCTCCGGGTCAAAGCTCGGAATGGGTCCCAAAGCTGGGTGAGGGAGATTTGACCCCTTCAGCACCAAACATCTCATGGAGGGTCAAGCCAGACAAAGGGTGAACTCAGGCCCATGAATTTGGCTAGTCTGTGTCCAGGGAAGTGGGCATTCTGGGCTACCTGCTGACCCCAGGACCCCAGTGTCCCTTCAGCTGGGAGGGGGGGCGCCCATCCCAGCCGCTCTAGCCTGATTACATCAGACACCAGCCACTTCCCCCATCTCCTCAGTGGAAAGAAGCTGTGTTAAAGGCAGTGGTGACCAGGACATGTAAAGCCCCCACAAAACCACACCCCCTCACCTCCCAAGTAGAATGGAAGCTGAGTGAGGGCAGGAACCGTCTGTTTTGTTCTGTCTCTGTCTTTGTGTCTCCAGTACTTAGCACAGTGTGTCAAGACACAGAGTAGGTG
Source organism: Dromiciops gliroides (assembly GCF_019393635.1). Lineage (NCBI taxonomy): Eukaryota > Metazoa > Chordata > Mammalia > Microbiotheria > Microbiotheriidae > Dromiciops > Dromiciops gliroides. Next base: position 301,251,590 of record NC_057865.1, on the reverse strand, counting down.
CCTGTTGATCTAGGCTGGATTAGAGAGGACTGAGTGAGGATGCCAGGTACAGAGCTCCCTTAGATGTGAGGCTGCATTTGTGCATTCCCAGGAATCAAACCTTCAGTGCAAGGGGGGAGATGATTACAACCAAGCTCAGATGGCTCATTTCCCTCCCCCCCCCCCCACCATGCTTCCTTGGGAATTTTTCCTCATGATCCAGGATCCTCGATCCCACATAACTCAGGTAGAATAAAGGGAATTGGGAATGTCGCTTGGAGTTTGCCTCATGGGATTTGGCATGCAGAGGAGACCCACTGAGGTAGACTCCCTCCCTCCCTTCTTTCCTTCCTTCCTTCCTTCCTTCCTTCCTTCCTTCCTTCCTTCCTTCCTTCCTTCCTTCCTTCCTTCCTTCCTTCCTTCCTTCCTTCCTTCCTTCCTTCCTCCCTTCCTTCTTTCTCTGGCCCAGGATTGAGGAGTGGGGAAGCCTTCACCAGGAATCCTTGGCGCCCCTTGCTGGAAGAGCATGTCTCGCTAAGTGTGTCTGCTGTGTCCAGCTGCTCCATCCAGCTCACCTCTCCTGCTGCATTTCTTATGCAGGACACTCAACCTACAAATTCCATGTATTCTCTCTGACTGGCTTCCCTGCTGGGAGGGCTCCCCCTCATCTCTGCCTCCTTTTCTGGCTTTCTTCAAGTCTCAGCTGCCGATCTTAGTGCCTTCCTTCAGAGATCATCCCAGTCTTTCCAGTCTATATCTTGTGGATACAGAGTTGTCTGCACACTGTCTCCCCAGCTGGATTTTGTTTTTGCCTTTCTTTGTATCTGTAATGCTTAGCACAATAACTGTCACATTATATGGTGCAGTGGATAGAGCACAGGGGTCTGGAGTCAGGAAGGGTCATCTTCTGGCCTCAGACACTTATTAGCTCTATGACCCTGGGCATGTCACTTCACCCCCTGTGCCCCAGTTTCCTCCTCTGTCAAACGAGCTGGAGAAGGAAATGGCCAACCACTCTGGTATCTTTGCCAAGAAAACCCCGAATGGGGTCACAAACAATCAGATACAACGGAACAAGTTACCTGGTTGACTCGTCTTTCCTGTCATCTCTGATGTCCCCTCACTCTGACCCATTTTCTTTCCGTATCAGGCATCTTCCAAGCATCCAGCCCCATAAGCACACAATCTCATGGGAAATGGAGTCTTGGAAGTCAGTGCTAAAGAGTGGTTATTCTCCCAGCCCCAGCATTCAGAGGAAGGAAATCTGTTGTTATCCACCTCGGCCATGCCCACTCGAAGAATAAATCCTATTTCTTTGGCACTTCAGGCTTACAATGTGCTCCCCACCCCCAACATCCCTATGAAGTTGGGAGTAGAAGAATGTTATATTCATTTCACAGATGAAGAAACTGGGGTGGAAGAGAGACCAAAGATGCTGTGAACCTGTGGGATCTCACCACCTCATCCTTAGTTGTTTTTTTAAAAGAATATTTAAAATGAAATGAAATCATTGTGGGGTTTTTTTTAAATGTCCAAGACCTCACCCAAAACTTCACAGGCCTAAAGCCTGGCTGGGAAATGATACTTGCCGGGATTGTAGACATAGGTGGGGCAGGCTGAATATTTCCAGCCTTGCTGAGGTCCCACCGGTGAGGCCTTTGTCTAGATTCCTGGGACTTGCTGGGTGTTTTGGCCCACATCCCCCATGCTGCGACTTCCTCTTTGGTGAGTGGCAACTGAAGCAAAGGGTCTTGCATGCACTTTGATCTGAGGGCATCTCCCTTGACAAGGGGAGCCATTCACTCCCCACCAGCATGGAGCCAAGGAGAGCATCCTGAAAGGAGACTTTTGTTGGAAGGCTTAGGTTTGGGGTGTGTGGGTGTGTGTGTGTGTGACTTTGCTGGATGAGGCACCCACAATTAAGCTAATCTTAAACCTGATTATTAGCCATTCAAAAGATCCCACTGTTATTGAATTAACTCAGTCCCTCTTATAATTTGGTGACAGGAAGAGAGGAACAGTTAAACACAGAGGCACACGAATGGGAAAAGTCAGTCGTTGTTTCCTTCGTCTGAGAATCTTAAAGCTGGCAGGCGATCTTGGGGCCCTGTGGTCCAAGCCCTCCTTCCACCTCCCCCCCGCCAGGGTATCCCAGCCCCCTTTGAGATGCTGACCCGAGAAAAGGTTCTCCTTCCATTGACCTATGGCAGGGATTCTGGACTTCTGCTGTCCCTTCTCAGGACTATCTTGTTGTTGTTGTTCAGTCATTTTTTTCAGTCATCTCCAACTCTTTATGACCCTATTTGGGGTTTTCTTGGCAAGGATACTGGAATGGTTTGCCATTTCCTTCTTCAGCTCATTTTACAGGTGAGGAAACTGAGGCAAACAGGGTGAAGTGACTTGCCCAGGGCCACACAGCTAGTAAGGATCTGAGGCCAGATTTGAACTCGGGAAGATGAGTCTTCCTGACTCCAGGGCCAGCCCTCTGTGCACTGTGGCACCCCCTAACTGTCATCTCCTTCCACCTCATTGCTCCCTAGCCCCTTCCTGACTCTGTTTTCACCCACCACCTGCTCCCTGGAGCCCTGCTCTTGGTTAACAAGCCAGTCTCTTAGCCCGGACCATTCTTCTCACTCTCTGGGTTTTTTTCTCTTTTTTTTGGTTGGTCAGTCAACAAGTAGCCAACAAGTACACCCACTATGTGCTAGGCACTGCGCTAGTGCTGGGGATATAAATCCAGCCCCCCCTTCTATAGCATTTTCACCTCACCTGTGTGAGGAGCAGCTGGGAAGGCTCGAGGATGCCAATACCCAGCACAAGGGAAATGATGACCGTGCCCCATTTTACAGATAAGGAAACTGAGGCTCGTCTCATTGAAGTGACTCCTCTATGGGCTCGTAGTCTAGTGAAAGGGCCTCAGGGACCTCCCCATGCTCCTTGGCTGTGTGGGGCAGTCACTTCAAGACCCTTACATTTGCCCTGCCTGGGCCAGGGGAGGCTGCATCTGGAGCCTGGTGTAGGCCAGGGACACATTTTGTGAAAGCCAGTGAGAATGTGCAGAAGCCAGTGTGCAGGATGATGAGAGCCTGGAGGCTGTGACAGGAGGATTGGGGAGAGAACAGAAGACTTGGCTATCTTCAAAGGGGCGCCTTATCTCGACTTTGCTGCTTATCACCAGCAAGAGGAATGTGGTCCTTCTGTTTGACCTCAGGGAGTAGATAGAGAAGAGATGGATAGACTTGGTCTCAAGGGAGAGCAGCCCCCAGCCCACATGGAATGGGATGTTTGGGCTGGTAGTGAGTTCTCTGTCACTGCAGGTCTCGGGGTGGGGGTGGGGGGTGGGGTGCTGCAGAGAAAGTCTGCTTCGACCACGGATTGGACTAGGGGATCTCCGGATCCTGCCCAGCTCTGATGGCGTGAAGAGAAGCCCTCCAGACTTGGGGAGCCAGTCTGAGGGCTATCACAGTGGCCCCAGGGATGCTGCAGGGCATCCAGGATCCCCTTCTTGATACTTTCCTGGGGGCTCAGGCCTAGCAGCCCAACAAGTCATAACCCATGGGCAGGTGGGTGGAGGCGTGGGGTAGCTGCCAATGAGTCATTGCCTTTCTGCAAAGATCCAGCAGAATGCATCTGTTAGGACAGAACCTAATGGAGGAAGTCGGTACCCCATCCATTATCTCAGACAAGTGAGGGAGGCCCTGGAGGGACCTGGGCGTGGGCTGCCTGCCCTCCCCTCCCCTCTCCTCCCCTCCTGCCATCCCATCCCTCCCCTCTATCCCCTGCTTCCCTGCCTTCCCCTCCTCTCCCACACCCTCTCCTAGATGTTTGTCCTGGATGGCAGACAGATTTCTTTGTACTAGCATAGTGCCTGGCGCCTAGTAGGTGCTTCATAAAGAATTACTGATTGATTTCGACTTTCAGAAACATCTGAAGCAATGAAGTGTATTCTTAAAGGGAGAGGGTAAAGTTGATCTATCAAAAATGCCTCCTGGGCTAGAGCAGTACAAAAATGGAGGTAGTGAGTGCCCCATCATTGGGGGTCTTCAAGTGGAAGCTGGGCCACTTGTTGGCCAAACTGTGGCAGGGATTCTGACTTAGGTTCGGGATAATACAGGGTGACCTGGGGGGAGAAGAGAGCATTAGTAATTGGGAGAGAGGCATTAGGGGAAGCTTCCTGTACAAGGGGGGAGGCTGGGGATGAGCAGCTGTGCATTCCCGGCCCAGAAGGGGGGCAGTGAGTGCAGACTCAAGGCCGCATGAGCTGGACTGTGCCTGCTGCAGGGCGGTGCTGCACAGGGAGGCAGCAGGGGTGGCAGGGTGCATCCCAGCTCCGGGATCCTGGAAGTGGCCCTTCATGGAAAATCCCGGTGCTGTGGGAAGGACTGCGCCCTGCCCCAGGCTGTGAGGTGTGGGGAGATGGAGGGAGGGGAGACGTGTAGACACAGGCTCTCTCTCTCCTGGCTGCTGATCAGTTCCAGGGAAAAGCCCAGGCTCGGCAGCACCTGGGACACTGCCTGGGATGAGGCTGCCGAGTCTTCCCGGTGGACCCGGGCCTGATGCTCATTCCCCAAAGGCACTCCGGTGGCAGCCAAGGACCACCCTGCTCCCCAGAGGGCAGAACGAAGGATGAAGTGAGAAGTGCCAAGGAGGCTGATTCAGAATCGGTGGGGGAAGTTTTTACTTCCCATCAAACAGAGCAATCTCAAAGTGAGAGGGGTAGTGAGCTCCCTGTCCTTCGTGGAGCTCCCTGCAAATACGGGCTGGATGACCACTGTCGACATTGAGGGGAGACTTGGTCAAGGAAGGGTCGTTACAGATGCCTCTGCCGGCACCTCCAGCTTTGAGATTGTGGGGTTCTCTGGAGTGTTCCAGCCACCACTGTCTCCACCCAGCAGCACCATGACTCCTGACCCATCCACAAGGTGGATTACAGAGCTCACACCCAAGCTGGTCAGCTTCCAGAGGCCACTTCCAATCTTCCTCTCTGCCAGCAAGTTTGGCAATCCCTATTGAGCTTGAAGCTCTTAATTCTAGGCCCCAATAATAGATTTGTGACCTGGGCAATCACTTCAATGAGATGAGCCTCAGTTTCCTTATCTGTAAAATGGGACACTCCCCTGAAGAAATGAGGAGGCTATACCCTGCTTCCCAAACTCCCGTCCAGTTCTGAACCTCCAGCTTCAGTGGGCTTCGGGCCTCAGTGCTGGCCTGGTCCCCACCCTGCCCTGCACAGGAGGCTTTTCTCCAAGAACTTTGAGTTCTCAAAGGAAGGGTTCTCACACGGGATCCCTCCCTCCCTGAAGGGGTAGCCCCTCAGAGCTTTGGATCACACAGTCATACAGGAGCTCAGAAACCCCCAAGCATGCGGGGTGATGGTGAAGTCTTCCTTCTGGCCTCCGAAAGAGAACCTGTCCCAGTCTACTGTGCTCTGACTTGTGGAATGCCCGGGATATTGGGGGCGGGGGAGGGAGGAAGGGGAATCTGAGAAGGAGGGAGCTGGCCCAGAGGAAAGCTGGTGATGCAGGGATTCTGGCCTGTAACAGCCCCTTAGACTGTGGCCCCCTCTGCAGAGGGCTGGCGAGAGAGCAATGCTCGGCTGACAAAAAGGCAAATTGAAGCTGAATGCCAAGAATTCCCCAACAATCTGAGCTGCACAGAAGTGGAGAAAACAGCCTCCAGAGATAGTGAGCTCCCTGTCATTGTCACCGGATCGATCGCCTCTGGCCACCTTTTGGGAGTGGTGTGGAGGGAATTCACATTCTGGGACAGGGCCCCTCCAGGTTTCTTTCAGCTCTGAGATTCTGTGATCCTGAGACATTGAAAACCAAACCAACAACGCACTTGAGAATCAGAAAGCGAAGAGCCAGTTGGCAAAGTGGAAAGAGCCTGGCCCTGGAGGCAGAGGGTCCGGGGCTCAAATCTTTCCCCAGCCCCTTTTCACCTGATTGGCCCTGGACACATCACTTCCCCTCCCCACGCTTCAGGGAGGTCAGGTGGGGCATCTCTAAACCTTCCGAGTCGAATTCCATAACCCCAGGAAAAGATGAAGAAGTGGCTCTCTGAACCTTGGGGGCATACACTCCTGTCCAGGCAGAGAGCCCCTGGACAACACCCAGGCCCTGGCTGGGACTCAGGCTGCTTTGGAACAGGGACTGTGACCAGGGAGGGTCTAGGGAGGGTCCAGGGAGGGTGGAGGACTCCCTGTGATTAGATGGGAAGGGCCAGCGAGGGCAGGTGGTGCCAGGCTCAGCAGCAGGTCAAGGGGGCTGTGTGCAGAGCAGCAGAGGGAGGCAGAGGCCCCGGGTTCCAGTGAAGCCCTGCCTTACAGGCTGCGTGGCCTTGGACAAGTCTCCTCCTCTCTCTGGGCTGCCCAGAAGGAGAAGGATGATGCACAAGATCACTTGTCCCTCCTTTGAGTTTACTCATATGTAAAATGGGAATAATAATGCTCACACTGCCTACCTCAGCGGGTTGTCAGGATGAAAGGGTTCCGCAATTTGCCGACGTCTTCCAAAGGTGAGGTGTTATTTGTGGGAAACCAGCAGAGCTCAGCAGGGCGGGCGCGGAAGACCCCTGCTCCTTTGTGAGCAAAGACTGCTCCCAGGGGACAGCGTGACTCAGCGGGCGTCCCGGCTCCCAGAGGATCAGCGCAGCTTTCTTGAATGAATGAATGAATGCACGGCTTTGATTCCGGGGCTGGGGGTAGAAGGCACACCTTTCACCTTTCAGAGGGAATGATCGCAGCTCCCGGCAACAACAGGTGATGGTGTGTGTGAGGCCGCTAGCAGAAGCAGCTTCTTCCGCGGATGCTGCGCGCCAGGGCACAACGCAAAGGCCAGTGACCCGAGACCATCAACAGCTGGGACGGGTCAGCTAGTGACTGCTTCTGCCGCCTGCAGTGACCTGCGGGAAAGACCCAAAGGGTCACGGGTCCCCAGAAAGGGAGGCGCACCCGTCACCGAGCAAGGGAGGGGGGGAAGACAGCTGGAGAGGCAAGCGGTCCTCATGCAAGGTAAGAAGATCTCTGAGGATGGAACCACCGAGAGGACCACCATCACCTGTTGTTGCCGGGAGCTGCGTCCCCAGCCTTCAGCCTGCACGTGCTCAACCTCTGTGACCTCAGACAAGTTCCTCTGTGGGAACAGCAATGAGGAGAAGTAGAAAAAGCCCAGAGCTTGAGGACAGAAGATCTAGGTTCAAATCCTGTCTTGTGGAGTGTGTGACCTTAGAAAAGTCACTTCCCCTCCTCTAAACCTCAATTTGTTCACCTGTGAAATGGGGGCAATCATTCTTGTGCTCTCTACTTAGGGTCATCAGATCACAGATATAAAATTGTAAGGGAACTCAGAGGCTGTCTAGTTCACCCTCCTCATCTAACAACTGGGGAAACTGAGGCGCAGGAAGGTGAAGTGCCCAAGGTCCCAGAGGTGGTGAGCATCAGAGGGTTGTGGTGAAGGTGTCTTATGTATCTAAAACTGCTATATTACATGTAATTTTTTTTTTAGTGAGGCAATTGGGGTTAAGTGACTTGCCCAGGGTCACACAGCCAGCAAGTGTTAAGTGTCTGAGGCTGGACCTGAACTCAGGCACTCCGGACTCCAGGGCCGGCCCTCCATCCACTGCGCCACCTAGCTGCCTCATTACATGTAGTTTTTATTGCATCATGATCTGAGAAGGGTGCATTTACTATTTCTGCCTTTTTACATTTGACTATGAGGTTTTTGTGCCCTAATACATGGTCAATTTTTTAATATGTGCCATGTACCACTGAGAAAAAGGTATATTCCCTTCTATCCCCATCCAATTTTCTCCAGATATCTATCATGTCTAACTTTTCTAACATTCTATTCACCTCTTTCACTTCTTTCTTATTTATTTTGTGGTTAGATTTATCTAATTCTGAGAGGGGGAGATTCAGATCCCCCACTAGTGTAGTTTTGCTGTTTCCTCTTGTAGCTCATTTAACTTCTCCCCTAAGAATTTGGATGCTACACCGCTTGGCGCATACTTGTTTAGTGTTGATATTACTTCATTATCTATAGTACCTTTTAGCAAGATGTCGTTTCCTTCCTTATCTCTTTTAATGAGATCTGTTTTTGCTCACTTCTTTTACCTAAATATGTCCTTTATCCTGGTTTTTGCCTCCCACATGAAGAGTGAGGGGCAAGCTAGAGGTACACAAAAACCTCAATCAGAGCACTGATCCAAAATGTTTGCCAAACTCGGAGCTCTGAGCTGTCGTGATCGTGTTGGTAATGTTTTTGTCTGCTATAAAGTTTCACCAGATAGATCAATTTTAAGGCCAACTAAGAATTCTAATTAAATTTTGAAAGAGAAAGAGGATGGGGAAATTGGATAGTATATACAGAAACTGTCCTTTATTTAACCACACCCCCTCCCTTCCAGACCCAGGAGCATGTGACTCTGCCTCTGTTGGGCAGGGAGGATAAAGTACCAGCCATTATCAACATTAGAGGACAGGCTTGGGGAGGGAAAGTTTGGGAAAGAACAGACCTTTAAAAAATTAAACTCTCTGAGCCTGAGTTCTCTCATCTGTAAAATGGCGACAATCATTTCTGCTTTACCTACCTCACAGGGTTCAGATGAAGAAGGTGCAAGTGCCCTGGAAGTGAGTTATTTCTATTAACTTATCTGAGTTTTGGTTCCCTCATTTTTAAAATGAGGAAGAGGGCACAGCTAGGTGGTGCAGTGGATAGAGCACAGGCCCTGGAGTCAGGAGGACCTGAGTTCAAATCCAACCTCAGACACTTAACACTTACTGGCTGTGTGACCCTGGGCAAGTCACTTAACGCCAATTGCCTCACCAAAAAAAAAAAAAAAAACCATGAGGAAGAGAATATGTGTACTCTCTGCTCCACACCAGGCAGGAAAACACTTGGAAAATCTTAGAATGCCACAGAATTGTAACTCATTTTTTAAAACATAAATAAAAGTTTTGTTTATTTTGCTTCTTAGATGGTATGTCCAGTCAATTTTGTATAGAAAGACAAGAGGGGAGAGTTATTGGTTTGTTGTTTGTTTGTTTTTTAGTGAGGCAATTGGGATTAAGTGACTTGCCCAGGGTCACACAGCTAATAAGTGTCAAGTGGCTGAGGCCCAATTTGAACTCAGGTCCTCCTGAATCCAGGGCCTGTGCTCTATCCACTGCACCACCTAGCTGCCCCGAGTTATTGTTTTTAATTCAGTTTATTTTATTTTCAGTTTCAAATCCACTCCCTCTCCCACATCTCCTCCATTCATTGAGAAGGTAAGACACACAAAATCTATTACAAATATGGTCATGCAAAATACATTTCTGTATTAGCCATATTAAAAAAAAATAGAACAAGAAAAAGAAAGAGAAATAAATGGGCTTCAGTCTGCACTCTTCAGTTCTCTATTTAGAGGAGAATAGTATGTTTCATCATGAGTCCTTTGGAATTGTGGTGGGTCATTGTGTTGGTTACCTCTGCAGTATTGCTGTTATTGTATAATTTTTCCTCCTGGTTCTGCTCACTTCACTTTGCATCAGTTCATACGAGTCTGCCCAGGCTTCTCAGAAAACATCATCTTCATCATTTCTTGTAGCACAATAGTGTTCCATCACAATCACATACGACAACTTGTTCTGCCATTACCAAATTGATGGGCATCCCCTCAGTTTCTAATTCTTTGCCACCACAAATAGAGCTGCTATAAATATTTTTGTACATGTGGGTCCTTTTCCTCTTTCTTTGAGCTCCTTGGAGTATAATCCTAGTGGCAGTATTGCTGGTTCAAAGGGTATAAGCACAGTTTAATAGCTTTTTAGGGCAACATTCCAAATCATTTTCCGGAATGAATAGATGAGGTTCAGCAACAGTGCATCAGTGTACCTGTTTTCCTATATCAACTCCAGCATTTGTCATTTTCCTTTTCTGTCATAGCCAATATGATGGGTGGGAGGTGGTACATCAGAATTGTTTTAATTTGCATTTCTCTATTAGTGATTTAGAGCATTTTTTGGTATGACTTTTGATAGCTTTGATTTCTTCCTCAGAAAACTGCCTGTTCATAGCCTTTGACCATTTGTCCATTAGGGAATGGTTCTTATTCCTATACATTTGGCTCAGTTCTTTATATATTTTAGAAATGACACCTTTATCCGAGGAACTTGTTGCAAAGGTTTTATTCCAGTTTCCTAGTTTTCTTCTGGTTTTAGCTGCGTTCACCAAACACCAGGTCCCTGTGCTCATCTGTTTCTGTATGTCGTGTCCCCAATCTATTCTGCTGATCAGCCTCTAGATTTTTACCCAGTGACAGCTTGCTTGGAAGATTGCTGCTTTGTTGTGGAGTTTGGTCTCGGTGGTACTGGTGTCAGTTTCCCTTTCTGCAGAATCGGCTTATTATCCGCTTGGCCCCCGGGCTGTTGTTTGGAGCTCTGGGGCCAGGAGCTGTCATTCTTTGGGAGCAGCAGTCAGCCTCCAGAGCCCTGATGGGGAGCCAAGTCCCCTCCCTTTCCCCCCCATCCCAGCCAAAGTGCTCCTCCCCACCTGTGGCTGGGCGCTGGTTCCCATCAAGCAGGTACATGTTCTCCCTGGCCCCAGGCCATGGAGCTGTAGGGCCAGGCTCCCTGGGAAGAGAGACTAAGGGTCCCAGGAAGGGGCCGTGCTCCAGGGAAACTCGAAGCCTCCAGAGGGAAGTTTGTCTAGAAAGATTCCAGGAAGAGCCAACAGCAGGGAGAGAAGCGCCCGGTGCCGAGCTCCTCCCTCCAGACCCCCTGCACCACTACAAAGAACCTTCCTCACAGCACTGAGGTAGAGAGAGAATTCAACCCTGGGATCCTGGAGCCAGAGATGGCGTGGGCCTTCGAAGCCACGTAGCCCACTCCTCTTCTTTTCCAGAGGGGAAACTGAGGCCTTGGGAGGAAAAGAACCTTGTCAGGGTCATAAGGCAAGAGAGGAAACAGGTCCAGGGAGGGGAAGGGGCTTGTCGGGGGTCATAATGAGCCAGAACCAAAACCTTGGCTCAGATCTTTCCACCTCCCATTATGTCAGAGGTTGTGGTATTTAGAGCTGGTGTTGAGTGAACGGGCCCATACTTTGCCTTCTCCAAATGAGAAAAGGCAATTAAGATGAGGGCTGGAGGAAGAGATTTGTTCAAGATCCCATGGGCAAAGAGGAGCACAATTTGAACTCAGCTCCTCTGACTTTTCTCCACCACATGACTTTTGAAGGCAGGTGCCCCCAGGGGTCTGAGTCAAGCTTGGGGGAGGCTGCTGCAGTAGTCAGGCCTGAGGTGATGAAGCCTGAAGCCGCTGGTGGCAGGGTCAAAGGAGAGCAGGCTGTTGAGTCCTTTCTTTCTTTCTTTCTTTCTTTCTTTCTTTCTTTCTTTCTTTCTTTCTTTCTTTCTTTCTTTCTTTCTTTCTTTCTTTCTTTCTTTCCTTCCTTCCTTCCTTCCTTCCTTCCTTCCTTCCTTCCTTCCTTCCTTCCTTCCTTCTTTCTTTCTTTCTTTCTTTCTTTCTTTCTTTCTTTCTTTCTTTCTTTCTTTCTTTCTTTCTTTCTTTCTTTCCTTCCTTCCTTCCTTCCTTCCTTCCTTCCTTCCTTCCTTCCTTCCTTCTTTCTTTCTTTCTTTCTTTCTTTCTTTCTTTCTTTCTTTCTTTCTTTCTTTCTTTCTTTCTTTCTTTCTCTCTCTCTCTCTCTCTCTCTCTCTCTCTCTCTCTCTTTCTTTCTTTCTTTCTTTCTGGCGGGGCAATGAGGGTTAAGTGACTTGCCCAGGGTCACAAACTGGTAAGTGTCAAGTGTCTGAGGCCAGATTTGAACTCAGGTCCTCCTGCTTTCTCCACTGTGCCAGCTTGATGCCCCTGTTGAGTCGTTTCAGTCGTGTCCTCTTCTTCCTGACCCCATCTGGGGTTTTCTCGGCAGATGCTGCCGTGGTTTGCCACTTCTTTCTCCAGTGGCCAAGTTTGTGATTTCCCCTAATTTAGGTAAATCCTGACCCTGGCTGGGCAACTCATTGGTGTAATAAGTCAGTTTGGGGGCAGGGCCTTGAACATGGTAGGGACTTGGCCAGCATTTGTTGGATTGAATGAAATGAAGTCAACCCTCCTCACTACTAGAAGTCTACAAGCCCTAGGGCTCTGTCCTGTCATTCCTGGGGCTATGCAGGCACCGGCTCTCTGAGCAGGCCAGGGCCCAGTCGTGGCCCGTGGCTGTTGGGTGGGAAGGGAGTGGCAGTGCCCCTGAGCACCGCTTCCCAGGAGCTCAGGTAAGGCCAGCCCAGCATTGGACTTGGCAGAGTGCCTTTGGAGGCAGGCCCTCCCCTCATAAATCACCATCCTTCATCCCGCTGCCTCTCCCTGCAGGGCCTCCCTGAGGAGGGAACTGGTCTAACCTGCTCCAACCAGCAGCTCTGGGCTCGGCTGTTTCCAGACCAATGATCTCATTGTTATAGAGACCTCCCAGTGGGGGAGGCCGTCTACCAATGCAGGCTCATACCTGCTCGGTAACTTAGGAGTCCCCGGAGGTTCCAGGGACCTTGCCAGGGTCACCAGGCAGCATGGAGAAGCAGCCGTGCTGGAAGCCAGTGCTTCCTGACTGAGACTTCCTCATTACCAACCCCCTCCCACCCCCCACTGCAGGCCAAGAGGACCCGGGAGGAAAGGGGATGTAAGATGTTACCAAAGCACCAAGGTCTTGGTGAAGAAACTGGGACACCAAGCGAGTGAGAGACCCACTACTGCAGACCCAGCTGAGGCCCCTCTCCATCCCAGCCAGGCCAGGCCTCCTAGCACAGTCCCTGAACTGGACAGCCTTTGACCTGTTGTCTTTGGCTTCATGCAGGCAGGACCCCCTCGTCACCTCCCGCCCCCACAGGCCCCCCCTCCTCCCCCCCCCACAGGCAGGTCCCCCTCCTCACCTCCCCCACACAGGCAGGCCCCCCTCTTCACCTCCCCCCACAGGCCCCCCTCCTTGCCTCCAGCCTAAGGGACAGGGTGGCCGTACTGAATAGAATGCTGGGTGTGGATCGAGGAAAAGCTCAATTTAAATTCTGCCTCAGGTAAGCACTAGTCTCCCTAGCTGGGTGCTACTTGTCAAGTCCCTTAATTTTCCTGGGCTTCATCTATAAAACAGGGGTGGGGGAAAATCATGGACTTCCAAGGTCATACAGATGGTGAGTGGCAGAGCAGGGGCTGAATCCAAGTCTGGGACTTCATTACTGTCCTGACTCTTTTGCACGCCAGGAGCACCACCTCCCCCCCCCCCCCCCACACACACACACACTCCTTGGCTCTAGGGCTTCCTTCAAGACTCAACACAAAGCCCTTCCCACCTCCACCCCTAGCTGCTCAATAAATACTTGCTCTGGGACACTCCACTGCAGGTGGAGTTGTGAACTGATCCAACCATTCTGAGAGCAATTTGGAGCTATGCCCAAAGGGCTATAGAACTGTGTATACCCTGTGATCCAGCAATACCACTGCTAGGTCTATATCCCAGAGACATCCCCCAAAAGAGAAAAAGACCCATTTGTACAACAATATTGATAGCAGTTCTTTTGGGGGGTGGATAAGAATGGAAAATCAAGGGAATGCTCATCCATTGGGGAATGGCTAAACAAGCTGTGGTATAGGATGGTGATGGAATATGATTGTGCTCTAAGAAATGACCAGCAGGATGACTTCAGAAAGGCCTGGAAAGACTTGCATGAACTGATGTAGAGTTCTGAAGGGAGCAGAACCAGGAGAACGTTGTGCACAGAGGCAGCCATATTGTTTATTGAAGAACTGTGAATGATGTAACCATTCTCAGCAATACAATGATCCAAGACAATCCCAAAGGACTATGGATGAAACATACGATCCACCTCCAAAGAAAGAACTGATGGTGACGGAACAGACTGAAGCATGCTATTGTTCACTTTCTTTCATTTTTAAAAATTTTATTCAAGTTTTCTCATACAAAATTACTAATATGTTGATGTTTTACATAATCTTACATGTATAACCTATATCTGATTTTTACCATCTCAGGGAGGGGGAAGGGGAGGGACAAAAGGAGGGATAAAAATTGGAACCCCAAACTATAAATAAAAATGTTTATTACTTAAACATTTTTTTAAATGCTTGCTGACCCTGAAGGACAGTCATGTGGAAGAAGAATCAGCCTCATCTTGCTTGGCCCCAGAGGGTAGACCCAGGGGTTGTAGGCAGGGGATCCCCAAGGTTAATCGTCTCCCCAAATGCTGGACGTAATCAAAGCCAAGTATGATGAGTTGCCTCTTCTTCCCCCTCCTCCATTTTCTCCTCCTCCCCCAGCCATCTCGGCGGGCAGGTAGTGAGCACCCTGTCCCTAGATGGTGAGCTCCCCTCTGCTTGGTGGCAGGGATTCGGGCTCAGGCTGAGGTTTGAGATGGTCACTTTTTTTGCCTCCATGATCTTCACCTGGACGAGGGAGCTCCCAGCCCACCTGGGTGCCCAGGAGCCTCAGCTATTTTCTCTTCTCTCCTTGCCCCTCTCAGCTTGCCAAGATGCCCAGCAAAGGTTCCTTGCCGCCTGTGCCAGCCAGCCCATGGCACCCCTCACCCCAGCCTCTCCTCCCCTTGGGGATACAGGTCTCCCCGTGGTGGCCACCAGGTGGAGCTGCTCCTTAAGCTACGGAAGCCACCGCTGTGCCCAGTGAAAGACATGCCGGACGCTGGCTCTGGCCCTTCCAGCTGGAGCCTGGCACCAGGATGGTTCTGCAGGACCCCACCTGGGCTTGGGGAGGGGTGAGCCGAGAGAGGAGCGAACAAGCTTGGCTCTGTCCCCAGGGGTGAGGGAGAGGCCCCTCCCGGACTGGGAATCAGGACACCTGGGTTCTGAGCCAGCTCTACCCCCCACTCTTTGGAGGACCCTGACAAAGCCTCTTCTCCTCCCTGAGCCTGCTTCCTCTTCTGGAAACTAAGACTGTGTGTTGGGGAGTACAGAGGGAATGGGCGGGTGGCCATCGAGTGTTCCGGGTACACCCGGAAAGACAGAGGCAAGAACAGTGCCTGCCCTCGAGGATCTTGAATTCTGTTGGGGTTGGGGGTAACTGGAGGGGGGAGGGAACATTAACACCTTCCCGCGGAAGATGGCACCCGCTCTGAGCCTGGAGGAACCTGAGAGGCAGAGCTGGGGAAGGGCTGCGATCTAGGTGCAGAGTCAGCAGGGCATGGGAAGGCGCCGGTGGGGAGCAGCCAGAAAGTCAGCTCGGCTAGAGAGAGAACAATGTCCAATCAACCTGGAAAGGTCAGCTGAGCCAGGCTGAGGAAGGCTCTATTTGCTCAGGAGAGGGAATCTTGTATTGGATGCAGAGGCAGTGGGGAGCCAAGGAAGGGTTTGGAGCTGGGGAGTAACAGCCTGGAGCCCGCAAGAGCATTCTCTCAAACCGGGATCCTTAGGATTGATGATGGTAATTAACCGTGAAGCCTGACAGGCCGGCATACAGCAGTCTCCTGTGGAAACGGCGGCTGGCCTCCATCGGAGTCGTGCCCCGGAAGGCCGCTAGACCTGGGGACAGATGAGTCTGAGGACAAGCTGTGCCCACCAGGCGGCCTTGAGGAAGTCCCTTCCCTTCCGGGACCTCCATTTTTCTGTCCCCAGTGGAGGATAATTCAATAAGCATTTACTGAGTGTGTACTTTGTGCCAGGCACTGGGCTAAACTGGGGATGCAAATACAAGGAGAAGCAAGGACAGACAGTTCCTGACCCCAAGGAGCTTACAATCTAATGGGGGAAGACAATACACCAAAAAAAGCAGAAGCGGAGGGGCGAGGTACAGGAAGGAGGGGCGGGGAGAGGGGCACACGATGGTAAAAGCCCAATGTCTGCTGGGATACCTGGAGCCCCACCCCTCCCCGCCCCCAGCCCCCGGCCCCGCCCTCAGTCAGAAGGGCCAACCACAGGGGCAGGCAGAGGGGACCCACAGAGTCTTGCAGCTTGATGAAATTTCCCAGTAATGTGTTTCCTGAGGAAGGCAGCAGGCATGGTGTCCCATGGCAGGGGAGCGGCTTCGTAGGATGGGGGAGATGCTGGCGTCCGGGCCGGTTCTTCCCTTGGGGGTGCCCGGGATCCGGGGCGCCTACAATAGGCGCTGCTGTTTCTTCACTGTCCTCCAGCTTCGGATGGAGCTGGCCCTTCTAGGGAGGGATTGCGGGGTCACCCAACCTTCTTCAGCTCCATCAGCAGGCACTGCCCTCCAAGACGGGGACCATATGCAGACCTCCCTGTGTAAGCAAGAGACATGCGGTGTAAATGGAAAGTGATGGGGGGGGGGGGGGAGGACAAGGGGCAGGAGCCAAGAGTGAGGAAGAAGGAGCCTCTTGTGGGGAAACCAGCCTGGAGGTCCCTGTCACTACATGGGGGGCAGGGGGGGAGTAAAATGGAAAGAAGTGGGAGGGGTAGGAGGGGGCTAGACTAGGAAGGACTTTGTATCTGCTCCTGGGGATGATAGGGAGCCAGGGAGCTTACTGAGGAGGGGTGACGTGGCCAATCCTGGCCTTTGGGAAACTCACTTCAGGGGCCGAATGGAGTCCTGGAGCAGGGAGAGACTGAGGCAGGCAGACACCCCCCTCCCCAGCAGCTACTGCCGTGGTCCAGATGAGAGTCTGCATCTGGGTGGGGGCAGGTCAGAGGAGAGGAGGAGATGAATTTGAGAGATGCTACAGAGGTGACCTCGGCAACAGCTTGGATATGGGTAAGAGGTCTGAGGAGTACAGGATGACTCCCGGGCTGAGGCTGAGGAGGAGGAGGGAGGATTGACTCAAGGAGAATGACTTGAAGTCCCATTTTGGACCTCTTGAGGCCAGGTGTCTATGGGGCATCTGGCTCAAGCTGTCCCAGCAGCTGGAGAGGTAGGCCTGGAAGTCGGTGAGGGGAATCACTCTCTCCCCTCTGTGGACGCAAAGCCCAGCTTGGCTAGAGTCCTCCCCCAAGGCTGGTCTGATCCCAGACATGGCCCCCAGGTGTGGGTTTGATGCTCTCAGCCAACCCCAAGGTCTTGCCTTGGGTGGCCTCCTGTACCAGGATCCTCTGAACCAGTCATTTCCTTCCTCTCAGTCCTGTGCACTTGGGGTTGATTGGCCCAAGATGGCTTCTGGGTCTGTTGTTGTTAAACATCAGTGTCCTCAGCTAATCCACCAGAGGCTTTTTGGCAAAGGCCACCCTCCCACAGCCTGGCGAGTTCTCTGATGAGTCTGGGGAGGGTCATATGTCAGCCTTTTCTAGGGCTGTGGAGTAACATGCTTCCAGAGACCTGCCCAAACAACTTAACGGACAGAGCAAGTCACAAGATTTTCATTCTAATCAGTTCCCCCCAACCTAAAGGCAATTACAAAAAGAAAGAGGTGAAGAAGAGCAACCCCCCCCCAGGGAGAGGCTGGTCCTCTTTCTAGGAGATTTAGGGACCTGAGTGGGTTAACAGTCACACACAGCCCCCCCCCCATCATTCCCTTCCCCACAAAGGGCTGTCCAACTGGGTGCCTGGGCAGAACCTTTCCAATATCAGGCACATCAAATGTCTTTCACACATAGGCAGCTGGTGGCATGGCGGATAGAATGCTGACCCAGGAGTCAGGAAAACCTGAGGGCTCAAATCCAGCCTCATACATTAACTAGCACTGTGATCCTGGGCAAGCCACTTAACCCCTCTCTGCCTCAGTTTCCTCAACTGTAAAATAGGATCATAACAGCACCTTCCTCACAGTGTTGTAAGAATTAAATGAGAGTGATCTGGGGGTGGGGAGAACTTGGCACAGTGCCTAGTATATAGTATGGTATAGTATGGTATACAGCGGCTATGTAACTGCTTATCTCCATATAAGGCAATCTCCCAGGAGGGCCAAGCAAAAATTTTCTTGTGATCTTTTCACTCTAGGGCATTTGAATTCTCCCCAAGTAATCCCTACTAACCCACAGAGGAATCCCAGTGGAGTTTGCAACTCATCCCTCACTAGGAACAAGCAGGTTAACTTTAAAAAACAAATTCAGAAAAGCCCAAAGAGATACAAGATTCCCTAAAAGGCAATAAGCACAGGGAGTTGTTTAGTGAAGGGTTCCTGGGCCAGCAGACTAACCTTATCTGATGGACTTCCAGCCTGTGAGGATCTCAGACAAGTGGTCTAAACTCAGGGGACAAATAAGGCAAGCCCTCTGGGTCTGCTCAAACGGCACAAAGAAGGAAAGGGAAGATTTATGAGCTATTTGAAGCTAACTAGGTGGGTGAACAATTGTCAGCAACTACAGGCAAAACCAAAACATTATCGTCCTAAGCATTCAGACCAGCAAAGTAGAACTCCAAGAAACTGGTCTGACAGAGGGAAACATGCCAGAAAACAGGCTCTCTAATTTCAGCCCAAAAGAAAAGAACAGAATGCTATTTTTTCATTTAGTGGGTTCCTTGAAAATTGGGGTATCCAATAATGAGAAAATACAAGGAGATGATGCAAGTAAGAGAGATGGAGTATTTCTCCAGTGAATGCTTGTGAATGTTGAGGGTCCCGAGTTACCGGCTGAAGCCCCTCTTCCCTCCATGGGTTGGGGAGGGGGGAGGTAGAAACCATGAAAGTTCTCTATGGTGGGCTTGTGATATCTGAGTCAAAAGGAATCCTCTCCCTAGTAAGAGTCAGTCATACCTGGCTCAAGCTGGGGGCAGCACACGCCTGTGTGCCCTATGTATGCAAAGAATCAGCTTGCCCCCTTGGGCTGATTAGTACCAGTGTAGTTCTTAGTACCAGCCATTCTTTAAGAGCTTGTCTGCACTGACCTTTACTGCCTGGGAGGCAGCAGCAGGAACATAAGTGCTAAGTTGGCAGTAACTGACCTCTACCCCAGATACCCAGAGGCACCAGGAGCCAGAAGGCAGATAAAATGGTGTGGGAGATGAATTTCCAGGGCTAAGGACTTCTCGACAGGATCCGTTTGGATCCAAGTAGAAGGAGGGAGCTTGCCCTCGTTCCCTACGTACATCTCTGCTCAAGGGTACAGAGAGACACAATATTTCCTTTGGGTGCCTACAGATGGTTAGATACAATCCTGGACTTCTGTCTGTCTGTCTGTCTGTTAGAAAGTGTGATGAAAGTCACAACAGAAACCTTGGTATTTCAGCAAAATGTGAGTGTCCCAGAAAACCCAGGTAAGGAGGGAAGTAACCCCTCCCACTGATCCAAGTGTAACTTGCCAGTCAAGAGACCCTTTCCTCTGCAGCCCAAGTCCCTTTGGAAAGAAGGAGTGGGTGAGGGATCTCCTCCTGGACTCCTCCTCCAAAAATGAATTTTTAAAATGTGTGGAGGAGAGAAATGTTTCTTTGAACTGCCCATGTATATATGCAGATTGGTCTGGGGCTCAACACTTCTGTCTGTACAGGTTTCCAGCTCACCAGATTCATGGTAGGGCTGGGGGTGGGAATGGGAGGAGTCTCTCTCCTCCCCAACTCACTCCCTGGTTCTCCAATGTTAGGAAATGCTAGACTTGTAAGGATTGGGGACACAAATAGAGGGATAGCCTTGCCAAGGTGCAGAGATCAAACACATTAGGGACACTAAGGAGCACAGCGAGCAGCCATCTCTCCAGCTGCTTCCCAGATGAGCTCACCATCCATCCAGGAGCACATCTGCCTCCCTCTGAAGCCAGTGAGCTCCTCCATCTAGCTAATGCATCAATATTTAGCCTTCCCTTCCATTGTGCTATAAGCAAACCTCCTCACCACATAACTTATGTAAGTAGCCAGAGGCTCCTCAGGCAGCTGGCTGGGGTGGGGGCAGCCCTCAATGATGGAGCTGCTTCTCCAAGATCATTGTTCCTCAGCAAAGAGCCCAGCCTAGCTACACCAGGGCCCGGCATCCTCAGACTCTCCAGGATGCCCCGGTGATTCTGGGAGCCAGAAAGAGTAGCTCAGGGTCTCTGTTGGGGCTTCCCTGCATATAGTCTTACCCACAGGGTTTCTTTGTGTCAGTCAATGAAACTGGCAACAAAGGTGCTCTTGGGTGTTCAGGTGGGCAAGGCAAGGACTCATTGAATGTCAAGAATGGGATGAGTTTTAGAACGTGGAATGTCAGAGCTGGGAAGGACCCTAATGTCTGAGCCGGATGGTCCTTAGAATAGACAATCGTCTCTCTGTCTCCCTCTCTCCCTCCTCCCTCCCCCCCCCCTCTCTATTACCTTGTATAGCTTTGCATCTACTTCATGCATCCAATTCTCAACATGTGCACATTCAACTTTCACGACTTCAAGCATTGGTGTGATTTTTTAGTAACCTCATTTTCACTTTCGAGGTGTCACTTGTGCCTTCGTGGCTAGGCACAGGAGAGGAAACCGAGAGGTGCAAAGCACAAGTTCGTGGAGTGGCCGGTGTCCTAGTGGCTGCTTCCCTGTCATAGAGTAAAGAGCTCCCCAGGCATTTTGTTGGATTTTTCTCATCGTTTGCCTTTAAGACTCAAGTTTTGGGGGGCAGCTAGATGGCGCAGTGGATAAAGCACCGGCCCTGGATTCAGGAGTACCTGAGTTCAAATCCAGCCTCAGACACTTGATACTTACTAGCCGTGTGACCCTGGGCAAGTCACTTAACTCCCATTGCCCCACCAAAAATAAAAATAAAAATAAAGACTCAAGTTTTGTGTTGCAATTATGCCCCCAAACTGTAGTGATCCTTTGGGATCTTAGCCCATGTGTGCAAGTCAGTGATGGGGCGAAGTGAGGAAACAAAGGGGTTAGAGAAAATTCTGGCCCGCAGCCCCTGTCAGCCTAATTGACCAGCTTGCTAGAGACGTGGAGGCTGCCAATTCTATGATGGCAGCCCCAAGATTGAATGTCAACTCACCCGCTCTGCTCCCAGACAGCAGATCCTTAAGGATCTCAAAAGGTGCAGGGAGTAAAGGTCGCTGATGGATTATTTCAAGCTGGTGCATCCTTCACGATCTCCCATACCAGCCACCAGCCGTGGAGGGCAGAGTGTTGGGAGTAATGCTGAGACCTCCAATGGCCATGAATAAGTACCACAATTGTCTCCCTTGGTTTTCAGTGGGGCCTAGGAAGAGAGGTTTACACCAGTACAGAATGCAGTACAACTCCCTTCCCCCACCATCTGACCCAGTGGAAGGTAGGATTCATTTGTGACAGCCTGCTCACACCCACCCGTGAGTTCTCTCAAACTGCTCTCCACCCGTGCCCACCTTTAATTCTCTGGAGACTGTGTGCTCGGGCCAAAAAAACAAGCAAGGTCAAAGACTTGTGGACCAGGAAGAAGATGTGCCCAAGTATCGTGAATACTTTCTTCGAGAGGAGATTGGAGGTGGTGGGCATGGCAAGCACGAGATGACAAGACAGCAAGCCAAGCAGGGGAAGCACGGGAGACGGCGCCTGAAAGTGGGTGGGGCTTCAAAACCTGCCTCAGACACTTGCTAGCTGAGGCTGTGGAGGGACGAGTGACTTGCCCGGGGTCACCTAGCCAGCGAGGGCGGGTGAAGACCTTGAGAAGACTTGGAGGCTGGCTGTGTCTCCACTGTCTGTGTTTCCTCTCAAGTGTGGCTTATTATTTTATAGAAGCAGATGGATGCTGGCACTCAGGAGGCGGGACTGGGCTGCGTTGGGAACTCCAATGACCAATGGAGTCTCTCATCCATGGAGTCTCTCATCCATGACTTAGTAGAGAAGTCCTGGCTACTCACCACAGGCTCAGAGAGGATCATCTCTGAGTGACCCACCCAGAGCCACACAGCCAGTAAGAATCACAGGGGAGATTTGAACCCAGGGCTTCAGGAATTCAGGCTTATTGTGATATGTCCTGCACCAGGCTGCCACTGTAGGGTCCACTGATGAATTAAACACCCATTTACTGAAGTGGGACTGAATTCATCGTAGCTTTTTCTCATCGGGCACTCTCTTAAGAAGATAGGGACCTCACCCTGGAAAAGGCTGAGAACCATGACAATTTAGGATGAGTCCCTAAGAGAGATAAAGATGGATGGATGCTATTGGAATGGATCTGTGAGAGGAAAGGGTTCCAAGGATGCCAAGCTCTCAGCAGGGAGGGGGAGGGAAGAAGCATCATTAAGCACTCACTGTGCACTGTGGGGGCACAAATTGGATCCTCACAAACACCTTGGGAAGTAGGTGTTATTATCCCCATTTTTACAGCTGAGGAAATCGAAGCGAACCAATTAAAGGACTTGTCCAGGGCCGATCAATGTCTGAGGCAGGATTTGAACTCAAATGCTTCTGACTGCAGGCCTGCAGCTCTATCCACTGCACCACCCAGCTAGAGGAGGGTAGTCCGAGCATGGACATGAGCAGGGCCCAGACCATCATCCCTTTGGAGGAGAGTTGTGCGCTCAGAGTGGGCAATGAGAAATCAGGCTGCAAAGGAAGAGTGGCACCAGATTTTGGAAGGCTTCGAATGCCAGGTGGCAGTTGGGCTTTATTCAGTAGATATAAATGGGTTTGAGCTGCGTGGCATGGCCGCGCTTAAGGGGCAGCCTGGTGGAGAAGACTTGGACTCAGAAGGATGTGTCCCAAGCCCGGCTCTAACACTCGATGGCTCTGTGGCCATCAGGAGGTCACTTCAAAGCTCCAACCCTCAGTCTCCCCATATGTCATATGGAGACCATAACACCTCCTCTGCCCCAACCCTTCTGGGGCTCCCTTTGACCTACTAAGTCAAAGAGTCTTCAGACGACCTGTGAGAGCCTTCCCAGCTCCGGCATCTTGAGCTTTCACGGCTTTCGATGACCGGGGGAAGCCAGAGATGTCAGACTTAGCAGGTGGAGGAGCTGAGGTGGGCAGGGCCACTTGCCCCTGTGGCTGTACCCAGGATCCAGACCTGGGCTGAGCTGGCCCAACACTGGTGCACCTTTGTCCAATGGCCTATCCCCTGGGGGCTCATGGGGCCATTTGAACAGGGGTTTAGTGGTGAGTAGGAAAGGCCCTGGTGGCTTCCTTGGGCTCAGCTCTCGTGGTCTGGGGGTTTTCCTGCTTTCCTCCGTGTCCTGAGGGGCCCCGGCTTGTGACTCCTTGAGAGAAGGGTCCAGAAGCTGGGGGGTACATCTGGGTGTGTGTGGAAGCAGCCAGTGGTCAGGCCCTGCCTGGGTTTCTGGCTCGGGCCACAGAGAATAACAAAGGAATGGTACAGAGTCCAGAGGAGCTCCAGGCCCTCCCAAGGGTCAGCCTAAGAATCTCAGGGCTCCTGGGGATGGCCGGGGGAAGAAGGAGGCTGCACTCTCAGCCGTCACTCCTTCTCTGACCCTGGGCAAGCCTCAGGTTTCTGGTCTGATCCCTACAACTGCTGGACTCCCAAAGGAGAAGACTCAGGAAAGCTTAAGCACTTTGGTGGCGTGGGCTGTGGCTCTGACCTTCTCCTCTACCACTGGGCTCAGTGCTGGGCCAGAGGGCATCAGTGACCAGCAGCTCACCCAGGACATGCTGACGGGTGGGCTAAGAGACCTTTGTTCTACTGCCTGGGGGCAGGGGGTGGTGAGAGCCAGCACAAATTTAGAACAGGCCTGGGAGAGCTGATTGTCAAATTTTCAGTGTGAGCATCTATATCTCAGAAATAGGTAAATGCTACAAATTAGGGTTTGGCTTATCATAGACTGGAGGAAATGATGGAGAAAATAATGCAGATCAAACTGAAAATGTGTTACACATTTCCAGAGAGCTGGTTGTTACCTATTTGCTGTGGTTTGTCCTCTGTTATCCAAGAAGACCATGACATTGGGGTGATGCCATGACTTGCCATGAATTTGATTGAAGTGAGGGAGGGCTGTGCAAGGTCACCAGCCTCACTCTCTCCTCCAGAGCCATCTGGGTCCAATGGCAAGATGTACACCAGGACGACTGGAGATGACTCTGGATGTTTAAGGCAATTGGGGTTAAGTGACTTGCCCAGGGTCACACAGCTAGTAAATGTCTGAGGTGAGATTTGAACTCAGGTCCTCTCAACTTCAGGGCCAGTGCTCTATCCACTGTGCCACCTATTTGCCCCATATCTAGGACACAGCTGAACATATCCCTTGTACCATTTCCAGAAGTCAGAGGCAAAACCTTATTGACCACACTCCCCTGAGGGAGTCTGAGGCTGCTGGACCCATCGCTTCCTAGATTCCCAGAGGAAGGGAGAACTCTTGCTCTGTCTGTCTCTGTCTGTCTGTCTTTTCCCTGCCCTCCTTTCCTCTCTCTCCTCTTCCCTCCTTTCCTCTCTTTTCTCTCCCCTTCTCTTCCACCCTCCCTTCCTCTCTCTTTTCTCTCTCCTTCTCTCTCCCTCCCTCCCTTCATCTTTTCTCCCCTTCCCTCTTTTCTTCCCTCACTTTCTTTCCTTCTTTCCCTCTCTCCCTTCCCTTCTTTTCTCCCCCTCTCTGTCTTTCTCACTGAATCTCTTTCCCCTCCTTCTCCGAGCCCTCCCCCTGCCTCATCCAGGACACGTCTAGGTGGAGAAAAATCGGCAGCCAGGAGAGTCCCAGCATGTGAGCCACAAATCATTTGCATATCATTTGCATAATGTGGCCTAAACTGGCTGTCAGTTCCCTGGCAAGTTTCAGCTTAGAGTAATTGACGGATCTCCTGGCGGTTTCCATTTTTAATCATCTGTCTCTTTTCCCTGCTTCTCTACCTGGAGCCCTCACACCTCCAGAGGGGGACAGTGAGGGTGGTAGAGGGTCATTGGAAGGTCTGCTTGAAAATACTGGTGGCCCCAGCTAGCCACCGTCGGACTCACCAGCCTCCAGGGGCCCTTCCAGCCAGATGCCCTGGAGTCACCCAAGCCAGCCCTTGGGTGGAGACGGAGCTGGAGCACATCGGATGCTTTTGCCCTTTGCCCTCTTGTCCAAATGCTGGCTGACCCCTGGGCATTAAGTGAAGAGACCCAATAACAGCTGGTCAGAGCTGGGAGAGACCTTACAACACATGATATGGAACTTCAGAGATGGACAGGTTCTTAGAACATACTCCAAAAGCATTTGGGGGGCAGCTAGGTGGCACAGTGCATAAAGCATTGGCCCTGCATTCAGGAACCCCTGAGTTCAAATTCGGCCTCAGACACTTGACACTTACTAGCTGTGTGACCCTGGGCAAGTCACTTAACCCTCATTGCCCTGCAAAAACCAAACCAAACCAAAAAAAAGCATTTGGAACCGGGAGGGACCACAGAGCACAGAGAAAACAGAATGTCAGAATGGGAACAGACCGTAGAATATAGGTCAGAGCTGGGAGGAACTTTGGGCTTAGAACACAGGATGTCAGGGATAGAAGCAACGTTAGAACACAGAATACAGAGATCAGAATGGGAAGGCCTCTTAGAACACAGAACTGTCCAGTCTGGAAGAGACCTTAGAACAAGGAATGTCAAAGCTGGGAGGGAGCTTAGAAGAGAGAACGTCAGAGCCAGGAGCTACTGTAGACACCATCAGGCATAGCATCAACCAACCTCCGGCTGGGCAGAAGGCAGGAGAGGTCAGCAGGGGCCAGAAGGCAGAGGGCCCCACAGGCCTGTCCAAGGAGCAGGGACACCATAGAGCTGCCCTTGCAAAAGATCTCAGGTTAAGACAGAGTCCTGGAGAGAACAAATTACATGGGAGTCTCTAGTGGAGTGCCCCAGGGATCTGGCCTGGGCCCTGACCTGGTGGCATCAGTGATTTGGATGAAGGCAGTCCGTTCATGTTTGTGGGTAATCCCGGAGGGGTAATAAACATAGTGGATGATGGAGCCAGGACTCAGAACGATTTCAACAGGTGAGAAGATGGCGGAGTCTCTTAAGTCTATATTTAATAGGAATGGATGTAAAATTCCACCTCTGAGTTAAAAGAACTCTGTGAGGACAGGATGAGGCATTTCCCTCAGTTCACATAAAGGAGATCTGGGGGTTCAGCAGACTTCTTTAGGTTGATAAGAGCCATGGTGTGCGAGGCCACCCAAAGGTAACAGCATTCCTGAACTGAGAGTGGGTGTCCAGAAGGAGGCGGGGCTGATTAACCTAAGGAAAAGGAGGCTTGGGAGGGAGGAGAAGGGGAGCCAAGAGGACAGTCTGCAATTAACCCTTCCCTGGCTCTCTCTGGTCCCAGAGGGCACAACCAACAGCAATGCAGAGACTTGGGCTCAGTGGACAATTCCCCTTTGGGGAAGGTTGGAGAGGTGTTGGCTTCTCTGAGGTCTGTCTGGCTTGGAGATGGTGAGCTCAGAGGGGGAGAAGCAGAAGACAGGGAGGCTGGTCAGAATCCACTGCCAAAGCCAAGGAGGCTCTGGGGGTACAGGGAGCCAAGAGGAGGGAGAGCCCAGGTTCCAGAGATGGTGAAAGAAGAGCCCAAACCCATGGGTCTGGTGGCCAATTGGCAAGTGAGGGATTAGGGAGGTGAACAGGGAGAGATGAAGCTGGCTTTTGGGTACCATGGATGGAGATTGGGAAGTCAGGAGGAGCAGGTGCAGGGATCCCTTGGCCTGGCCGGTTCCTAGGGTTCTATGATCCCAGGAGGAAAAACCAGGTACGTTTTCTTCTTTCTCTGTTGGTCTCCTCCCTGAAACCCCTAACAAGCTTCTGGGAACCACTGGTGCTTGGGGCTAACTGGGTGGGTTCCCCAAGCTAAGCCTCAGTTACGTGGGAAGTGCAAAAATCTTTGGCCACTTATTAGCGTGAAAGAGTTGGGCAGGACAGCTCCTGGGAGCCTCAGCTCTCACCATCTTGGCTTTGGCTCCCCATCGCCCAAGGACAAGGAGCCCATCTTCCACCGAGGGCAGGAAGGGAAAGCTAACAGGAGGCAAGAAGAGAAACAGAGACTGCTTTTCAGGGGAACTGGGTCTCAAGTGGCCCAGAAGAGGTCAGGTGATTTTGTGTTTTGGGGAAGTAGTGGGGGGGTTGGGGCAGCCTAGGTCTTGGGGGGGGGTTCTGGGTAGCCTAGGTCTTAGGGACAGTCTACGTCTTGGGAGGTAGTGGGGGGGTTGGGGCGCCTAGGTCTTGGGGGGAGGAGTGGAGGCACGTTCTGCCCATCAAGTGGGTTCAATAGAACTGTGCCCATCAGCATCCCCGCCTGTATGGGCCGCTCCCCGCGTGGGGTGCCAGGCCTGTGCAGGGGGCCTCCCTCCTCGGGCCGCCTTTGCCCTGGGCTCCCTGGGACCCACGGGTGTGGATGAAAGTGCGGGAGCGGAGAGCTGCGGGGAAGGGGTCGGTGAGCGTGTACGTGTGAGCAAGCGTGCCCGAGCTCTCGGAGAAGGTGGAAACTGTTGGGGGAGGGGGGGAAGCTGCGTGAGACGAGGGGGCGGAGAGCGCTCTGGCCACAAAGCGCCTGCGCCGCCTCGGCCCGGGGTCGGGAGGCGGGGCTGGGGGGCGGAGCCCAGAGGAGGCGGGGCGGTCCCGGGAGGAGGTGGCCCCTTCTTGTCCTGCCTCCTTCCCCTCCCCCTTCCGCTCGCCGTGCGGCCCCTTTAAGAAGAAGCAGCGAAGGCGGGGCGGGGGCGTGGCGGCGGCTGCGCGGCGCGGGCCAGGCCGGGGCCGGGGCCGTAGCCGGGGCCGGGCCGGGCAGCTGGAGGCCGCCGGGCGGGCGGACGGGCTGGGCGCATCGGCGAGCCCGCGCACACCCCGCTGCACGCCGGGTCGGGCCCGGCCGGGGCAGGAGCGCGGAGGGCGGCGCGGGTGCGGCCGCAGCCTCTCCGGCGGCTGCTGCGGCGGCGGGCGGCGGCGGCGGCGGCGGGCGCGGGGCCGTGCGGGGAGCGGGGGCGCCGGGGCCGCGGGCTCGGCTCCGCTCGGCTCGGGGCCCCCGCTGCCGCCGCCGCCGCGCGTGAATGAAAGTGGGCTCCGATCTCTGCGCAGGGTAAGTGCGCGCCGCCCCCCGCCGGGCCCTCCGTCCCCGCCGCCTGTGCCCCGGGCTGATGGGGGGCCCCGCAGGGCCCCGGGCCGCCCAGCCCTGCCCCAGGGCGCCCTGTCCGGCCCCGCGGCCCCCAGCCCGGTCCACACGGGCACGCACATGGGCACGGGAGCGCAGCCCGCGCAGATCCACGGGCATCGCCTTGGGGCCGGGCACGGGATGCCCACCCCTCTCCTGGGGCGGGTGGGGGACGGGGAGCCCCCCCTCCAGCACGCACAGCCCAGCCGAGCCCCCCCCCCCCGCAGCCCCTGCACCAGCTGCCTCCCCAGGCGCGCACAGGACTAGGAAGGGGTCCTGGGGGGTGCCCCCGTGCCCTCTCCAATGCTTCCCTCTGCCCAGAGCCGCGGGCACCTCCCCCTCTGGCCGTCCTGGGCCTGGAGCACTCTCGTCTCACCCCAACTTCCTCCGGGCTCCCCTCCTGGACCCTCCCCACACTCCCCTCCCCGGGCCCCCTTCCAGGACCCCCCTCCTCGGGCCACCACCCCCCGCTCCCCCTCCTCGGACCCCCCCTCTCGGACCCTAGTGCTCCGCTGGCCGCGCGGGTGGGTGGTCAGGGCCCGAGGACAGTGAAGGGTCCTGGGAGAGGTGGGATGCCCACGCTCATCTCCCCGTGCCCTGACCTCTCGGCCTCCCTAGCTGCCTTTGTGTGCCAGGGCTTGGGGCCCGGGCAGGGGCAGGGATCGGGGCTGGATCGTACCTTGGCCCCACGCCAGGGCTGTCGGCATCTCTGGGCGGGGGGAGCTCCGGAGGGAGGGCGGAGGGGGAGGGCAGGGGAGGACCCTTGGGCAGTCCTCAGCCCACCCACCTGGGCCGGGGCACTGGCTCCTTTCTCCTGGGGCAGCGCCTGGAAGGTGGTCCGGGCTTGGGGGCTCATTAGGAAGAATCGGGGAGCCAGGTTGCCCGGAGGCACCAGCAGAAAAATCCAGCCCCTGCTTGCTGCCTGCCCAGGCGACCGGGCATTCGGGGAGCAGTGCTTAGGCGCCGTCTGTTTCCCAGGCGCGTGTCCCGGGCAGGGGGAGAGAGAGTTCAGCTTGTGCCCGGCCCTGAGCGCGGAGGGACGGCCTTGATACTTCCCCCGTTCCGACCGGTACTCCGCCCCGGGGGGCCTTTTCTTAGGGTACAGGTACAGCTACAGACAAGGGTCTGAGAAAGGTCTCAGCAACTCACAGGCATGATCCCAGCCTCTGCATGAGAGATGGGGGGTTGTGGTCCTCAGCTGTGAGACCTCCCAGACGAGGAAGTTCCTTGTGCCAGTGCAGGTCACCACCTGCTCTGAAGCCCAAAATCCCTCAATAGGCAGTAAGCATTTATTAGGTACCGGCTGTGTGCAAGGGGGTGTGGCTTGCCCAGGAGATGTCAGAGGCTGCTCTGGAACCCCGGGCCACTTCTCTGTCTCCTATGTTAAGCTACCTTTAGATGGATGAATAAATTAGCATTTGGTTTCTCGACTCTCTGGGTGAGATGAGTGAGGAGGTGCGATCCCACAAAGGAATCTGGGCAGGCTTCCTGAAAAAGGTGGCCAAAGGGTGGGAGGGGCATGTTCTGGTTCCAGGACCTGGCCTGGAGGCAGCACAGCCTAGGGCACACTCACTGAGGCTCTGGAGGGGGGGGGGGAAGAAAGATGTGAGATGGGGTTGGGTCAGAGTTGTGAGATGGGTTCCCCCCCTCCCCAGGCAGAGCCGCACCAGAGGCAGGCAAGAGGGAACTTGGAGAGAAGAGGGGCCTGTTGTGTGTCTAACCACTGGCCTTCTGGGCTCCTTCTTAATTAAGTCACCCAGAGCAGTGAATCTTAAACTTTTTCCACTCGAGACCCCTTTTCTCCCAAGAAGCTTAGCCACAATCTGGCTATAGAGTTATATAAATAGGTGTACACAACCTTTTATTGGTGCCAAATTTTTCAGGACCCCCACATTCAGACCCACAATTTAAGAAGCGTTGACTTAGCGTTGTCCTGGCAGTTGAAAGTGGGAGGGAGGATGGTTGCTCACCCTGGCTATCTGAGGGTCCCCGGGGGGACCAACCTGGGGACTCTTCCTGCAGCCTTGCAAAGGGACGGTTTGGGGGCCTGGTGGTGACAGCCCCTGTCCCAGCCGCCTCCCTCTCCACACGTTCTCTTGGTGGAGCTTGACCTTAGAGCTGGGAGGGGAAGCAGGGCAGGGGCTCTTGTCTTCTGTGGGTGCCAGAGGAGGACGCTGAGGCCAGAGTCCCCAAGGGAGTGGGGTGCCGAGCCAGGCCTGAGACTTTGCCATCCTACCCCAGACACTGCCATTGCCCAAGGAACCCAGGGGAGGGCAGGCTCCCCTGGGAGAGGGAGCCGGTCAGACCAAGGGGGAAAGATGTCCAGGCCGGGGCCTCCATGAGCGCTCGCTGCCCTCATGGCCTTGCAGGGACCAGTGGAAACAGATTCCAGAAACAGCGAGATGGCGGAGACCCGAAAGGACCTTCAAGGTCGTCTGGTCCAGGACTCTTCGTGACAGATGAAGAGACTGAGGCCGAGAGAGGTCGTGGGACTTGCCCAAGGTCACCCGATGGGAAATGCCCAAATGGGCATTTTAGTCATCGCCAACCCCCATTTCTGAAGTGCTCCAAGATCCACCAGGGACCTTCCAGCCCCAGACCCTGCCCGAGGAAGGCAGGGAGGGGAGAGTCTCACTCATCATTTGGGCACTGAGGGGGAACTGGAGGGGAGCGGGGATGGCGAGAGCCTCTGTTTTCCCCTTATCTCTAGAGGTAGCACTCCTCCTGCTGGACAGCTCTCCCTGTTATTAAGTGATTGCTGTGCCTTCTTTTCATCTTTGGTGGATCCTTGATTTCCTGCTGGCTCTGGTGCACCCTCCTCCTTTCTTCACCCCAGGAAATTCTGCTTTCCTGTGCCTTCTGCCTACAGTCTGCCCAGAACCCCAGAAGCCTTCTTCTTCCCCTTGGGTAGCCCAAGGCAAGGCATGCCACTAGGACTGTCTGCCATGGGATATCACCCATTCTCAATTTATGACTGCTCCAACTTCTTCTCCAGCATAAATAGCCTTGATAAAGTCATTTTTGAAGTACATTTCCCCCCTGTGAACAAATATTGTTTGTTTTTTTTGGTGAGACAATTGGGTTAAGTGACTTGCCCAGCTAGTAAGTATCAAGTATCTGAGGCTGGATTTGAACTCAGGTCTTCCTGATTCTAGGGCCAGTGCTTTATCCACTCACTGCACCACCTGGCTGCTCCCAAATATTGATTTTTCTCCCTCCTATTCCTTACCCTTGGAAAAACAAAACCCTTGTAATAAATACGCATAGTCAAACCAAATAAATTCTTGCATTGGCCATGTCCCAAAATATATATTCATCAGCTCTCTGTTGGGATATCGGGAGCATGGCTCCTCATTGGTCCCTATCATTGATCTAGTATCAGTGATGTTATTGGCATCATGCTTGGTCTGAGTGGACTCTCTTGCTGTTGGATTTTAAATATTCAGATTGGGGGCAGCTCGGTGGTGCAGTGGATAGAGCACTGGCCCTGGATTCAGGAGGACCTGAGTTCAAATCCGGCCTCAGACATTTAACACTTACTAGCTGTGTGACCCTGGCAAGTCACTTAGCCCCAATTGCCTCACCAAAAAAAAAAAAATGTTCACATCACCTGACAACAGTCCATACATACACATCTTCCCTGTCCCCTCTGTGACCTTCCATGACTTCCTGTTGCTTCCAGGAGAAAATGCCGTCCCCCTGCTTGCTCCCACCTTGCTCCCACCTTGCTCCCCACCTTCCCTCCCCAAGTTCACCTTTCTCACCCTCGTAAAGTGAAATTGGGCATTGGCTGTGTTCTGAAGTGGGCGTTCCGGGCCCCCTCCTCTTCAGCCTCCGCTCAGGCGCCGCCGGGAAGCCTCCTTCCTCTGGGCGTCCAGCACAGGACCCCTAGAGAAGGACTTGGTGGATAGGCTGCTCCTCTTAGTTTGGGCCCTAGGTGTTTCTCATCCCCTTTGTTTGTCCACTGTGGATGGTGAGACCTGTTTCTTTCCCGGTGCTTAGAATTTGGTTGAGCGAGGTCCTGGGAATGGGCGCAGGGTCTGTTGTCTGAAGCCAGGGGCATTTGGGGAGCTGAGGGCGCTTGCCGGGGGAGGGGGCTGTCAGGCACAGCACCGGGCCCAGCCTCTCTGCGATGTTTGAGTCTGTTCTCTGCTGTCTCAGTGGCTGCAGCCACTGTGGAGTCCCGTGGGGTGTTGTCTCGGGTCTGACAGACATCACAGCCTCTTGGTCGGCTGCCTTAGGAGCTTGCTTTCCCTCTTGGGGTTAGGGTTGTCTGGGGTCTGGAGAGAAGGTGTCCCTGGTGAGGAGAATGGGCCTCGGGGAGGCTGAGGCTGCCTGGGTTGGAGGCCTGCCTCTGGCCCCTCCTGGCTGGGGGACCAGTGAGCTGCTGTGAGGCTCTGCTGAATCATGGGCAGGTTTGGGGCAAGGAGCCCGAGGACCTGGGTGCGAATCTTGTCTGCCACTTACCGTGGGCCTGAGTGTGTGGCAGCCTCAGGAGGCTCCTCAGTATCCCTGGATCTCTGAGTCTGCACCCCTGTGACCCTGGGCACCCACAGGCCTCTGTGAGGCCCCAGCCCCCTGCTCTGAGGGCTCTGGGCTGCAGCACCCCAGAGGTTGGGGGCTGGGGGCCAGGGCCTCTGCCCTCAGGAGCTGCTTAATCAGCCCTCTGGGAAGGGCAGCCTTTGGGAGCTTACTGGGCCCGGCTGGGCATTCCTGGGATCATTCCACAGGCCAGGGGAAGCACCACTCCTCCAGTGACAGGGAAACAAGAAGCCCCTCCCCCGCATGCCTGCCCTGTGTCAGGGTGGGGCTGCGGGGCCCTCCTCAGAGCCCTTGTCAGGCACCCATGGTGGCAGGTGAGCTGGCTTCATAACAACTACCTTCCAGATCAGGGATGGAAGCTTCCTGCCCTGGAGGGACCATTTGGGCTAGCCCTCTCCTTTTTACAAATAAGGAAACTGAGGCCCAGGGATAAAGAAGGTATCTGAGGCAGGATTCAAACCCAGATCCTTGAACTTAAGAACTGAGGATCATTCCACTGAACCATTTACTCTCCTTCTGAATAGGGGGAGGGGATCAGGAGATCATAGACCTAGAGCCAGAAGGGATATCAAAGGCTGCTTTGCCCCATCTCTTTATTTTATATTGGGGGAAACTAAGGCCCAGGGACATGACATGACTTCCCCCAGGTCTCACAGTAGTAAGCTTCACAGACAGGATTTGAACCTAGATCCTCTAACTCCCAATGTTGAGAGGCCGCCAAGGTCTTGGGTAACGGTAATGTGGAGACAGCGTGCCCCGTGCAGCATAGACACTGCTATTGACCAGTGTTGGTGTCACTACTTCCTCATTATCACCAGTGACCACGTCTCATAGCAGACACACACACACACACACACACACAGAGTTTTCAGACCATGGCGCCCTTGACATACACTTTCATCTGATGTGGGGAAAACAAACACTCTGAGCCCCCTTTTTCAGGCCCAAGGTCATACAGTACTTGGGCAGAACTGGGCCCTAAAGCCAAGCGTTTGGGCTCAGCCTGGCCCTCTGCCCATCCCTCCCCATGCCCCTCCCAGGTTGTTGCAAAGGCCCCAGGCCTTCAAGACAAAACAGGGAAGACAGACAGGGGACAGGGTTTGAGCAGGGGGCCCTCCAGCAGTGGCTAGCCCAGTGGGACCGGAGCAGGAAAAGGGGAGCAGCAGACATTGTCTCGGAACCCCGCCTTCCTTTCCATGTGGCTCAGGGACCAACTCAGCTTGTTTACTCAGAGCCTGGAGTGGTCTGGGCTGGGGCTGGTGCTGGGGGTGTAGACAGAAAGGCCCCCCTCCCCTACCACTGCAGGAGGCCTGGCAGCGAACAAAGCCCAGGGTCACAGAAAGGAGGGAGAGGGGAAAGCCGAGAAGGGAGAGATCACTTTCAGGTGGGGGGGGGGAGCCCAGGAAGCTTCAGATCTAGAGATTTAGGGGCCAGAGGGACCTTCCGGATCATCTGAGCCCAACCCCCTGTTAGAGGAGGAAAGTAATGCCTACAGAGCTTGGATGGGCTGACACCCAGAGAGGCTAAGAGGAGAGCCCAGGAGGGACCCTAGAATGTGGAATGTCAGGCAGGGCCTTAGAACAGGGGATATCAGAGCTAGGAGGGGCCTTAGAACAGGGGATGGCAGAGCTGGGAGGGGCCTTAGAACAGGGGATGGCAGAGCTGGGAGGGGCCTTAGAACAGGGGATGGCAGAGCTGGGAGGGGCCTTAGAGACCATCTGATCCAAACTCCTTACCTTCAATATGGAGAACTTGAGGCCCAGAGAGGGGGAATCGTTAGCCCAAGGTCACAGAGCTGGGGCGCCTGGCTGGTTCTCTCTCCCTAGGTAGCTTGTCTGGAGCTGTGCTTTTCCTTGTTTCTCAGTGCAGTCCTTCAGCCATGCTCGGCTGCAGCCCCTGTGTCAGAACTTCCTGGGGACTAGAACCCTTTGGTGCCCAGGGCTCTGATCAGATGACTCAGTGACAAACTTTGAATGGAGAAGAGAACTGAACGGAGCTCTGTTCTCCCAGTCTCTGTGACTGTAAACTTAGAGGTCTTTCTTCCTTTCATTCATCTGTTCAGCAAACACACAGGGGGAGATGAAGCAGAGTGCAGAGGTGGGAGGCTGGTGTTAGGTGTGGGAAGCAGGGACGACTGGAATGATGATGGGACTGTGGCCGGCAGGGCGAGGAGTGAACTTAAGGAGTTCACCCAAGATGTCTTAGAGGGAGAGGGGACCGAGCGCGGCTGTGGTGCTCCTGGAGCTAAGATGTGGCTGCAGGGTCACTGTGCCCGGAGGTCCGGCAGAGCCGGGCTGGGCCTGAGCACCCGCCCTGAGCGTGGGCTCTGTTCTTGCTGTAAGGGGCTCCTCCCTAGGTGCACACCATGCAGAACAGCTCCAGGATCAAGGCCCCCGCTAAAATTAAGTAAGGCTCTCCTGGGCTTTCAGGGACAAAGGGGGACGGGTTGTAACTACTGACCAAGTTCTGTTCTTTTGGAAAGGAACGGGCTCCACAGACACTTTGAAGTGGCCCCTAGGGAGGCTGGGAGCACAGAAAGATCAGCTGCCTATAAAATGGGTGGAAGTTAGAGGGAGGAGGCTTTTGTCTCAGGTGGATCACACTGGCCCATGCCCTGTGGTGCCAGCATCTGAGGAGAGCTTGGGGCTTCCCTTTTAAGGACAGGCGTGCCAGGGTGGGGCAGCCCTGGAGCAGTGGGGCCAAGGAGGCTGACTGCCGGGAGAAGCTTCTTAGCCATTAGATCTGTCCCAGAGAGGAGCAGGCCCTCTTGGGAAGGAGTGAGTGCCCCACCTTTAGAGGTCTTCAAGCAGAGGTTGGGCAGCGTCCCCCTTCATGGGCTATTTCAGGTAGGAGGAGGCAACTGGATGCAGGGGAAAGAGCAGCTCTGACACTACCTGTATGACCTTGGACAAGTCACCTCTCTGGACCTTGGTGTCCTCTGTAAAATGAGGGGAGTTGGGTTAGATGACCTCTCAGGCCTCAAGGCAAGGAAAGAAGCATTTATGAAGCACTTACTGTGTGCCAGACTGTGCTAAGCACTGGGCATTTGATTACAAACCAAAGAAAGTCTGTCTCTGCTCTCAAGGACCTTATGTAGTAAGGAGTAAGATACAGCCCAAAAGGGAGCAGAAAAGGGATGGGTTTGGGGAAGGTGTCTGCACAGAGGCCTGGTATGGAAGGCAGGAGAGCCCCCAAAATGGGACTCCCCGGAAGAACTTTCCCGTGGGGGAAGGGAGGCAGCCCAGCAGAGGCATGTTGGCAGAATCCTGATGAATGGCCAGAAACACCACAGAAGCACTGAGTCCCTGCTGCTTCCAGGACCGCCCCCAGTGGGGGAAGGGCTTGTTCCATACCGGGAGCTCCCTACTCATGGGCTGGCTTCTCCGGAATCCCTGGGGACACTGGCTGGGACTGGCCTGGGGACTTTATCCCGACTTCCACGTGCCTTTAGCAAACAGTGAAGTCCAGGAGGAGCTTATTCTTGAGTCAAGCCGAGGGATTTTAGCTCGGCAGTCCTTCCAGATGCCATCCAGGCTGACATTCCATCTCTGTGAGGGTCCAGACTCCAGGGACCTTCTTAGTAGGGAGCCTGCTCAAGAGTGGGGACAGCAGGACAGGTCTGGTCCCTGCTCGGCCAGGGCCCACTCGGCTCGGGGGAAGAAGGACCCTTCCAGCCTTGCTCTGGGCCTCGTTCCTTTAATTCCACACACAGTTCTTACAGGCTTATTTTGGGGCCAGATTAAGGGCCGGACAGACCTTGTAGGTCCTCCAGTCCCACTCTTGTTTTACAGAAACAAAATCTCTGTGATTGCTTAGCTCCCAGGCAGTCAGAGATCCAGAGATGGGCTGCCTCAGGCTACCATCTTGTAAAGTGAACATTTGTTATAACTGGGGACACAGACAACCATAAAAATGAAGATGTGAGAGCTTCAAAAGCATAGAAATCTTAGGCACCATTAGCTTTGGGGTCTGAGGGCCTCCAGGCCTCCAGGCAGCAAGCATTTATTAAACGCTTTCTGTATGCCAGGCACAGCATGGTAACTGATGGTCCTCATGTCCACTGACATAGGGTCAGCTGGCTAAGAAGAGGCAAGTTGTATGAACTCCTCAGAAGGCAGAGATGTCTGCTTGTACATGGAGCAATAAGAACATTGTTAGAGAGGCCAGGAGGCCTGGGGCCATGAGCCCCCCTCTGTCTGTCTGGCTTGTCCTGGTCATGGGACTCTGGACAGGACACTTAGCCCTGTGTGCCCAGGTGACTCTCCTAGACTGTAAGCTCTCCTAGGCCAGGGGCTGAGCTGCCTTAGGAGCTGGGATTCACTTCAGGGGAAGACCTTTTCTCAGTGAAATCAGAGGCCTGGCCTAAATGCCCACTGGGTACCCAACTTTGGCTGGGAGTGCACAAAGCACATCAGCTTTGGGAGCTAGCTCAGACTGCCTTTCTTATCCCCATTTGGCAGACTAGAGGGTTGAGGCTCAGAGAGCTCCTACCCAAGGCCACATCGCTAGCCCAGGGGTAGAACTAAAATTTAAAGCCAGGGCCTCTGATTAATTAGGATTGAGGATCAGAGGGGAAACACCAGAGAGACTATCTAAGCCCTAGCTTCTTAAAACTATGGGTTGGGACCCCGTGGAGTCTTGTAACTAAACATGGGGGCACCACTAAAAGGTTGTGTATTCCCATTCTATATACCTATGGACAGGGTCATGTCAACATTTCTGGGGGAAAAGGGGTCACGAGTGGAGTTTCAGAAGCCCCGATCTGGTCCAATCCCCTCGTTTTATAGATGAGGAAGTTCAGCCATAGAGCTTTTGTATATTGTAGGTCCAGCTTTTGAGCTGGCAGGGGCCCTAGAGACTGACTCTCTGGACCTTTCCCTCATTTTCCAGATGGGAAAACTGAGGAACAGCCTTCTTTCTATTATGTTGAGCGGCCACATTAAAAAAACATAAAAACAAAAAACCCCATTCATGCTTTGTAGGCAAGTGGGCTCACTTAATGATCCAGAACAATCCATTCCCTGAGGGATCAAGAGAACTGAACTTCCTAGGATTTAGACCTAGGGCCAGCTTAGAAACCATCCGGTCTGACC
This sequence comes from Dromiciops gliroides, assembly GCF_019393635.1. NCBI lineage: Eukaryota > Metazoa > Chordata > Mammalia > Microbiotheria > Microbiotheriidae > Dromiciops > Dromiciops gliroides. The sequence goes on along the minus strand of NC_057865.1, from coordinate 301,214,121 downwards.
CCTTCATTTTATTTTTTAATTCTTTTTGCAGGGCAGTGGGGGTTAAGTGACTTGCCCAGGGTCACACAGCTAGTAAGTATCAAGTGTCTGAGATCAGATTTGAACTCAGGTCCTCCTGAATCCAGGGCCAGTGCCTTATCCACTGCACCACTTAGCTGCCCCTCCCTTCATTTTACAGAAGAGGAAACTGAGGCTGCAAGAGGCAGAAAGGGCTTGTGGAAGGTTCAGCAGTGCATTCCCTTTCCAGAATTTTGGAGGTTAGACTCCTCCTCCTGGGCTATTTTTGTGCTCACAGTGTTTTCTTTTGGGTTGTTAAGGATCGTTCAAGGAATCTCTCTCCTAATTAGACATTAAGCCTGAGAGCCTTGAGGCAGCTCAGTCCTGGAGTATGGGAGCCTGATCCCGGGACTTTAAGGGGATGAAAGAGAGGGCCTCATCCATTTTAATCCATGCACTATATTTACACGATGAAGAAACACTGGTTTAGAGCAGGTCCCCGGAGGTCCAGGGCCGAGACCGAGTATTCATACCCATCGATAGAGCATCTATTTCAGACTAGGGGGCAGGGTGGATACTCCATTCTCATCAGCTTTCCTGAGGCTTTTAAAACTCAGCCTAGCTGAGCTCTGCAAGCACTTATCTTATTATTGATGGTAGTAATCATCACAGCTTCAAGGTCTACAATGCCCTTCCCTTCCCACAATCCAGTGACATTAAAGATCCAGTATGCTGTCCTCGTGGTGTAGACGGAGGAGAGACTGGACTAGTCTCACTGAAAAGAATCGCAGGAAGGACTGACGAATCACCTCCCAGCAAGAAAGCTGGAGGATATAGGGGTCCAACCCTGTCATTTTCCAGTGTCCTAAGTGACTTGCCCGAGGCTTCAGAATTCTTCTCTTGGGCTCTTCCCACCGTACCTACACTGCCCAAATTGGGCATGTGGAAAGATTTGCCACCATTCCGTCTGGCCACCATTTGTTGAGGACCTGTCTTGTTCTGAAGCTGCCTTTGCATTGCCTTCTTTTGTTTTCACATTACCTACACTTCCCTGATTCCTTTCCCCCTCCCTTCCATTATGACAAATCATTTTTTAAGAGGAAAAAGGGGAAAAAATTCAGCAAAACCAATCAACACATTGAAAACCATCTGGCTTTATATGCAGTGTTGTGTCCCCCTGGACCCCTGTTTACTTCTTCAAGGAAAGGGAGGATATCTTCTTGTATCTCTTTTTGGGGGTTGAGCTTGGTGAATCAATTTTTACAACATTCAGTTTGGACTGTTTTATGGTGGTGGTGATTATTTCTTCCCCTTCCCTTCATTTATGCATCTGTGGTTACTTCATATATTGTTTTCCCGGCTCTGCTGACTTCTCTTGGTGTCAGTTCATGACAGTCTTTTTGTGCTTCTCCATATTCTGCATGTTAGTCATTTCTTACAGCACAGGCCTATTCCATTACGTTCGTGGACTACAGTTTGTTAGCCATTCACCAATCAAGGAACATCTACTTTGTTTCCAGTTCTTTGCTGTTACAGAAAGTGGTGCTATCAATATGTGGGGTGCCTAGGAAGCCTTTCTTTTTGTCAGTGGCCTCCTTGGGGTACATGCTTAGCAGTGGAATCTCGGGGTCAGAGGGCATGTAAGTTTTAGATATTTGATTTGCATTTTCCCAGAATGATTTTTTTTTTTTTTACCAATCCAAAGTTTCACCAACAATACAATAGGGTGCCTAGCTTCCCCCAACCCCGCCAACACTGGCTTCTTGTCTTTTGTCACTGGAGCCAATTTTCTGTTGTGAAGTGAAACCTGGATCTTGCGTTGCTGTGCATTTCTCCTATTTGTGATTTGAAGCATCAGGTCCTAAGGTTGGCCCTCATCTGAGGACTGTTTGTTCATGTGTGTTGACTCCTTCTCTTTTGGGGAATGGCCTTTGGTCTTATGTATTTCTCATCATTGTTTATGTAGCTTGAAGGCCAGGGCTTTGGCAGAGATAGTCTAGACAAAGTTGTTACCCCCGCTGATTTACCCCCTTCCTCTGCCAGATGTGTTCATTTTGTTTTTGTGAAAGCTTTCCAATTTCAGGCAATTGAAATTATTCAACCTTTTGTAATTGCTCCTATCCTGTGTTTGGTTAGGGATTCATCCCCTACCCATTGCTGTGAAAAGTGCACAAGATAGGATCTCTGGGTGCCCCTTCTGGGCCTCAGTTTCCTTCTCTGTGAAATGAGGACTTTGCTCCCATAAAGCACCAGGTGGCAGAGAACTCAAGCTACTGGCTTTTGCTGAGGGCTGCAGGGGCAGAGGGGCGGTCGGCTGCCTGGCCCATGGAGCTGCCACTCGGCTCTCTCCTCCAGACCCAGGCGGTGAGCTCTGACACCCTGGTCTGTCTGGGCTGCCTTCCCCCAGCCTGCTGGCTTTCCCACACACATGCCCCACTGAGAGAAGTGAGTTTACTCCTACGTCCTAGGAGCCTGCAGACGAGGAGGCCAGCAGCACATGCTTGGTGCACCCCCTAGCCTGGGCCCCCAGACCTAGTGGAAGCACCTGCTGCCTCAGGAGGTGTCTGAGGCCAGAAGGGGTTGCCAGGTGAGGCCTCTGTCCTGTGACTCAGCGGGCCCCTTGCTGGAGAGTAGGCCAGTGTCCTAGCCTGCCCTAGACCTACTGGGCTGGGACACAGAAGCCAGGAGATCCAATTCCAAGGGCAGCCAAGGCCGAGGACAGTCACTGGATCTGCCCGCTTATCTCCCACCCAGAGACCCAGCTGCAGATGAGGAAAAGAGGCTTGGCCTTGAGAGGGTGTGTTGGCAGGGGGAGAACTGGGCTTGACTGGGGCCTGACAGGCAAAGGCCCTCCCCTCTTGGTTCTGTTCACCCGGACAGGCCTAAGCCTGGCTGGGCCTCTCATCAATAGCAGACTCTACCATCCCCTGGTGTCTCGGTGCATAAAGCTGTACACACATGTTCTGTCTCTCTGTTAGAGGATAAGGATCCCAGCGGGCACTTAGTAAATGCTCATGGATGGACTGTACATAGACTATTTTTTTTGCAGGGAAGTGAGGGCCAAGTGACTTGCCCAGGGTCACACAGCTAGTAAGTGTCAAGTGTCTGAGGCCGGATCTGAACTCAGGTCCTCCTGAATCCAGGGCTGGTGCTTTATCCACTGCGCCACCTAGCTGCCCCCTGTACATAGACTTCTGACTCCATCTAACAACACGCTTATCTGTCCAAGAATCTCAGGCTCCAAGAATTTGCAAAGCCTCCTCCTTCTGCCCAGGGTGGCTCCTGGGCAGCTTTGGTGTGTGGGGAGGTCTCTGGGCCCAGGGCCGGGGTCATCATGCTCTCCCTGGAGTCACAAAGATCCAGGTTCAAGGCTTGCCCCTGTAGCAGTGTGAGTTCAGGCGGATGACCTAATCTTTAGGACTCTCGGGAACTCTCAAAGGCCAGGTTACAGACAGGGGCAGACCTTTTAATTCTGCCTTTCAGTGAAGGTGAGGCCTTTAGGGATTTGGTTCAACTTCATTTTATAGAGAGGGAAACTGAGGCCCAGGCAGCTTGGGCCCAGGCTCACACAGGAAGTTAGAATTCTAGACTAAGATGACTCAGGGAACCTTCTCTCAGCAGTCCTGGCCTAGGATTTTATTTATTACTATACAAAAGCAGAAAGAGCTACAGCAGGAGGCAGATAACTCTAAGTTGGGTATGTTTTAGAGAGGATTCCAGCTCAGATGTGGGTTGGACTACAATCCTCCGAGGTCCCTTAAAGCTCAGAGATTTGGGGATACCCAACTTGGGAGGTTGATCTTCTCTGGCCAAAGCCAGAGGTAGGACTGGAGGGAGGAGAGAGAGAGAGAGAGAGAGAGAGAGAGAGAGAGAGAGAGAGAGAGAGAGAGAGAGGAGCAGAAGGCAGGCAGAGGGTGTGGGTTGAGTCCTGGCTTTGCTACTTCCTATCTGTGTAACCTTAGACAATTCGGTTTCCTGACTTCACTTGGAAAAGAAGGGGCTTGGACAAAACAATCTTTCAGGTTCTGTCTGTCCAGTGCTGGAGCTAGGTGGGGTTCTTTCTCGAGCGATGTGGTGGCATATTTAGAGAAGCTTAGAATGTCTAATCTGGAGGGGCCTTAAACAGGGAAGGTCAGAGCTGAGAGGGAACTGGGCAGCATCCTGTTCTGTCCTGTCTCTGACACATTGCCCCTCTCTGTCATGCCCATGCCACCTCTCAGTTTTCATCTCTCCCTCTCTGCTGACTCCTTCCCTCCTTCCTATAAATGTCAATAACAAATAAACCTTCCCTTGGCCCTTCCATCCCCTCTAACTGTTGTCCTGTCTTCTGCCCTTTCTGGCTAACTTCCTGGGAAAGGCTGTCTCCAGCGAATGCCTCCTCTTCCTCTCTTCTTATTCCCTTCTTAACTCCTTACAATCTGGCTTCCAACTTTATCATTCCACTGTAACTGCCCTCTCCAAAGTGACCAGCGATCCCTTAGTGGCCAAATCTAATGGTCTTTTCTAAGTCCTCATCTTGATATCTCTTGCAGCTTTTGACATGGGTTGGTTGCCCTCTTCTCCTTGTTACTTTTTTCTCTCTGGATTATCAGGGCACCCTCTCCTGGTTCTCCTCCTTTGCTGGAGCTGCCTCTAGATCATGCCCTCTCATCAGAGACGGTCCCTCTGCTCTTCTCCCCCTCGACCACTGCACAGGGTGATTTCATCAGCTCCCATGAGCTCAGTGACTGTCTCTATGCTGATCATTCTCAAATCTTCTTTCCCATCCCAGACTCTCTGCTGACCTCCAATTTCGCATCTCCAACTGCCTCTCAGACACCTTGAACTGGATATCAAGTTGTTTAGTTGATGAGTCATGGTTTTTTTTGTTTGTTTGTTTTTGGGTTTTTTTGGGCAAAGATTTGGAGTGGTTTGCCATTTCCTTCTCCAGCTCATTTTTACAGACGAGGAAATAGAAGCAAATAGAGTTAAGTGACTTGGCCAGTGTCACACAGCTAGTAGGTATCTGAAGCAGGATTTGAACTCAGGTCCTTACTTTGCCACTAGCTGCTGGAATGTCTAGTAGATATCTTAAACTCAACATGTCCCAAACTGAACTCATCACCTTTTCCTCCTACCTTCTCTATAACTGTAGAGGACATCACCATCTTCTTAGTTCCTCAGACTCCCAACCTAGGAGTCATCCTGGACTCCTTATTATATCTCATCCTCCATATCCAAACTGTTGCAAAGACCTGTCCATTTCACCTCTGCTGCCTCTCTTGTCCATTTCACCTCTGCAGCCTCTCTTGTCCATTTCACCTCTGCTGCCTCTCTTGTCCATTTCACCTCTGCTGCCTCTCTTTGTCCATTTCACCTCTGCATCCTCTCTTGTCCATTTCACCTCTGCTGCCTCTCTTGTCCATTTCACCTCTGCTGCCTCTCTTGTCCATTTCACCTCTGCTGCCTCTCTTGTCCATTTCACCTCTGCAGCCTCTCTTGTCCATTTCACCTCTGCTGCCTCTCTTGTCCATTTCACCTCTGTTGCCTCTCTTGTCCATTTCACTTCTGCAGCCTCTCTTGTCCATTTCACCTCTTAATCCCCAGTGTGCTTCCCTACTTTCCTCTGACCCTGCCTTCACCCTGGTGCAGAGCACATCACCTCACCATCACCTCACCATCTGGACTACTCACCTGGACTACTACAGCAGCTGCCTGGGGGGGGGGGGGGAGGCAGTCTGCCTGCCTCAGGTCTTTCCTCACTCCAATTCATCCTTCATTAGTCACCAAAGGGATTTTCCTAAATCACAGGTCCAGTTGTGTCACACCCACCCCACAAACTGCAGTGGCTCCCTATCACCTCCAGGATCAAATGCTGGGCATTCAAAGCCCTTTATAACCTGCCCCCTCCTGCCTTTCCTATCTTCTTACACCTCACATCCGGCCAGAAACTCTTCAAATCCATGATGCTGGCCTTTTGGCTGTTCCAGCCACAAGACCTTCCATCTGTTGGCTCTGGGCATTTTCTCTGATCACCTCTCATGACTGGAACACTCTCCCTCCTCATCCTGCCTCCTGGCTTCTTTGGCTTCCTTCAAGTCCCACCTAAAATCCCACCCTCTACAGAAGCCTTCCCCCGACTCCTCTTAATTCTAATGCCTTCCCTCTGTTAATTATTTCCCATCTGTCTTGCTTGTTTGTACATTTTTGTTTGCTTGCTACTTTTCCCATTAGATAGTGAGCTTCTTGGGGTCAGGGCCTGTCTTTTGTTTCTTCTTTGTTGTTCGTCCTTCATTCTCAAAGTTTCTTGTGCTTAGCATAGCCCCTGACACATCCAAGGCACTTAATAAATGTTTATTGACTGACTGAACAGGGAATGTCAGAGCTGGGAGGGAAGCTAGAGCAGGGAATGTCAGAGGTGGGAGGGAAGCTAGAGCAGGGAATGTCAGAGGTGGGAGGGAAGCTAGAACAGGGAATGTCAGAGGTGGGAGGGAAGCTAGAGCAGGGAATGTCAGAGGTGGGAGGGAAGCTAGAGCAGGGAATGTCAGAGGTGGGAGGGAAGCTAGAGCAGGGAATGTCAGAGCTGGGAGGGGGCTTAGAACAGACTTTTGGAGAAGGGAGGGAATACTTTATGACCCCAGGTTAAGCTCTGCTCCAGCTTGGTTGTCTGCCAACTTTTTACCAGCAGATCTACCTTGGGATCTTGGGATCTACCAAAGATACAGTTGGCTCCTTGACACCCAAGTAAAGGATGTAGTAGAAAGAACACTGGCCTCGCAGGCAAGAATCCTGGCTGTGTTTCTTCCCACCTGTGGGACCTTGGACCAGTCACAATCTCCCTGAGCCTCAGTTTTTCCATCTGTGCATTGGAACTAACACTGTGCCTGGCCATCCTTCCGTCTTTCTCTGCCTTCCTCTCATGGTGGCCAGCATCTAGTAAGTGAGACTGGGCACGGCACAGTGTCAGCCATCATCAACTCAGCGAGTGTCTAGGCAAGGAAATGTCTGTGCTTCTTAACTGGCAGAAGGCCAGATTCTGAATCCAACGCACATCTGCCTCTGAGGGTGCTTTGGAAGAAGTGACGTCTTTAAACTTTTCAGTAACTGCCCTGGCAGGTGTGGGCTGGTTGTGGGCTCGGTGGCCCTGCCAGCATCTCCCCCAGACAGTTTTTAGATGTGCTTGGATCAAGAATGAAGAACTGTTTGCTGTTAGAATGGCACTTGGTAGTAAAAAGATCGTGCTACAAAAATGCCGACTGACTGGGCACCCAGTCTCCCTCCCGCCTCGCCCCACCCAGATGAACCTCCCTGCTGGCTTCCTAGTGTCTCTAGACTCACCTACAAACGCCTGCCCTTCACAGTCTGGTGACAGCTCACCCTTCCAGTCTTACCGTGCTAATTACCCTCCTTCACACACTGTACGAGGAGCCAAACTGACCCACTTTCTTGTTCCTTGTATCTGTTGCTTCATCTCCTACTTCCATATCTTTGCCCAGGCTACCCCCCTGCCTGGACTGCCCTTCCTTCTCACTTCCCCCTTAACATCACCTCCTGCTCCATTACCTCATTTGGACTTTGCTCATATGCCGATGTGCTGTTCTTCCCTTCCCCCACCCACCAAATGCTACCCCCTCACACACACCTTATTACCATTACCTATAAAATGAGGTGGTTAAACCAGATCCCCTCTGAAGGTCTTTCCATCTCTAACCTTATGATCTTATAACTTGGTGAGGATGGGAAGTGGTCTAGCAGTTAGCTACCCACTCATTTCTTTGTTCTTCCTGTTTGTTCACACTAGAGAAGGAAGAGAAATTTTCCTGATTCCATCCCATGACTCTAAGTCCGAGGAAGGACAAATGACTTATCCAAAGTTGTATAGGTAGTAAGAGGCAGGAGTGGGATTGGAACTTGGGAGCTTCCCCCAAATCACATTCTTTCTCTCTTCTTAGGGCATTTTGGTAGAGTTGAATCGCTAGTAAATCTCCCTTCAAGCAATTCAATGCATGTAGAGTCCCATGGAACAAGGATCTGAGTCTCTGATGTAATTGTACATTAATGTAGAAACTCAAACTATTTTGATTTAGGGTTTTTTTTCTTAATTTAAAACAAAACATGATGTAACAACAGCAACAACAAAACCCCATTCATTTTTTTTCGTCGTGTCTAAAGTACAAGGGAAAAGCTTGTTGTCTGAAGTCAGGAGCCTTTCTGGTTGAAAGGCTGTTTACACAATTCATTTGCTTTTTCCTCTGGGGCAGGGAGTGCAAAGGTAACCTGTGGCAGTGCTCCAGGGCCTCAACCCACTCCAGGCTGACCTCATCTTCCCTCCAGTCCCAGCCCATGCTTGGGCCCCCTTCCATGGACACTCCACCATTCCTTCAATCTCCCTGGTTGAAACCTTTGACTCTGGCCTCTCGTTATCTACTGAGATCTCACTTGTCACATCTAGTGAGTCACCAAGGCCTAGCATTGCACCTCTGAGAGGTTTTTCCAGTCTGTCCCCTCCTCTCTCTTCCTGCAGTTACCAGCCCTCTGCCACCCACCTAGCCTAGTCCCATAGCCTCCTCTCAGGCCTGGTTTCCAACGTGTCCTTACATTGTTGCCAGAATCAGCCTCCTCATGCATATATTTGCTCATAGATCAATCAGTAAGCCTTTTTTTGGCCACTACTATGTGCCTGGAGCTGGAGGTAAAAAGGCAAAATTGAAATACCACCAGCCCCCCAAGGAGTTTCCATTCTCTCAGAGGAGAGGACAGGGACAGAGACAAGAAAATGGAAAACCTATACAAAGTAATCTCTGGGAGCCACTGAGATTTGTTCATCTCACCAAATGTCTATTTGATGACAATGGAACAGGAATCCCAGCGGGCACAGTCAAGAAATGGCCAGTGACTTGAATCACCCTAGCTCTTCCCCTCTCTCTTCCCCAGTGCCTAGGCTCCGGGATTAATGTTTTTATAATGTATGTTGAATGAACTCATGCATGCTCGTTGGCTAGCTCTTCTCCCCATTTCCTCCCAGTTTCTTTGTAGGGACTGACTTGTCCACGTGTCATATCCATGTAAGTTGCTTGTTTACATATTTATTTTTTGTCTTTGGCCTCTTTGGAGCCTAGCTGGAATGTATATAATAGGCATGCAGTAGGTATGCACAGACGGGGACATTTGCTAGCTGTGCCCCCCCCCCCAGCCTCATAGGCACTGCCAGCCTTGCAGAGCTGGGGACAGCACTTTGTGAGCCTCCACCAGTGACCCACAGGTCACAACTACAGCCTGATGTTCAGAGCCAGGCACCTCCCTACACTCTTGCCATGTGTGTCATTGAACTAAAGGCGTCACAAGCAGAATACTTCACTAAATCAGCCTTTACCAAATGCCCAAGAGGCGCCTCGGCTGGCTGCTCAGTGTAGGGGGCTGGGGCACAAAACCAACCAAGCCCCTGCCCCCAGTGGGCTTACTGTCTAGCGCATGTGCATTGATGGAAGGTCGAGTGGGATTGAGGCCCAGCCCAGAACCAGACCAGATGCCCTAGAATGTGGTGAGGGAGGGGGTGAGTCAGGGAAGGCTGCTGTCCACAGAAGGATTTCCGCAGCTGCAAATAAGAGAGGAGGGTAGTCCAAGAGGGCAGGACCCAGAGCAGAGGTGGCTCAGCCCTCCTGTGCTGAGCTGAAGAAGCTCGTCTTTCATCCGACAAGCAGGCACAGAGCTGCTGTGAGCAAGAGAGCCATGTGGGCACGTCTCTGCCTTAAGAAGGCCAAGTGGGCAGCCGCATGGAGGAGGGGCCTGACCCAGGGCCTGGGAGAAGGACAGTGAAGGCCTAAGCCATGCCAGTGGTTGTGGGTGGGCCCCCAATGGAGGGAACAGAAATAGTACACATCCTCACACTGTTTGCCCCTGGGGGGCTGGGGCCACCCTGACTTTTGGCCCAAGTTGCCAGAATGTCCTTTTCCTTTAGGTATTTGCTCATCTCCAGAGTACCCTGTGGCCTCCTTCTCATGCAGGGAGCTCTCTTTCCCATCACCAAATTCTGGTTGCCCTGATAAGGCTCCGCATCCATGTGGAAAGACGCTTAGGAGCCACCCTTCCCTCTGCCCACCAACCTGTTCGTCTGGTCGAGCCAGGTAGGGCAGGAGGTGGCCCCGTCCTGTTCATTAGCTCTATTTTGGTGCTCGGCTCTGGGATGGGCCTGCCAAGAGCACCTTTGATGTCGGAGGTCAGGGCCCAGCAGGCTGTGCCCACTGTGGCCCGGCTCGGGCCTTTGTCCCTGTCTGATTGAGCTGTTGCTCAATCAGCTCCTGTGGCCTGGCCCCGAGGTATGGCTCTTTCCATCAAGTTTGCCTTAGTTTAATGTTTAAAAGACAAGACTGTCCCCGGGATCCTGGGAGCCGAAGATCTTCGAGGTGGGACACGGAGAGAGAGGATGTGGTGAGTGGAGCTTCATCTGCATCGGCAGGAAAGGACATGTTGAAGGCATTCTCCTGGAGGCTTTTTGAATGTCTAGATGTTCCGGATCCAATGGTGCATCGCCCCTCTTTCCTGGCCCCGCTGGGGTTTGTGTGCGAGGGTCAGCCTTCAGGGACCCCTGCTTCTAGAACCCCTCTGTGGGCTCCAGGAGAAGCCTGGATGAGGGCCGAGGGCTGAGGGAAGGGAGAGATGCCCCGCTGTTTTAATGCTCTTCCGGGGAGTCTGAGGGGGAGGTTCAGCCCTTGCCGAAAGTACTTGGAAAGGCCTGTGCTTATTTTCCTTCTGTAGTAAGGACCTTGTTGGTTCTGGAGACAGCCCATTAGGCTGCTTGTTGTGCCCCGGTAATCGAGAGGTCTGGGCTGGAATCCCCCCTCTGCCACCAAGGGCATCACTTGGCCCCCTCCGAGTCTCCCTGGGCCAATACAAGAAAAGTGCCTTTTCCCATTAAAACATTGTACAAGTGGAAGGTGTCGGCCTTTATTCTTCTTGGGTTACCAAGCTAAGCCTTAGGTTTCATTACTCAGAACTCTGTCTGGAAGGTGTGGACACAGGGTCTGCCAAGCATTCGGGCACAGTGCAAAGGGCTGGGTCTGGAGCCCAGGCACCTGGCTCTCTGTCCCAGCCATGCTTCTAGGGGGCCAAAGTAGGCTTGTCTCTGAGACCCAGAGAGCACAGGCAGGAGCTGAGAGACCACGAGCCCAAACCCCACATTTTACAGACCTCCAGCTTCTAAGCGTCACAGCAGGGGTTTAGACTGATGTGAAATCAAGGTCTTCTCCACTAGAGCAAACTGCTGCCCAGGTGGAGACCTTCCGGCATGGGCGTGGTGCGAGGCCTCTTTCTGTTTCCAGGATGGCTGCCTCCAGAAGAGGGGGGAAGGGAAGATCAAGGCAGGCCAGAGAGAAGGAGAGGGGGAGGAAAGGAAGGGAGGAGAGAGAGGAGAGGAAGAGAGGAGAGAGGGGAAGGGGGAAGAAGGGAAGGAGGGAGAGAAAGAGGAGAGAGGGGAAGAGGGAGAAAGGGAAGGAGAGAGAGGAAAGAGGAGGGAGAGATAGAGAGAGAGAGGAGGATGGAGGAAGGGAAAGAGGAAAAGAGAGAGGAAGAGGGAGGAAGGGAAGGGAGGGGAGAGAAAGAGGTGGGAGGGAGGATAGGAGGGAGGGGGAAAGAGAGAGAGAACTTGACAGATCAAGATGGACTCTGCTCTCCAGCTCTGTGAAAGGAGCCGAGCCCAGGGCCCCCATGCTGCCCTGCCTAGCAGAGGCTCTGTGTGTGCATGTGTGCGTGTGCTTGCGCGCACACACGTGCACACAAGCCTCGCGCTTGCATGAACGCATTCACCACCTGATATTAGAAACAAGAATCCCTGCTGAAAACCAAGCCTTCAAACACCACTGGGCAGACACCAGGAGTCTCTGATTTGATCATGCTGAATCTTGGCCTGGAATGACACAGGGAGACAGCTCGGGGGAACTGGAGAATGTGGGAGGAGGGGAGGTGCACTAGAGGCCAAGACCTTGCCTGGGCCCTGCCTGACAGGTGGGCATGGGCACACAGTGGCAAAGGAGAGGCCCAGAGCAGGGCAGGGTGGCCTGGCTGGCCCCGGCACGGGCCCGGCCCAGGGGGACACTGCTGCCCATGCCAGAGGGGCCGCTGTCTGCCCAGGGCTAGGGGCTATGAGGGGAGAGGAGGGCAGCACACCAAGCAACAGAGCAGATGAGAGGGAGAGGCTGCAGCCAGGCCATGGGATTCCCATCTCAAGGACCTTGGAGAGCTCCATCCCTCCTTTCCTAAAGGCAGAGGCCAGGGGCCTCATGGCAGCCAGGAATTCTGGGAAGGCTCTAGTTCTGCCATCAAATGAGATGCATAATGACCGACTGCTCAGCATAGAGCCAGGGCTATGTGAGTGTCAGCTGTCGCCATGATTGTGGTTTTAACTGGGCTGTTCTCATCACCTCGGGTTTAGCAGGAAGATTGTAAGCAGGGATTCTGGCTTCTGGGCTCGAGGGAGCTGGGAGGTCATTGACACAGTGTCAGAGCTGGGGCAAGGGGGAGAAAGACCTTAGAACATGAAATGCCAGAGATGAGAGAGACTTTAGAACAGGGGATGTCAGGGCGGAAGGGACCTTAGAACAGGGATATCTGAGCCGGGAGGGACCTTAGAACAAGGAAGGTCAGAGGTGGGAGGGACCTTAGAACAGGGAAGGTCAGGACTGGGAAAGGTCTTAGAACAGGGGATGTCAGGGCTGGAGGGGCCTCAGAGCACAGATCATAGAATATTAGAGTTGCACAGTGGGTATGTAATAAGTGTTGGAGTAAATGAGAAGTGGGCAGTGTCCTCCCAGGAGTCACACCAGGCCTTCCTAAGGATTGGTGATAAATTCCTCATCTCTAGAGGTCTTCAAAGAGGATCTCAATGCTCACCAGTCAGGATGGCGTCCAGGGGCATTTTGGTTCTGAGCCAGTTTATACTGGGTGCCCTATGAGCTCCCTCAGAGGGACTAGCTCCAAGACTCTAGGATTCTGTCATTTCCAGCCCTCTGTTATTTGTCCTCTATACATGGCATGTCATGGAAAGAGTTAGCTTGTAGGCTGGAACAGAAGGCTTGGGTGTGCGCCATCAGCCGACTCACAGAGTCCCAGATCCGATCCACTGCCAAGTCTCTCCAGCACTGCCTTCCCGTCTCTTGCCTCAGTCCCTTTCTCTCCCCCACTAGCCAGTGCCCCAGTTCAGGAGCATTCTTGTCCGTCGCCGCCCACATGGACGACTGTGACTGGCTTCTCGGGCCGTTTCCACTCCACTCTCCTCTCAGCTACCACAGGGATCTTCCTGTGGGGCCATTCTGGCCAGGGGCTGATCAGGACAGGACTGTTTCCTTTGTTTCTGTGGTTTAATAGATACCACTGCATCCAGTTGGATCTCTAGTGGACCTGCTTTAATGAACAATACCTAATAGCTCCCTCCCTACTTTGCCAGTTAATCCTTAGGCTTACTAGCCTCACTCAGCCAAGACATGGGAGGTGTTTGTTAGAGGAGTTCAAAGACTTGGGTGCGAATCCTGACTGTGCCCTGGATCAGCTGTGTGACCCTGGGCATGTCCTTCCCTCTGTCTGGGCCTCAGGTTCCTTGTCTGCAAAGTGACTAGAAGGTTGTCAAGGTCCTTTGCAGCCTGCTTTGTCTATTCCTGCCATCTTCTCCTGTCCACATAGCTAGGGAAGCAAAGCTGTGGGTGTCCAAAGTGAACATGGATGTTCCCGAGTCAGCGTGGGAATGGCTTAGGTGAATAGAGGCTGACACCCGCCAGACTAACCATCCAAGAAGTGCCAGGGGCTGGGGAAGCTCCTTTGGTGGCTGCCGGGCTGTCCATTGTTAGCCATCAGAGGAGCAGGTGCTGGACCTTGGACCCGTGTTTGTTCTGTGACCCAGGGCCAACCCCACAACCTCCCGGGCCCCAGTCTCCTCATCTAGACGGGACACCTGCGGCATAGCTCTCAACAAGAGTCCAAATCTGCCCTCAGACACTTGCTGGCCTTGTGACTCTCGGCACAATAGTTGACTTCTGCCTGCCTCAGTTTTCTCATCTGTAAAATGGGGACTCATGGTTGTCGTGAGGATCAAATGAGATCGTGTTTATAAAGCGCTTTGCAGACCTTAAAGCACCACATCGGTTCCCTCTCTCCTTCTTGTCATTTGGCAGAGGGCATGGGAAGTGACTCACTCGGTATGAACCGATCGTTTCATGTGCTCGTCACCCCCTCCTAGACTGGGGCCCCTGGGGGCGGGACTGTGTCCAGCCTCAACTCTGTATCTGGAGAGGTGTGGGATAAACGTTTGTTGAATGAATAAGTGAGTGCTCATTTTACAGAAGAGGAACCCAGAGTCTCAGAGGGGGATTTTGGAGGCTGAGAGGTGCAGGCTGTGTGATCACTGTGGGGGGGTGCAATTGTATTGGTCTGGCTCCCACTGGCTTTATACTCCTTCTGTAGCCCTGCCTCACTTCACATCAGGGAAGTGGGGAAGGAAATGTTGGTGGAAGCAGGGGGTCAGATTCAGGCCGGTGCTGCTTGGCTGGGCCACACCTGGCCTGCTTGCTTCTGAGACTGTGCTCCCAGGCGCTGGGCAAGGTCACATTGTTTGCGCAGGCAATTTGCTGGGCAGTCCCTTTGTCATCGATTTTCAAAGGGATAACAGAGCCTTTGGGCGCAGCAACACCAATTCAGAATTAGCAGCATCAAAGTGCCGGGCTTTGTCGTTAAGTGGTTCCAGCAGAGGGGAGCTAACGAGCTGGAAAGGTGTGATGTGCTCCTAGTAGGCACCCTTGCTCCCAGTAGGTCCAGAAATGTTTGTTTAGTGCATGAAGGGATGCAGGAGGGGGCGCGGTCAGTGCTGGGGGAATTCACAGTCACTCGGCCCCTTGGCCGATGTTGATCCCAACCACAGGAGAGCTTTGATGCCGAAACAGCAGCAGGGCTGCTGGGTTTTCCTCAGGGAAATGAGGGATGGACTTTGGAAGGAGAGCTGTTCCCGTGTCAGGGCCAACGATCAGTGGAGAAAAGGCTGGTTTGTGGCGCTGACCGTGCGGGGCACCTGTGAGTGGGCAGTGGGGCCCCGGGGTCCAGGCTGACTTTGCCTGCCGAGATGCTGGGGGACCTGTGGGGTATAGGAGAGAAAACTCTGGATCTGAAGTTGGATGAGCTAGAGTGGAATTCTGCCTCCCCACATTCCTCCGTGGGGGACCTCAGGTGGGTGGCTTGCCCCCTCTCGCCCCGGTTCATTCTGAGCCTCTCTTTCCTCCGGTAAGGTGACAGTGAAAAGGAGGACTTGGGGTCATGGGGCCTGGCTCACTTGCCCTCTGGGCCTCCTTGGCTTTCCATAGCTGTAAAATGTGAGAGTTAGATTAGATTATTTCAGCTTTGGGGCCCATGGTCCAAAAGCCAGAGGCTAGAAGCCATAACAGGCAGAAGTGGGAGCAAAAGCTAACAGCTAAGGCAGGTCTAGGGGGCATGGCATGAGGGGAGCCCAGGCAGTAGCTACCCCTTCTGCCTGCCTCAGCCCCTTTCCACATGTGTCTTCTGAAAACATCCCATAGCGATCACGTTGGAGATTAGCAATCTAGGAAAAGCCAACGGGTTTCAAATCTGCTATTTCTTTCACCAAGTTAATGCATTTTTTAAAAAAATCCCTCACTTATTATTTTTTTTTAAGTATCGCTTACAAATTTTAAGTTCTGAATTCTCTCCCTCCCTCCCAACCTTCCTCCACCCATTGGGAAGTCAGGAAATATATCAATTAATTACACATGTGAAGTCACACAAAACATATTTCCTCATTAGCCACATTGTTAACAAAAAGCAAGAAAAATAAAGTGAAAAAAAACCTATGCTTTAATCTTCACTCAGACTCCATCAGTTCTTTCTCTGGGGATGGATAGCATTTTCATCATTAAGTCCTTCAGAATTGTCTTGGATCTTGGTATTGCTGAGAATAGCTAAGTCATTCACGGTTGGTCATCATACAATGTTGCTGTTACTGAGTACAATGTTCTCATGATTTTGCTCTCTTCATTTTGCATCAGTTTGTGTAAGTCCAGATTTTTTCTGAAATCATCCTGCTTATCATTTCTTATAGCACAACTTGTTCAGCCATTCCCAAGTTGATGGGCATCCCTTCAATTTCTAATTCTTTACCACCACAAAAAGAGATGTTATAAATATTTTTGTACATAGAGATCCTCTTCCTTTTTCTTTGATTTCTTTGGGATATAGACCTAGTAATGGTATTGCTGAGTCAAAGGGTTTTGTAACGATTGGAATGACGCCACCTGCTGCAGACTTACTGTAGAAAAGTTCCGCCATGAAAGGAAGGTCTTTGAGGGTTAGGGTTATATTTTAGACAGTTTAGCTAGAATTTTAGCCCTTAACAGTTTGCATAGTTTTATAGCCCTGGGCATAGTTCCAAATTGCTCTTGACAATGATTGGATCAGTTCACAACTCCACCAACAGTGTATTAGTGTCCCAATTTTCCACATCTCCTCCAATATTTGTCATTTCCCTTTTCTGTCATATTAGCCAATCTGATAGGTGTGAGGTGGTACCTCAGAGTTTTTAAATTTTGCTTTTCTCTAATCAATAGTAACTTAGATTTTTTCATATGATTATAGCTTTGATTTCTTCTTCTGAAAAATGCCTGTTCATATCTTTTGACTATATATCTATATATTTGAGAAATGAGGCCTTTAGCAGAGAAATTTGTTGTAAAATTTTTTTCTCAATTTTCTGCCTTCCTTGGATACATTGGTTGTATTTATGTAAAACCTTTTTAATTTCATGTAATCAAAATTATCCAGTTTAATTCTTGTGATCCTACCTCTTCTTTGGTCACAAATTATTCCCTTATCCATAGATCTCACAAGTAAAGTTTTCCATGCTCCCATTATTTGCTTATGATGTCATCCTTTATGTTTAAATCACATACCCATTTTGATCACATTTTGGTATATGGTATGAAATGTTAGTCTATATGTAATTTCTGCCAAACTGCTTTCCAGTTTTCCCAGGAATTTTGTCAGATGTTGAAATCTTGTCCAAAAGCTTGGATCTTTAGATTTATCAAACATTAGATTATATTTACTACTACATATTGTGTATCTAATCTATTCCACTTCTCAACCTCTCTGTTTCTTAGCCAGTACAAGCTTATTTTGATGACTACCACTTTGTAATAAAGTCTGAAATCAAGTATTGCCAAGTCACCTTCCTTCACATTTTTTTCCCATTAATTCACTTGATATTCTTGACTTTTTGTTCTTCCAGGTCAATTTTGTTATTTTTCTAAGCTCTATAAAATAATTTTAGAGTATTTTTATTGATATGGCACTGAATAAATAAATTCATTTATGTAAAATTGTCTTTTTATTATATTGGCTTGACCTAACCATGAGCAATGAATATTTCTCTGTCTTTATTTTTGTGAAAAGTGTTTTGTTTTGGGTTCATATAGTTTCTGGGTTTGTCTTGGCAGGTAGACTCACAAATATTTTATATTGTCTGCAGTTATTTTAAGTGGATTTTCTCTTTCCATCTCTTCCTGCTGGACTTTGTTGGTAATATATAGAAATATTGATGATTTATGTGGGTTTATTTTATATCCTGCAACTCTGCTAGTTTTCACTAGTTTTTTAGTTGACTCTCTAGGATTCTCCAAGCATTCCATCATATTGTCTGCAAAGAGTGATAGTTTTGTTTCCTCATTGTGTATTCTAATTCCTTCAATTTATTTTTCTTGTCTTATTGCCATAGCTAGCATTTTTAGTACAGTATTGAATAATGGTGGTGATATTAGGTTTCCTTGATTTTATTGGGAAGGCTTCTAGCTTATCCCCATTATGGATAATGCTTACTGATGGTTTTAGAAAGATACTATTTATCATTTTAAGGAAAGCTCCATTCATTCCTACACTTTCTTATGTTTTTAATAGGAGTGAATGTTGTATTTCATCAAAAGCTTTTTCTGCATCTGTTGAGATGATCATATGATTTTTTTTTTTTGCTGTTAATAATATGGTCAGTTATTTCTACATATTCAACTATGTTATGTCTCATATTGAACAAGCCCTACATTACTGGTATAAATCCCACCTGGTCATAGTGTATGATCTTTGTGATAAATTACTGTAATCATCTTGCTAGTGTTTTATTGAAAAGTTTAACATCAATATTCATTAGGGAAATTGGCCCATAGCATTCTTTCTCCATTTCTGCTCTTCCTGGTTTAGGTATCAGCAGCATATTTGTGTTGTAAAAGAAATTTGGTAGGGTTCTGTCTTTGCCTGTTTTTAAAAATAGTTTATATAGTATTGGAATTAATTGTTCTTTGAATGTTTGTTAGAATCCACTTCTGAATCCTGGGAATTTTTTATTAATCTGGGCAGTTTATATTTTCATCAGTATGCATCCATTTTACTTAGATTATCAAATTCAATGCCATATAATTGGGCAAAATAGCTATTAGTAATTGCTTTAATTTCATCATCATTGGTGACACATTGACATTTTATTTTTAATACTAGTAATTTGGTTTTTTTTAAATAAAATTAACCAATGTTTATCTATTCTATTTTTTGTTTTCTCCCCCATAAAAATCAGCTCCTAGTTCTATTTGTTAGTTTAACAGGGTTTTTTTCTAACTTTTGATTTTATTAATCTCTCCTTTGATTTTTAGGATTTCCCATTTGGTGTTTAATTGGGGATTTTAAACGTGTTCTTTTCCTAGTTTTTTTTTAATTACATGCACAATTTACCGATCTATTCTTTATTTTAATGATATAAATGTTTAGAGATATATTTTCCCCTAAGTACTACTTTCACTGCATCCCACAAATTTTGATATGTTGTCTCATTGTTGTCATTATCTTTAATGAGCTTATTTATTGTTTCTATGATTTGTTCTTTGACCCACTCATTCGTTATTTGGTCTCTAATTAATTTTTATTTATTTTTTTATTAGGTTGTTTGGTTTTTTTAGTGAGACAATTGGGGTTAAGTGACTTGCCCAGGGTCACACAGCTAGTAAGTGTTAAGTGTCTGAGGCCGGATTTGAACTCAGGTACTCCTGACTCCAGGGCCAGTGCTCTATCTACTGCGCCATCTAGCTGCCCCTCTAATTAATTTTTAATCTGTTTCCATGACCCTTTATTGAATGTAATTTTTATTGCATTATGGTCTGAAAAGGATGTAATTAGTAGTTCTTTTCTTTTCTTTTTTTTTTTTATGGCCTAATACATAGTCATTTTTTTGTGACAGTACCATGTAAAGCTGAGAAAAAGATAAGCTCCTTTCTATTGCCATTTACTTTTCTCCAGAGGTCTATCATATCTAACTTTCCTAAAATTATAGTTTTTTTCCTTAACTTCTTTCTTATTTATTTTATGGTTAGATCTGTCTAGTTCTGAGGGGGGAACATTGAGGTCCCCCATAAATATAGTTTTACTGTCTATTTTCTCCTGTAACTCCTTTAACTTTTCCTTTAAGAATTTGGAATTTATGCTGTTTGGTGCATATATGTTTAGTACTGATATTACTTCATCATCCATGGTATCTTTTCACAAAATGTGGTTGCCCTGTTTATCTCTTTTAAGTAGATCTATTTTTGCTGAGATCATGAGTGCTACCTCTGCCTTTTTTTACTTCAGCTGAAAAATAATAGATTTTCCTCTAGCCCCTTATTTTTACTCTCTGAGTATTTCTCTGTTTCAGGTGTGTTTCTTGTAAAAGACATATTATTGGATTCTGGTTTCTAATCCATTCTGCTTCTTCCATTTTATGGATGAATTCAACCCATTCACATTCAAAATTTATGATTACTAACTGTGTATTTCCCAACATCCTGTTTTTCCTGTTTATCTTTTTTTTTTCTCTTTTTATCCTGTCCCTCTTCAAAAATCTGGTTTGTTTCTGACTACTGTCTCCTTTAATTTGCCTTCCCTTCTATCAACTCCCCTCCTCTTCTCTTATCCTGTTCCCTTCTTACTTTCCTATTGGGTAAGATAGATTCCTATACCCAACTGAGTTTATTTATATGTTATTCTCTCTTTGAATCAATTCTGATGAGAGTGAGGTTCATGTGTGGCCCACTACCACCCCCCTCCATTTTCCCCTCCCCTCTTCCTTTTGCATCTTTTTTAAATTTTTAAAAAATATTTCTTTATTTTGATTTTTCTCAATTACATGTATTCCCAGCTCCAGCACTAGCATCCTGTGATCCTCATCTTCTAGGAGTGGAAACTGAGGCCCGGGGAGGGGAAGGGGTTTGCTCCAGCATCCACAAGCAAAGAGCTGAGCCAGGCAGGGGTCAGACACCACTGTTGCCTCTCAGAGCTGAGTAGATGTATTGGGCTTTGGTTTTAGGGTGGGACAATTTTGGGGGGGTCCCTAACCTTTGTGGGGGGCAGCTAGGAACAGTTAGTGACCTGTCAGATGAGGGATTTGACCTTGATTTCCATGGGGAGGGAGGGAGGTAAGAGGGGAGAATAGTCACCAGCCTGGGCAAATATTGGGAGCTGAGAGATGGGCTGAGTGTGACAGCAAGAAGGGCAGTCTGGAGGGATCAGGGAATTCGTGGGGCAGTGATGGGCATGTGCTTGGACAGTTGTATTGAGAAGGAGTAATGGTTTGGTCCCAGAGGCAGTAGGGAGCCATCAGAGCTTCTTGAGCTAGGGAGTGGCACAGACAAGACAATGCTCCCCTTGGGCTGCTGGCAGGGGTTACAGGATTTCCTCTGCCTGAATGGGTCTAGGACCATCAGAGGAGGCCTTGGCATAGCACCATGCCAGACACTGTGCCAAGTGCCTTACAACCATTATCTCACTGATTCTCACAACAATGTTGCAAGATAGATCCTACTGTTATCCCCATTTGACAGAAGGGTGTGGAAATTTATTTTGATTTGGGGACCCTACCTTTAGGCTGAGATTAGAAAGCCTTAGGCCCTCAGGGTCTCTCCCCCTCCTCCTCAGCTTCAGCTGAGTGAAAAAGCCCCGTGGGCTATACAAGACACCAGGTCAGACAGCTGGGGGGGGGGGAAAGCCCCCAGCTCCGACCTGAGCGGAGTTATCTGAAGGATCCCAGATGGCCTGTGCTGAGGCATAAGGCTCGAGAGCACCCCCCCCCACCAGCTGCAGCTCTGGCTGGTGGATTAGCTTGGTCTGTGGGGGCGAAGGAAGCCCCGAGATTTGAGTGGAGAGAAGAAAAGGTATATATA
Source organism: Dromiciops gliroides (assembly GCF_019393635.1). Lineage (NCBI taxonomy): Eukaryota > Metazoa > Chordata > Mammalia > Microbiotheria > Microbiotheriidae > Dromiciops > Dromiciops gliroides. Next base: position 301,192,924 of record NC_057865.1, on the reverse strand, counting down.
GACCTGGGAGTTAGATAGAAAAAAGAAAGGAAGGAGACTAGAGGGAGACGGACTAGATAGAGAGACAAGATTAAGGAGAGAACGGCTGACTGGAGCAAGGAAGGAGACTAGAGGGAGATGGACTAGAGGAAGGAGACTCGAGGAAGGACTGGGAGAGAGGCTGACTAGAGGGGAGCTCGGACAAGGACGGAGGAGAGTTTGGTTGGGAAAAGGAGAGACCGGGCTGACAAGGTTACAGGCCTTAATACGAACCAGGGAAAGTGTAACGTGCCCTGAGGCCGGAGGCGGCTAAGGCTTTATTGTATTCGAGAAGTTCGAAGCGCAGCAAGGGCAAAAGAGACGCAGTGGAAAGAGACCGCAGGAAAGCAGTCAGGTTGTACACTTTATTTCCCTGTATTCCTAATTTGAAATAGTATCTCATAAATAAACTCTGCTTTGATTATTTAGTTAGAGGCTTCTTAATCTTTAGTCTATCAATTTGGGAGCAGTGTGGTAGAACTTTATAAACGGCCCACATTAAATTAACAAAGTCAGATAGCCAAATAGTCAATAGTCCCCAGATTAGTCCTTTAGTCAGCTTCAGCCCCCAAATTAGCCCTAGTCAATTCAAGAATATTCTAACAAGGGGAAACTGAGGCCAGTCCAGGTTGTGACTTGCCCAGGATCACACAGCTAAGTGTCTGAGGCCAAATCAGGTCTTCCTGACTTCAGGTCTAGTGCTCTACCCACTGTTCCGTCTAGCAGCTCCTATTTATTCAGTTCTGGTCTTTTTATCGCAAATGCCTGAACATCCTCTTTTCATTGAAGTCCCATTTTTTCCTCTGAAAGATTATACTCAGTTTTGCTGGGTACGTGATTCTTGGCTGTAGTCCCAGTTCCTTTGCCCTCTGGAATATCATATTCCATGCCCTCTGGTTCCTTAATGTAGATGCTGCTAGATCTGGTTTTATCCTTATTGGAGCTCCACAGTATTTGAATTCCTTTTTTCTAGCTGCTTGCAATATTTTCTCCTTGACCTGGGAGCTCTGGAATTTGGCTATAATATTCCTGGACGTTTTCTTTTTGGGATCTCTTTCAGGAGGTGATCAGTGGATTTTTTCAATTTCTATTTTACCTTCTGCTTCTAGAATATCAGGGCAATTTTCCCTGACAATTTCTTGGAAGATGCTGTCTAAACTCTTATTTTGGTCATGGTTTTCAGGTAGTCCAATGATTTTCAAATTATCTCTCCTGGATTTGTTTTCCAGGTCAGCTGTTTTTCCAAGGAGATATTTCGTATTGCCCTCTATTTTTTTTTTACATATTCATATGGATTTCCTTTACTGTGTCTTGGTTTCTCATAAAGTCACAGCTTCCATTTGTTAAATCCTAATTCTTAGGCAATAATTTTCTTCAGAGAGCTTTTGTATCTCCTTTTCCATTTGGCTTTTCAAGCTGTTGACTTTTTTCTCATGACTCTCCTGCATTGCTCTCATTTCTCTTTCCGTTCTTTCCCTCACCTCTCTAAATCTTCCTTCTATCTCTCCTACTCTCTCTTCAAAGTTCCTTTTGAGTGCTTCCATAGCCTGAAACCAATTCATATTTTTCGTGGAAGCTTTGGATGTAGGGGCCCTGAGGTTGTTATCCTCTTCTGAGGGTGCATTTCAATCTTCCTTGTTGCTAAAGAAACTTTCACTTTTTTTGTGTGTGTGTGAGGCAGTTGGTGTTAAGTAACTTGCCCAGGGTCACACAGCTAGTAAGTGTCAAGTGTCTGAGGCTGGATTTGAACTCGGGTACTCCTGAATCCAGGGCCAATGCTTTATCAATCCAGGGCCAGTGCTTTATCTAGAAACTTTAATAATTCTTAATTTTCTTTGCGTGCTCATCTTGCCGTCTTTTACTTGACTTTTAACTCTTACAGTGGGGCCCTGCTTCCAAGCTCCACTGTCCCAAGCTTCAGAGGGTCTCAGGTGTTTCATTTTGAGGGAGGGCAGGTTTTTCTCTCACCTGGCCTGTTCTCTGCTCCAGAGATAATCTCAAGCCAATTTGCTAATTAACCAGCCAGCAGAACTTTGTGTGCTGTGGTTCTTAGCTCCAATGAGCCTGCCCCCCTCCCCCACCTGGGTCTCCCACCACTCAGGATTTCTTCCTGGTTCCCTGCTGGGGCCTCAGTTTCCCTATAGGTTAGATGAGGAGAGCAGATTCCAGGGACGTCTTCGGTCCCTGTGTGCTCCTCTAATTCTTTCTGGACCAAGTCTCCCCCACCTCATCCTACCCATAAAATGGGAAGTTTGGATTGGGTGATACTGGAAGCCCCCAGCCCTCGATCCTGTGATTGCAGAATCCCAGTTCCTATGATATGGGGTGAAGGATGAACACAAGGATCCTTGTCCCTGCCTGCTCTCAGGCCCTGCCCCCAGCTGGCTGGTCCTTCCAGTGATCCCTGTCACCCTCCATCATTTATGAGTGGATGGGAACAGAGGGCCCTGCCTCACAAATCGATGCCCCGGCTTTGATGAAGTGTGACTACTTCATGAGCTCACTGTGGTCAGCCTGGCCAGGTGAGGGCAGTGGATGAGGCAAGGTGGGCCCATGGTCACAGGATGGGTGGGAGGGTCTGCCCAGAGGGGGCTTGCCCTGTCCCTGAGCCCTGAGGGGCTTGTGACCAGGGCAGGGCTTTGGCGATGAGACCCCTGCCCCACTCCTGCCCCCACTTCCTCAAAGTCCTCCCCAGAAGTAGCTAGCTGCATTGTCTTGGGGATGTCTAAGCTGTTCAGAGCCCAGGCCTTGAGCTGGGAGGGCTGGAGCTTAGGGGCCAGCTCATCCACCCTGATCAGTTTTCAGAAGAGGAAACTGAGGTAAATGTTGGAGGCCACATGGCCAGCTAGTCCTTAGCCATGCTGGGATTTGAACTCAGGCCCCGGCATGCCATGTCTTCTGGGCTCTGGTTTTCTCCTCTTTCCTTTACATCCCCCCTCCCCCAACAGCCAACAGGCAAGCCCTCAATTGTCATTCTTGCTGCCATGTAAATACATTGCACACACGTGTGTACATATGTGCATGTACATACATGTGCACTTATACACGTGTCCTCCTAAGAAACAAAACCTCCTTGAGAAGGGGGGTGGTTTTCTGTCTCTGTCTCCCCCCATTTCGTGTCGTTGGTTGAGGGTGAGCAGGCCTGGAGTGGGGGTCAGGGGGGCGGGGTGGACCAGGCTGGCAGGAAGCCGCTGCGGCCGCCTCCACCTCTGCCTGCGTCTGTGCTTTCAGCACTTACACCTCAATGTCCGTCTGGAAGCCTCCTTCTCTTGTCTCTTTACTGGGCTTTCCTCCCAGGGGGCCCATCTGGTGCCTCATGGAGCCTCATGGGGATACCGAGGGCAGGCCACTCCCTAAGCTGGTCACGCTCCTGGCTGCAGAGTATGGTGGCCCAAGCAGGCAAGCGTGCCAGCCAGGCGTGCCAGCCAGGCCCGGTGGATTCCCCGGGGTCTCTGCTCTCCCCCACTTAGCATCTGGACTTGTTGGCTTTTGGAATCAAGTGGGCCAGGAGATGGCTTCTCACAACAGAACCTCCGCTTCCAGAGAAGGGAGAGATGCTCAGCTGCTATGGAGCTCTGCTTCCCACCCCATCCCATGCTGCCCCGCCCTGGCATCTGGGGTCTCCTCGTATATGCTGGTGATTCCCCCAGACCCCACCCCCCACCCCGGGGACTGGAGCTCAGTCCAGGGAGAACAGGCTTGAGTGGGCTGGCAGTTGTCATTGCAGCAGCCAAAGAAGCAAGAAGTTAAGGAGGGAGGAAGTCAGAGATTTCAAGGCAGGAGGGGCCTGGCCCCCCCTTTACAAACAAGGAAACTGAGGCCTGGAGAGGTGAGATCACAGCAGGGGGCAGAGGGAGCTCGGGGGTAGAGCCAAAGATACTTTGGGGGCTGCCACTTCTCTCAGGCGTCACAGGAAGCATCCTGCTTCCCTCAGAAGGAACCGTGGCCTGTGGCCCGGGTCACCCTGCTGAAGGCGGGGTCTGGAAGACTTCAGTGCATGTGATCTTGGACAAGTCTCCGCCTCTTTGTGCCTTAGTTCCCTCACCTGTAAAATGGTGGGGGGGCAGGGGGAGGGGGGGTTGACGATCTCTGAGCTTGAGATCTATAACCCTGCCACCCCACCCCCACCCAGGGTCCTCCGGACCTGGAAGATCCTGGTGTCTTTATTGTATGAGCAACACTGGTGGTCTGCTGGCCGGTGAAGAGAGGCTGGGCCTGTCATGCCAGCAGCTGGATTCAGCTGGGAGGATGAGTGGGCAGTGCCCACTGTGATTCTGCCTGTCTTCCACACTGGCACTGTCCCAGAGAGAAGGCCACCTGCGTTGTCCCCCAGGCGTGGTCTGCTCAAAGCCAGAGAGAAAGCTGGGAGCACAGGGAGAGCCTGGAGTCTGGAGATCACAGGGGCCCGGATAGAGAGCTGGGCTGGGGGGGCCCTCGGAGGCCACGGCAGCCAACCCTGAGAAGGGAAGGGGCTTCCCCCCCCTCTCCCAAGTAGGAGGTGTCTGAGTGGGACCTGAACACAGGCCTCCAGACACCAAGGCCAGTAGCTCGCCTGCCTCACCTGCCACGGCCCACTTCCTGGCTTGGACATCTCTCCAGGGAGAAAGGGAGCAGAGGGAAGTGAGACTGGACATTGGTTAATCCTGGCAGAGGAAGAGAAAAAGAGGAAGGGAGCGCTTCGGGATGGGGGAGGGGGCGTCCTGGCGTGGCCAGGGTCCCCTTCTACGTCTGTGAATGGTGCCATGGAGGTCCCTGGCCGAGCTGCCCCAGGGTGGATTGTGGGTAGGCAGGTGGCAGCTCTGTCTGCTTCATGCTGGCTTCATCTGTCCCTTTCTCCCCCTCCCCTCCCCTCCCCCCTTCCTCCCTCCCTCTTCTAGTTCCTCTCTTCCTCTCCCCTTTCCTCTCTGTTTCTCCCCGCTCTGTTTCTATCTCTATATGCCTCTAGCTCTGTCTGTGTCTGTCTGTCTGTCTGTCTCTCTCTCTCTCTCACACACACACACACACACACACACACACACACACACACACACACACACACACACTGCATTTTTTGGTCTGCTGGCTCATGAGCAGCCCATGCCCTGCCTTGAGCTCACGAGCACGTCAGTAATGTGGATGAGGATGGTCCCTGCAGGACTCTGATGTTTGCTGTGAGTGGGGGCACAATACTGTTACCCCCATTTCACAGAGAGGGAAGCTGAGGCAGTGACCTGGCGAGCTGTGCACAGCTCTGTCGGCTCCTGGGGTGCAGGGTGGAGGGAGGGCTGGCCTCGGAGCCAGGAGGCCCGTGCTCCGATGCTGCTTCTGCCTCCGGAGCTGGGGGACCCTGGGACAGTCCCAGATCTCAGATTTAGGCACCTTCTCAGAGCTGAGGCAAGGATTTCTAGGGGAGGACAGCATAGACCAGGTAAAGAATTGCTTGTGATTTTGGGAGGAGCTGCCACTGGGGTGGGGGTGGGGGCGCAGGAAGGCCTGCCTGGGAGACACCAGTGCTGAGTCCTGAGGGGAGCGTTCTGGGCTGCCCTGAGGCAAGAGGGGCACCCCAGCTCCGCTCTCCACTGAGCTGCCCAGGAACCCTCAGAAGCCAGAGGGCCCCCTGGACAGGCAGGAGAGGCGGGGAAGAGCCGAGCGTCCACGTCATCTGAGAATCGGTTGGAGGAAGTGGGCACGTTCAGTCAGAAGAGAAGGCTCAGGGCTGTACCAAGAGTCAGCAGAGCTGGCACGTGGAGGCTGGCAGAGCCCGGGGCTGACTGAGGCTGGAGGCCAGGAGAGGGCTGCTTGGGGGTGGGGGGCGGGGGCGGGACATGGGAGGGCTGGGTGGAGATGAGGCAGGGCAGACGCTGAGGTTGGAGATTGTGGTGATAAGAAAAAGGGCGGGGAGTAAAATGATTTTAAAATTCAGTGAAACAAAGGGAATGTAAAGAAATAGAACTTCTGGGGAAACCTTTAAGGCCAGTCGGTCTGTTTTAAAGCTCCCCTCAGCACACAGTCATTGAGCACCTACTATGTGTCCATCCCCCGGTCGGGTCCTGGGAATGGGGAGATCCAAGGCAGACTCCCGCAGCCTGGCACCCCTGGCTGATGTGCGCTCTCCTGGGGAAGTGTCCACGTTCCAGGGATGGAGAAGGAAATGGTGACTGCAGCCAAAGTCAATACCTGGTGATTACCTGGGGCAGGCCCTGGGAGAGGGACAAAGGGAGAATTCTTGAAGGTGTTAAAAAAAAAAAAAAAGGAAAGAGGAGGTGGGGTGAGCTGGACAGATTTCCCTGCAGGAGACCCAGCCTGTGCAAAAGCTTAGAGGTGGCCTGTGGGCAAGAGAAAGTCGGCCCCTTTGGCTCAGACACAAGTCTGGGAGCCACTCGATGTGTGGGATCAGCCTGGAAGGGGGGCTGGAGCCACACTGAGATGGGCTTAAGTGGCTGCTGCAACAATTTACAAATGTTTACCGACTCCCAGGCTTCAAGAGGTAAACAGTCGGAGGAGACAAGCAGCTGTGCTCCTTGGCTGCCTGGGGAAGGCCACGCAGGCCCCAGGGACTCTCTGGCAGCCTCCATTTTCCCCATCTGTAAATTGGGTGTGACAACAAGGGTCAGAGGTGAGGTCATCCGGGTCCTTCCAGCTCCTTCTCAAGCCCAGGTCGCCAGCTGCCCCACCCCCGCCAGCCCTGCTGCCCCCAGCAGCCTCTCCCCTGGACTCCTGTCCTTGTTCTCTTGCCTGGGGAGAGGGAAGGAGGGGGGGGTAGGGCCTCCTCACTCTAGATGTTGGAGTCTAAGGGACCACTGAGGTTCAAGCAAAGGCCCTGGCCCTGCAGGTGGCTTGGGGCCAGGCTGGGGATGGACAGGAGCCCAGGGCTTGGGACTTCCAGACCTTTACTTCCTAATGATAATAGGAGTGATGATGAAAGCGACTCTTTTGGGTGTCCCTGTAGAGGCTGAAAAAAGAAAGAGCCTGAGAGCACAGAACATCACCCAGAGAGAACCGCAGGGAGTAAAAGGGCAGGAAGTGAGAGGGTCAGGATGGGAACCCAGGTCTCCTTCCTCCCAGCCCAGCCTTCCTGGCCCTGGCCCACCCATCTCTCTGTCTCTCTCTGTCGCTGTTTCTCTTTTTCTCTGCAGTCGAGGTCAAGTGGCTTGCTCAGGGTCACACAGCTAGTTAAGTGTCTGAGGCTGGATTTGAACTCAGGTCTGCTGACTCTAGGGCCGATGCTCTATCCACTGCCCCACCCAGCGGCCCCTCCACCTCTCTTTTCATCTGGCCCACCCTGCATCTCAGCAAGAGTCCCTCATCCAGTATCACACACAATTGCTCATCAACCCTCATTTGAATATATGTAGGAACTGGCCGCTCACTACTCCTGTTTCGCCCCTGACAATCATTAGGAAGCTTTTCCTGCCATCCAGCCTTGGTGGGCCTCCCTACTGCTTCTCTGCTCTGCTCCTAATTCTGCCCATCAGTGCCAGGCAGCACCAGGCTGATCCTTCTCCCACAGAACAACTCTGCAGATGCTTGACCGGGATCACATCATAGCACCTACTGTGTGCCGGTCCCTGTGCTAGGTCCTGGGAATACAAGATAAAAGTTAAGCTCTCCCGGCCCCCAGCCCCATCTTCTCATCTCCACTGCCTCTCCCATTGCCCTCCCCCCAAGCCCAGGGACGTTGGAGGCTGGCAGGCTCTTTCCATGATGAGGGCTGGTGTTCCTGCCTCGCGCCCCCCCCCCCATGACACCATCCATCCTTCCTAGCCCTCAGCACTGCCCACAGACGGCAATGTCAGCCGAGGGCCGCGGTGGGTGTGATGCCGACTTTCCCTTGAGGTGCCTGGCCCCTGAAGCAGCAGGAGGGACGGACGGAGGGAGGGAGGAAGTCCCCAGACCACAGAGGAAGAGCTGACTGGGCAGGGCCAGTCCCGCCAACCTTGGGGGCAACTTCTGCAGCCTCCCCGAGTGGGTGGAGGGCAGAGGATGTGACGAATGGCTTCCTACCAGGGACCCTGGGAGGCTCAGCAGTGGAAACATTTCCACAGCGGCTTAAGGCGACACAACAGGTGTTCTGGTCTCCACTTTGTAGGAGAGGAAACTGAGGCTCACAGGGAGGGAGGGGGAGGGACCTGCCCAGGGTCACCTGGCCAGAGGGGGTGGGTGTGTGTGTGTGAAAGAATCCACGTCAAAACCCTCTGCCAACCCGGAGAGGTCGGTCCAAGAGGCAGCCAAAGGGTCATCTTTGGCGGGCACCGTGCAGCATTCAGAAGCCGGCAGGGCAGGAGTTCATTAGCCCACACACCCAGCCCCCGCCCCCTCCCCCACTCCTGGGCTTCAGGCTTCAGATGCAGGGCCTTGTCCTGCCCTGTAAGGCTGGTGTCGGTGTCTGCTTTCTGAGCAGGCAGCAGCATGAGGTGCCCCGGGCATGGGCATAGGCAGGGCTTCCAGGTAGTGAGGTCTCCCTCGACCTGGACAGTGTCTAGTGGAAAGAGCCTTGGCTCAGATCCTGCCCCTGAGGCTCATGACCTGGGTGACCTGGACCAAATCCCTCCAATTCCGTGGGCCTCAGTTTCCCCAATTATAAAGCAAGAGGGCTGAACTGGATACTCGCTGAGGTCCTTCCGACCACAGGCATCTTGTCTCTCTCAGTGCAGCCCAAGATCTCCTTAGGGATCATCCTGGGTCTTGTCCCCACTGTAATCCCAGATCATTTTCCATGCATGCTCTAGTCTAGCCTTGCCAGCCACTCTCTACTAAGGCAGTTGGTTTGGGTTTGTGGAGACTGGGTCTTCCTCTCTTGCCTGAGTTAAAAGTGTGGGGGTCTCTCATGGGCCCCATCCCAGCACTGACTGGCACAGAAGCTTGGGCCTGCCCTTTTCAGTCTGGGCTGGTTTGCCCCTCCTTGGGCATCCTGGCAGCCCCTTACTCTTGTTTTTTGTTTTTTTTTTGTTTGTTTTTGTTTTGTTGTTGTTGTTGTTGTTTGGTGGGGCAATGAGGGTATGTTTCCCAGGGTCACACAGCTAGTAAGTGTCAAGTGTCTGAAGCTGGATTTGAACTCAGGTCCTCCTGAATCCAGGGCCAGTGCTTTATCCACTGTGCCACCTAGGGGCCCCCAGCCCCTTACTCTTGAGAGCCGCCACATTGGTGCTGAACTTAGTGTGGACTCATCGTCAGGCTGGCCCTATTGCAGCTCAGAACTCCTACCCTTAGCAAGGTGCCCGGCACACAGTAGGTGCTTAACAAATGTTGATTGAGTGAGTGACACAGCAGCCTCTGTTGTTTGGGAGCAGGGATTGTTGGCATGAGGCTGCCGGCCTGCAGGCGGCTGTTCTGAGTCTGTCCTCCTCCTTGTCGTTGATTTTTAACTATGTTATGGATGGTTTTTCCATTTCCGGAGGAGATGGAGCGTCACTCGCCTCCTTGTTGAGAAGCCCTGGCCTCCGCTGGGCTGCTGGTAGTAACCTCTGCCTCTCCCCCTCTCCTTCTCTCCCAGGGACTCCGACCGTCATGTTAAGGTGAAGCCGCGCAGTTCTGTGCTGAACATGCTCAAAAGGTTGGACAAAATCAGGTTCAGGGGTCACAAGAGAGATGAGTTCCTCGACTTAGCCGAGTCTCCCAACGCGTCCGACACGGAGTGTGGCGATGAGGTCCCCGTGAAGATCCCTCGGACGTCCACCCGCGACAGCGAGGAGCTGCGGGACCCTGTGAGTGGCTGGGGGCATTTGTGGGACACTTGTGGGAAGGAGACAAGGGCTGCCTTGGGACTCTGTGCCCGCTCCTGGCCGAGCTCCTCCCTCAGTGTCCCCATTGAGGCTCCACTTTGCTCAGGCTCTTTTCTTCCCAGCACGGCCATAGCCAGTCCTCCATCCTTCTTTCCATCCTGCTGCTTTTCCTTCTACCCTGATTTCCCGGGTACCCCTCATCCTTGTTGGCCCATTTAGATCTTCCCCTGTCGATGGGCATCGAGGATGCTTCCGGTTCTTTCTTGCTGCTGCTCAGAAAATCTTTGGCCAGGCATTCTTCTTGTGTGTTGGGGGTGGTGCTTGCTGCCAGGGTGTCTTCCTAACAGTGAAAGAAAGGGATGGGCTTCGGCTAACATTTACTGCGTCCTGCCTGGTTTCACGGCACGCGCCCTTCGGCCAGTGCTGCCTGGGAGGGCCTAGTTCTCCTTCTCCCCACCATCGGTGGGCTTTGCTGCTTCTCAGTCTTCCCTGACAGTTTGATGCACTCGAGGTGCTTCATCAGAACCTCTTCTCAGAGATTCCTACTGATGTGTTGCCTTCCTCCCAAGCGACAGTTAGCATTTTGGGGTTTCCTTTTTTTAGTGAGTTCTCTTCACCGGCTAGTGTTTGGGAATGTCGTAGAGCTGCGGTTCCTGCCCTTTCCCGGGCAGTCTGGGGAAGCTCTGAACCTCTTCTCAAAACAGCGGTTTAAAGGCATAAATCAGAGTATGTAAGACTGCGAAGGAGTCCGCAAGGACAGCTTTATCCTGACGGTTTTAAGCCAGTTTATGGGCCCCCACGTAAGACTGCTTCGGGACAAGGCTTCCCCTTGTTTCCTACAGCTAGGACAGTTCAGGTCACCTTTCCAAGTGCTTTCTGGTCCATTGTCTCGTTTGAGCCTCTTGACTGTCCTGTGAGGCAGAAAGAGCAGCTCTTGCCCCACTGAGGCCCAGAGAGGTAAAGACTTGCGTGGGGTGACAGAGTCATTGTCAGAGCTGGGATGGGCACCGGAGCCTTCTTCCAGAATAGACCTTGTCAGGGAGAGAGCCAGACCTAGGACAAGCACACATTAACAGTCTTCACCGAGAGCCCCAAGCACGCCCTCCATCTTCTCTCCTGTGGGCTCCTGGGCTGGGCTCTGTCAGCTGAAGCACCATGGACAGAGAGAAAGGTCTGGGTGCTCTTTTCATAGCACCTGCCATCTTCTCTTGTGTGAGCTGCTGATCCCTCTCCTCCATCTGGAGGTGGGCCCACGGGCACAGCAGCCCTACCCAGCCTGGCTTGGCTGCCAGGGGAAGAGTGTGAGTCACTTGATACAACCATGGGCCCTCTTCCTCTTCCTCATGCTCTGTATCACCTCTTTACCAAGAGAAACAGGGTGTGTCCCCCCTCTGTTTACCCAAGGCACAAAGGTGTACGTGGCCTGGAACACAGGAGCCTGAGGCTCCCCGAGCCGGGGGCTGTGACTGGGATTCTCTGTCACTAGCCAACTGTGTGGAGCCCAAGGAAGCCTCCACTATCCTGACTCCCATCTTCCTCTGGGCCTGGTTCCATTTCCCTCAGCCCCGATCTAAGAAGGCCGAGGCCCGGCCTGGATTCCTGCTGGGCCCATGAGCTGGGCCCTGTGTCGTGGTCAGAGGCTGGGCTTCTTGGCCAGCCAGGTTGAGGCCCGCAGGCAGGTAGAGGGGCCCTGCTAACGGCCCTCCTTCAGGTGGGAGGGTGGGGCCAAGCCCACGCTCCCTGAGCCGCCCCACCTTGCCGCTTGCTCCTTATTCTGAGACAGGTGTGCACCAAACAGGCTCCACGTGGCCCTGGCAATTTCCTGGGAGGGTTTTTGGGTAATATTCATCTTTTATAATAGGACACTGTCTGTACTTTTGCTTCTGGTTGCAATGAATAATTTACTTGGGATTTTTAGCAAAGGCTAGGCTGCCTCAGCGTGCTGGCTTTTGTCCACCAAGCCCATTAATCTCAGGGGGAGAGAGCAGGAGAGGCTGGGGGTAGGGGGGGGGGCTGGCCCCAGAGGAGGCCCACAGAGGCAGGGATTCTGGGAGGGGGGTGTGGGCGTTTTGTGTGTGATTGAGAGAAAAGGGGAATTCCATGAGGCGGAGGGGAGGAGGGAGTGTGTGCTAGGCATAAGGGCATGACTAGGGCAAAGGTGTGGAGTTGGGAAAGGAGCAGAGTAAAGGCTGGCCTGTCTGGATCCCAGAATGCTGGGCTGAGTCTGGATAGCCGGTTGGGGGCGTCCAGCCGGGAGGCCAGGAGGAGGCTCCCCTGGCCAAGGAGAGGGCTGTCCTCCCCAGGGCAGGACCAGCCTCAGTGGGCCCCTGGGCCCAATCCCAAGGCCCAGTCTCCCCCATCTGGGCCCACTTCCTCTCTGGCTTCTCTGCTCCTCCAGGCTCAGGGCCTCCTTTCCTGGTGGCACTGCCCGCTCCACACGTGGCTGTCTCAGGCCTCCCACTCCTCTCTCCCCGTAGTCTCTCCACCATTCCAATTTCCACTTCTTGCAGATGACTCCCGAGTCGATCATGTCCCAGCTGCTGTCCTGCCGCCAGACATTGCCCTCTGGCCAAACCTCGGTTACCTTCCCCAGCAACCCCTGCCATCTCCAGTAGCATGGGCGTGTCGGGTGCCTCCCCTGCAGCCGCCTCTTCTCCACAAATGAGGCCTCTCCCCTCTGCAGCAACCTCCTGATCTAATCCCCTCCCCTCCTCCCACCCACAAAACCCACAGCCCATCCCACCTTTCCCTCACCTGTCAAAATGAGAGTGGGGCATCAGAGGGAATATTGGGCCTCCGGGGCAGGGTACTGGGTTCTAAGTCCTGCCTCATGTCCTGAGATGATCATGGACGAGGTCTTTAGTGTCTTGGAGCATCAATTCCTTCATCTGTAAAATGGGATAATACTTTAACCGAGTCGCTGCAAGGAAAGTTTTGTAAACATGTGCCTGGCATGCAGTAGGCGCTTAATAAATGCTGGGCCCTCCCCTCCCCTCCCCTGCCTGACCTGGCACCTGGACCCTTCCCATGTAACCCGGGCTCACCCTCCTTGTTCAGAAGGTTGCCTCTCTTCACTTTGGGCCAGGGGACAGAATGCATACGCAGATGCATTAGCACAAAGTGTGTCCCACAACTGTTTCTGGGCCTGACACACACTTCATTGCTGTGGGGGACTCCCGGCGTGCAAACTCCCTCCCTGGCCCGAAGTCATTTGAAGAGGGAGGGAGTGTCGACCCCTTGGGGGCTTCGGGAGAGGGCAGGCCTGAGCTGGGCACTGAGGGAGCTGGCCACAGACTTTCCTCAGAGTGGATACCTCGGTCCATTCGCTTTGCTTGTGGCTCTGGTCGCTGCAGCATCACGTCCATGTGACTGACCCGGTGGTGCCTCCTTCAGGAGCTGATGGGGCGGGCGGCCCTTGCAAGGCGGCCAGGGTTTGGATGGGCGGTCTCCCCAGCAGTCGGGCCCAGGTAGGGGGCTGGCTTCTAGAGGAGTTCTCGCTCCCATGGCCCTGCTCCTATTTGGGTAAGGGGGGATGGTGGCTCCCGCTGCAGTGAGGGCTGTTCCCCAATAATGCTAGGCTTTCAAAAGTAAACTGCAGTGTCCCAGGCTCCAGGGGCGAGGGTCCCAAAGTCTTGGAGCCCAGCTCTTCCCTGCCCTCTCCCCCAGCCTCAGGATGTTTAAGATGAGGAGACAGGCTTGGAAAAGGGAATTGAGCTGCCCGGGCCCCCCAGGTGGAGGGAGCTGGGCCAGGGTCAGTTTTCTGCTCTCCACAACCTTGATGAAAAAAGAATCATTTTGGAGCAGGCCCGGGATTTCACTGGCCGAGGGGTCTCCCAGTGGTCAGCACTTTCCCCGCAACAAGAAACTCTGATGCCCGGGGCACTGAGGTGAAATGACCTTCACAGAGCCACACATCCAGCTTGTGCCAGAGGGTAGGACTCAAACCCTTAGGATCACAGAATTTTGAGAGTTGAAGGAGCCTCAGCAGCCGTGGAGTCCAACCCCTGAGAAGATGAGATGGTGGGCTCCCTGAGGACAGAGCTATCTTGTCTCCCCAGTGCTCCACACAGTGCCCAGCACATAGTAGGCACTTCACAATGTTGATTGATTGATTGATTGATTGATTGATTGAAAGAAAAACAATCCCCATTGTAACAAACCAACTTCGCTTGACCTCCAAGGAAGGGCAGTTCTTTCCGCTCCTGACTCCCAACCCCAGTCGGCATCCAGTAATGCCCCCCACTGCCCTGGTTCTACCTTCTGGAGCTGAAAGGGACAGGGCTGGTCCTTCCTCCACAGGAAATCCCTTCAGATCCCTGAACACAGCCGGCATGGTGTCCCTGAGTCTTCTTTTCTCCAGGCCCGTCCTCCTGAGACACAGGTTCAAGGAGCTTCACCATCTCTGTCTCCAGTGCCCAGACTTCAATATCATGTTCTGCCCGGGGCAAGCACAGAGAGACCATCAGCTCTTGCTCCCTGGAAGCTCTGCCCCTGTTAATGAAGCCCAAGATGCGCCTCATGTTTCTGGCTGCCATATCCCATTGCTGCCCCCCCCATAGCTTGTGGGCCACAAGGCCCCCCAGATCTTCATCAGAACAATGGCTGGCTCTCCCCCTTCTCCTGGAAGTTGATTTTTAGGAACCCCAGTGTAAGACATCAATCCCTAATGAATTCCTCCTTCTTTAGATTCAGCCCACTGCTCACGCCTGCTGAGGTCCTTGTGAATCCTGACCTTTTAGCTCCTCCCCCCAGTTTGTGTCATCCGTAGAATGGATGAGCATACCATGTACGCCCTTATCCGAGTCATTGATAAAAGTGACAAACAGCTCAGGGCTACCCACAGAGCCCTGGGGCCCTCCATCAGAGACCTCCATCGAGTCATTCACAAAGCAGTCCTGAATCCCCTGGATTGAATTCTCATCTGATCCTGCTCTCCCCATCTTCTCCACAAGACTCAGAGTAGATGTTTTATCAAGAGCTCTGCTAAGGTGAAGGTAAACTGGAGCTGCAGCAGCCCTGCTGTACTAAATTAGTAATCCTGTCCACAAGGAAAAAGAGGTTAATCTGGCCTGCCCTATACTTGATGCAGCCAGGATGGCGCGTTAGAACGGCTGCTTCCCTTTCTCCATGTTTGCCATCCGAGGACACTGGCGCTTCCCCAGTCGTGCGGTACTCCTGTTTTTCATAGCCTTTCACATCATCCAAGGCTGGCTCTCTCTCCAGCATCCCTTGGGGCCTCTCCCTACTAAAATCACTCTGTACGTCGTGCAATTTTGTGCTTTGAAATGACTTTGTACTTGGTACATTACGTGTTGGTGTTTCCCCGGGTCAAATGTAAACTGTCTGAGGGCAGGGACTGTTTTGTTTTGGTCTTGGTATCTTCGGAACCCAGCCTGTGACTGGCATGTACTAGGCACCTAATCAATGTTAGTTCAGTGGAGTGCCACCTGTTCAAAGGCACAGAGAGAGACAGGGAGGGAGGCAGAGAGGGGCAGGGGAGAGGCATGTGTGAGAAACAGGTGGCAGGCCAGTCTGCCTGGGAAGTCGGCAAGGGGGGTCCCCAGAGATAAAGCTGGAGAGGGAGGTGGGCAGAGGCAGACTGGGGCAGGCTCAACATGCCAGGCTAAGGATTGAGTATTTGCTCCTGGAGGCAATAGAAAGCCATTGAAGGTTCTAGAGGTAGGGTGGGATGATGTGGAGGATGACTGGGAGAGGAGCCTGGAGGGAGAAGCCATTAGGGGGCTTGGAAAGGGGCCAACGTGTCCCAAGCAGAGGTTCTTGACCCAGACTCCACAGGCTCCCAGGGGCCCCATCAGTAGGTGCTAAGGGTTCCTTGAACTTAGCGGGGGAAATGACATCTTTCTTTCCCTAGTCTCTAACTGACATTTAGCATTTCTTTCAATTCATTAAAAACATGGTTCTGGGGCAGCTAGGTGGCACAGTGGATAGAGCACAGGCCCTGGATTCGGGAGGACCTGAGTTCAAATCTGACCTCAGACACTTGACACTTATTAGCTGTGTGACCCTGGGCAAGTCACTTAACCCTCATTGCCCCGCCCCCCCCAAAAAACAAAAAAACAAACATGGTTCTGATGAGGTGATATCAATCAGGGGCCCGGACATCCAAAAAGCTAAGGCCCCTCCGTTCAATCAGGCAGTATTCATTAAGTGCCTACTGTGTGCTGGGCACTGTGCTAAGGGAGGGGGATGAAGAGTATGAGCTGAGATAGAACAAGTGGAGACTCAGGGCCTCCGGGGAGGCCGGGCCTGTCTGCTTTGGAGTAAGTCACGGTCGCCTCCCTGTGTAAAGTGAGGACCTCTGAGGCCCCTTCCAGCTCTAACCCTGACCCACCCTAAGACTCCATCTCCTCCTCTTGCTGCTCCCCACCTCCACCCCGAGTATAAGCCCAGGCAGGGCAGGGCCTCCCTCTCTGCCCCTGCCCCCTCCCGCAATGCCCAGAACAGGCTCGGTGCGGTTGGATTTCTCCAGAGCAAACAGACCTGTCCTCATGTTGCAGTCTGATTTCTCACTTACTCCCAGGATGCAAAAACGCCTGGCATGTGCTAATAGGCACCTTCTCCCCTTGCCTGGCCACAGAAAGTAGGGCAGCCCCCACCTGGCGGGACCCTTGTGTGGCAGCCTCTGCCGTGGCAGCCTCTGCCGTGGCTCGTGCTGGAAACGCCAGCCTGCCCCTTTTCTAAGTGGCCACCTGCAGGCCTCCATCTCCCTCCCTGGCAGTGCCAGCCTCTCCCACAGGCAGTCCCCATAGGGCTCGCTCTCAGTTCCCACGGGGTTACACCTGATCTTCCTGAGAGGCGCCTGGAAGGTGACTGTTGCTCCCAGAGGTCTTGCTGGGCAGGCCCAGTCTCTCCACCCTCCTCTGGCTTGGGGTATTCGTTCGGCTCTGCCCACCTGCCCGTCAGCAGCTCAGAGCAGGTCCTGGCTCCCGCTGGGAGGATTTTGCTGCTGAATACCAGGGAGGATGGGAGGCCTTGGCAGGGCGGCTCCAACTGGTTCCTCCCTTTCCGGGCCTGGGCTCTGGGGCTCTGAGCCCCAGTGGGCTGTGGTAGCGCCCCCGGGCACTCTGGGAGAGTGCGAGGAGCTAAGCTGAGCTGTCCCTGAGCCTGTGATGGAGCCTTGGCTCCCTGGGCTGGGGGCAGGCCCTCAGAGGGCCCCAGGGCTCCCTGGCCTGCTGGGCTTGGCCAGGCCAGTGACCTTAGGCTCACTCTGTGGGGGAGCTTGGGGGTCGTGGCCTGGGGGTACGTTGGGGGGAGATGGCCTTCTCCTCAAGCCCCGCTCTGCTTCTGTCTCTCCAGGCTGGTCCGGGCACTCTCATCATGGCTGCTGGAGTCCAGGATTATAACCGGACAGAATTCGATCGACTAAACGAGATCAAAGGGCACCTGGAGATCGCCTTGTTGGAAAAACACTTTTTACGTAAGTCCCAGAGAAGGGTGGGGGGAGGGGGCACGGCTGGAAGAGAATGGCCCCCCCGCGGGGCCAGCGAGGAGCCCCCCAAGACCTAATTCTCCACCTCTCGGGGGAGGCGCTTGCAGGGGCTGCCAGAGCCACAGCCCAGATGAGGGAGAAAGCTTCTGGTCTCCTTGAGGCAGCCCGAGACAGATGACAGCCAGGGGAGGCTGGCAGGCTTCTGCCATGTAGCCTTGCCCTGGCTCTAGGTGAAGCTTTGGCTGGCATCCCACACCTGGACAAGAGCAGCTTCAGAGCCTTTGGGGGCGGGCAGGGGCCTGGGCTCACTGCCGGGAGTTCCCTTTGGGGTCTGGGGTTCTGAGATTCCAACCTCCCTCCTCTGAGGAAGAGAGCAAGGCCCGGACCTGAGTTCTAGACACCTTCCTGAGTCTCTCTGGCCTCTTCGGGCTGAGCTGTCCCCACTGAGCCAGGCTGAGCCGCCGCAAAAGACCAGTCCGGCTGGGGAGGGGCTGCCAGGCCAAAGGCCTCGATGAGTCTGGCACAAAGGAGAAGGTCAGCTCCCACTGGCGACACAGTGACAGGATGATAGAACTGGAGACCCAAAGGTTCCCATCATAGGGCCTCCTCCCCCAAGTCACTGGGCTCAACTGCTTCCAGAAATGAGTCATCTCCATACTGCAGAGCTCACCACCTCACATAGCAGAGAGGGGAGGACTTTGCAGACTGTAGTGAATGGAATTTAAGGGAAGGGTAAACAGAGGCAATTTCCTGTGCACTGTATCATTTGCTGTTGTTGTTTGTCCTTCGTTCTCAAAGAGGATGGCCACATGTGGGCGCTGGGCATCTCCTGTTCTTACACTCTGTCTTCAGGACGGGAAGCTGCTTCTGACTCCTGCATGGTCTTTGAGAGGCCGGATGTGTGGTGGAAGGAGGGCAGCTGGTGAAGGCTTTGGAGGCTGAGGAAGTGGGTTCAAATTTTGGTGGTAGAGGGGAGGCCCAGTCTGGAGAAGAGCCAGAGGTCTTGTTTGGTTGGAACAGAGATTCATGAAGCAGGGCTGCGGGGAACAGGCCTACAAAGGGAGGTAGGAGCTAGTCTGGAGATCACTGAAGGCCAGGATGAGCCGTTTGTATTTCACCCTGGAGGACTAGGGAGCCACTGATGCTTCTTGAGTAGGAGAGGTGAGAGTGGCAGGGTCAGTAAGGAAGCTCTTGCGGTGGCTCTCTTTGTGGTCCCAGGGCTCAGGACTCATGTGTGTGTGTGTGTGTGTGTGTATGTGTGTGAGAGACGGGATCAGCTCTCGAGGCTGCTCGGGAACATTGGCTGAGAGTCTCTCTCCCTCTTTGAAGGGCCCGGGTTGGACAGGGACAGGAGAACCCACAAGGTGTTTTTGTTGCCCAGCCCTCAAGTGCATCCCCCACGGGGGTGGCCCAGGGGTGGGGGTGGGGGTGATTTCACAGCTCACTCCTCAATCATGAGGAGCTCCAATAGGGAGGCGTGAGGGCAGCACATTGGGAGAAGAGCCACCTGTCTCAGCCCAGAGCCAAGCAGCAGACATGACTCAGACATGTGACTCAGTTTCCCCTTGAGTTCAGACAGACATACAGAAGAGCAGGGCATACTCAGGCAGTCATGGCTGGGAGCAGGGGCTAGCTAAACATCCTCTGTTCTCGGGCCCTTCCCAGCCCTGACCTTTCCTGTTCTCAGGGCCCCCTCCCCCCATCCCCTGTTCTCAGGATCCTCCCAGCCCTGCCATCCCCTGTTCTCAGGATCCTCCCAGCTCAGACATCTCCTGTTCTCAGGCCCCTCCTAGCCCTGACATCCCCTGTTCTGACATTCCCTTTTCTAAGGTTGTCTCCTTCCATTCATGATCCTCTGTGTTCTCAGGCCCCTCCCAGCCCTGCCATCCCCTGTTCTCAGGCCCCTTCCAGTCCTGACATCCCCTGTTCTGACATTCCCTGTTCTAAGGTTGTCTCCTTCCATTCGGCCCTCACCTCCTCCACACCTCCTTCAGGAAGTTGATTAGCTCATTATCTTTCAGGAGATGGCCTGCAGGCGAGGCTTCTCCTTCACTTATTAAATATTAAAGAGTACAGATGTTCCCTAAGTGGGTGACCAGGGCTCAAGAATGTCTGGTGACGTCATCACCCTTCCAGGTTAGTGAGGCCGTGGCCCCCTCCTAGGGCTCGGATGCTGCCCACCTGGTCTGCTGCCCTTGGCCGGGGCCTCAGGGGCCTGTGATGGCATCTCAGCCTGCATTGGTTCTGCCCGGGCCCACGTCCTCCATGGTCCGGCCAGGACGTGAGCTCTGTTGGCTGTGCCAGGGAGAGGCCCCGCAGGAGAGCCTCGGGCGGGGCTTCTCTAAATGATACTATGGGATTTCTCTCCAATCTCACAAACCCAGAGAATCTTTCAGAGTGGGGTCTAACCTCGGAAGGCATCTATTCCGACCTCTTCATGTGACAGAGGAGAGAACCGAGCCCCCAGTGAGACAGGGACTTGTCCAAGGTCACACCACTGAGGTCCTAGGCCTGCTAACTGCCCCCTCCCCATCTCCCAGCACAGGGCCGTGTCACTCTTCTCACCCTGGCTTTGGCCAAATCTCCTTGGCCGGGGCACCTCCTTCTGCCTCACCATTGGAGTGCCCCTCCTTGGGCCCTGGGATCCCAAAGGATCACTGACTCACACACGTAAGAGCACTCTGACCCCCTCACCTCACCCAGACCTCAAGCATCTCCCTCCAATCCCAGCCAAAGGGCTTTTCCTAAAGCCGCCTGCACCCCTCCCCTGCTCCGTAACCTCCGCTGCTCCCTACTGCCTCTAGAACCAGACAGACTTTGGAAAGGGCTTCCAAGCTTAGAGCCCTGTCAGAGGGGCAGCTCCCAATGGCCGTCATTCCCAAACACGGGGCCTCTGGCCTTGGCACAACGGCTGCAGTGAGGGGAGTCTGGCTCAGGAGGAGCCGCTCCCTCTCTCCCAAGCTGTTCCCTGTCCTGCCCCTGGGGCAAGTCTGAGGCCTCTTCCTGGGACAGTCCTTCAGGGCTCCTGCTTCTCACAGCCATAAACGTCCATATCTCCTCCCATTGGGGTCTTGGAGGCTCATGGGAGAGGCAGCCTTGGAGTCAGGGTCAGAGCTAACCTTTCATAACAGCCAATGTTCCTGGAGCACTTGTGCTCCCAGCCACCCTGGGAGGCAGGCACTGAGATTATCCCCATGATGCAGCTAGAGAAACCAAGGCAGGCGGTGGCAAAGTGACTTCCTCAGAGTCACACAGTTGGTGAATGCCTGGGGCACTATCCTGAGCCACCTGGCTGTCCCCAGCTTCTGACCCACTTCTAGCCGCTGAGCTCAGGGACTTGAGTATTAGTTGGTCCATACATTTCTTACATGATGGCCCAGAGGCCCCAGTTCAGATAAACAAGGACGAAATAAGAACTCATGAAGATGGTGGTTGTGGGGCTGGGGATTGGGGGCGGGGGGGGGGGAGATACAGAATGAGCCTAGAACCTCACTGGACCTAAAACCATTCAACAATGTGATACACGAGGTTGGGCAGGCTCGAGGTAGAGTAGGCTGTGCAGGGGGGTGGAGGGTGGGGTATGAAATAGGATAGAAGCCTAGATGAGGGTGGGAGTGGGGAGCTTAGAACAGGGAATGTCAGAGCTGGGAGGAGCCTGAGAACAGGAAATCTCAGGGCTGGGGAGGCCTTAGAACAGGGGGTGTCAGAGCTGGGAGGGGCTTGAGAACAGGGGATGTCATTCGCTATCCTGCCCCTCGTATTGCAAGGAAGAATAGACTGTCCCTCCCCCAGCTAGAGAAGGCAGGAGGCCCCCAAGGCATGGCAGGGACTGTTATCTCCACACCATTCTGGTCTGGCTGGGGACAGTATGTGCTGGAGCACATGGATGTTAAGATCGCCATGTTGTCACCCTCTGAATTGTCTCCATATTTGGTGTCTGGTTACCCAGGATCTAAAGCAGGTTCAAGGGTGTCAGGGTGGAAGCCAACTTCAGGGAAAGGTAGCCAGGGCTTTGGGGTTTTACTGTGCCCAAGAGAGCTGGCTGGGGGAGGGTAACACGTTGGGAGGTTCTCCCCCAGCCGTTCACTTCTGCCTGGAGCATTCGGCAGAACCTGCGACAGATAATCTCAGTTCTGGGTAAGGAACAGCTACCTAAGCACCAGAGCTGTCCCACAGCGTCCCAAGTTTTCCCCAAAGCCATTGGCGTCCTAGGCTTTGAGCCTAGGTGAAGAGTCCCCCGCCCTCAATTTGTAGATTAGAGAACTGAGGCTCAGAGAGGCTTAGCTATGGTTACACAGAGAATAAGTAGCAGAGCTGAGATTTGAACCCAGGTCCTAGCATTCCAAACCCTGGGTTCCTTTTTAGTTTTTTCATTTAATTTTTCTCAATTACATGTAAAAAGTTTTTAACATTCATTTTTTGAAATTTTGAGTTCCAAATTCTCTCCCTCCCTCTTGTTGAAAAGGCAAGCAATGTGTTATAGGTTTTTTTTTTTGCATGACATGTAGTCATGCAAAATATATTTTCATATTAGCCATTTTGTGAAAGAAAACAAAGCCCCCCCCCAAACCCTAAGAAAAATAGAGAAAGTAAAAAAAGCCTGCTTCCGTCTGCATTCAGATTCCATTAGTTCTCTCTCTGCAGGGGGATAGTGTTTTTCATCATGGGTCCTTAGGAATTTTCTGGATCACTGTCTAGATCAGACTGACTCATTCACAGCTGATCATCACACAGTGTTGCTGTGACTGTGTACAGCGTTCTCCTGGTTCTGCTCACTTCACTCTGCATCAGTCCGTACAAGTCTTCCCAGAAAACCCTGTGTTCTTGATGTCACCCCACAGTCTCAGGCCACTTACAAAGGTTAGAGGTTAAAGATGGGGGGGGCAGATTTGCAGTTGGTTTCCATGGGAGAAAGGGAGGGGACAGAACTCTGTGTATGAGAAAGGGCAGGGAGCCCGATGTGCTGAAATGTTCTCACACATTCACCCCTGGGGGCGCCCACATCTGGCTGGCCCAATGGCCCCTTACCCACTGGTGAGCAAGGGGCCTCGCTAGGCAGGCCAAGTTTATTGGCTGTGCCTTCCCCAGGGAAGGGAAGGGAATAAAATCCTGGATGGGCAGGAGCCTGGGGCTCAAAGCTTTGCCTCTGTATTCACCAGCTCTGTGACCAGGGGGAGGTAGGTGGGAGGGGAAAGAAATAATCTCACTGTGAAGAGGTTCAGTTTCCTCTTCAGCAAAATGGGGACCACCACTGTGGCCTCCCTCCACCGAGGCTGCTTTGGAATAGGGGAGCAGTCGCTGACTCTGGCTAAACAATGCCAGTCCCTGCTCACCGCTGCCTGCCCCAGTCAGGGCAGCCAAGGGAGTTCACAGACCTGAGGCTGGCCCCCTCCAAAAGAGGCGGAAGTCTCGTCAATGCTTTGGTCTGAGGCATCCGTTCTGGGCTGTGCCCCAAGCAAGCAACCTGTGAGCTGAGGTGTGTAGCCCTGCTCACGGCTATGATGCAGAGAACGGAGAAGGACACTGGGCACCCAATGCCAGCTACCATGCTCCCTAATGGCCCCAGGAGGGCAGAGGAGAATGAAGGGCACAGTGAGATGACTTGCCCAGGGTCACACAGCTAGTAAGTGCCAAGTGTCTGAGGCCAGATTTGAACTCAGGTCCTCCTGAATCCAGGGCCAGTACTTAATCCACTGCACTACCTAGCTGCCCCCTGACAAAATCCATTCTTGTTCCTCCAAACCCTCCACCATTCCCAACTCTCCTACACCCTGATGAGGGTCCTCAGGCTCAGGGTCTCTGTGTCATTCTTCTCGTCCCCCAAATCTTGTAAATTCTTTGGTAAAATCCCCCTTCTGTCCTCTGACACAGCCCGCCCTGGTACAGCCCCTCTGCACCTCACAGAGCCTCTCTCCCGTTCTCCTGCAGATCTTCCTTGGGCGTCATTCCCCACCCCACCCAGGGCCTCCCACCATCTACAGGATCAAATACAAAAGCCTCTGTCCCCATTCGGAGGCCCTCAAGCACTGCAGGCCAACCACAAGAGGAGGTGGCACTGGGGAGTGACTTGAAAGGGAGGAAATGAAGGGGGAGAGGGTGGGCTGGCATGCCAGGTGTGGGATGGGCAGAGTAGACATGCCAGGCGTGGGGTGGGCGGACATGCTACTGGGGTGGGCAGAGCAGACATGCCAGGTGTGGGGTGGGCAGAGAAGACGTGCCAGGCGTGGGGTGGGCAGACATGCCGAGCGTTAGGTGGGCAGGGCAGGCATCCAGACGTGGAGAAGACCTGTGGCAGGAGGCAGAGAGGCGTCCAGTTTGGCCAAAGCTTCGAGAGGAAGAAGCGATGGCACAGTAGGCTGGGAAGGTTGGGTCAGAGGCCTTGAACGTCACCCAGTGGGCATGCCAGGTTGTCAGCAGAGTGCTCTTCTCCCTCTGTGATGCTAGGGCTTCCTCCACAAGCACTTGTTAGTCACCTGCTTTTGGCAGAATGCAGCGAGTGCTGCTGCCTCTGTCCGCCAAGAGCTGCCACCCTCTTGTGGGAGACGGCAGGGATGGGGGCCAGAATAAGGCATGTCTCAGCCGGAGGCAGCCAGGGCTTTAGAAGACAGGGGAGGCAGCCGGGGCCCTAGAGGACAGGGGAGGCAGCTGACCGGGGCTGGAGCCTTTGGAGTGTGGAGGCAGGGAGGCCCAGAGGCTGCCCTCCCCCAGCTCCACTTCGAGCCTGGAAGAAAGGTATTTTTTTCAGAATCATCACTTGACTTTTATTTTTGGCTGGAGCTGGGCATGCTGAATCCTGCGCCAAGAGGATCCCTTCGTAAGAGTTCGCCTTTAACAGCTTTAAAAATAGCTGCAAGCTCACTCTCCATTTGCTCCCAGTGACTCCCTTACCAAGGCAGCATTGTTGGGGGTGGGGAAGGAAGGGTGGAGGGGGCCCTCGGGGACCCCCGGCCTGGGACTTTGGAGGGGGGAAGGAACAGCCCAAGGTCAGTTTGGGGCAAGGGCGGAGTCCTAAAATGGAGCGAGTGATGGAGCTGGCTTCAGGCTGCGGGACTGGGTTCAAATCCTCATACTGCCCGTGGGACCCAGAGCAGATCCCTTCTCCTCCCCAAGGCTTGGACGTGATGGTTTCTGAGCCCCAGAACTCGGGGATCCTCTGCTCCCTGCGCTCCCAGGGCTGGCAGGCCAGCAGAGGACCACGGCACCAACACAGATCTCACTGACATACAACATCACCCACTAAGCATCAGAGACAGCCAGACCATGTAGCCCGAGGGTCAGCCCCTGCGCTGAGCCCTGAGGGTGTTGGCAGTGAGTAGTCTGTGAGGAGGCTGGAGAGACCAAGCAGGGTGGCATTGTTAGGGTGGACCCTGGGGCTTGCTAAGATTGGAGCCAGAGAAGGAACAATCATGCTACCAGGGTCTCGATCAGCTGACATCTGAGCTACCTGGGCCAGTGAAGCAGGATGGGACAAAGGAATCAGGAACAAGAACACTCCCCGTCACGAATACTAAAAGAAGGGCCTGAGGCTTTCCCTGGCAAACTAGCAGAGAGGACAAAAACCACCCACAGTGCTGGACAGGATGTGGAAAGTGAGGCACACTGATGCATTATTGGTGGAGCTGTGAGTCAGTACAAGCATTCTGGAAAATAATCTGGTATTAGGCAGATCAAATGACCAAAATGTCTGTAGCCCTTTGCCCAGAGGTCCCACTGCTAGGTTTATACCCCACCGAGGTCAAGAACATAAAATATTTTACAAAATGTGCATCCCCAAATATGGAGAGAGTAGCAAAGAACTGAAGCGACTGGGAAATGTCTGACCGAGCTATGAGGTACCTGGGTGCCCCAGCTTTTGGCCTCAGGACCCCATTATACTCTTACAAATTATGAAGGAGCTTTGACTTATGGGAGTTCTATCTGCTGCCTTTGTAATAGTCCTGACCTCCTGGGTGGGAGGCCCCGCCCCCTCTGAGAGTGGCTGCCACGCAGGTCCAGCCAGAGCCGTGGGCTAAGTGGCTCATTTGCAGCGGCCCAGCTCAGGGTATGGTCTGAACTTGGGAGGGCAGCGTGGGCAGAACAGCCTGGAAGGGGAGGAGGGACGCCGGCCGGCCTTGCTGGAGGTCCTGCTCCCCTGCAGACTGTTCAGCATGCCTGTGGCCATCCTCCGTCTCGGGCTGGGGCCTGGAGAAAAGAGCTTTCCATTGGAAACACCCAGTTCTCTTCTCTGCAATTGTCTGAAAATTGGCCTCCCCTTGATGGGAGCGAGGGGAGTTGATGACAGGGGACTTTGGCTGCCTTTGTCCTGTGGAAAGCAGGGGACGCATTCGACGCTGTCACTGACCTAAATCTGTCACTGGGGGGAGGAGAGAAGCTGCTAATGGCCGATCTTGATCTCAGCAGGGATGGGGATGGGAATGAGGATGGGGGGTGGGATCATCCCTCCAGGCAGAGCCGGGCCAGCCTGGGGGGGGGGTGAGCAGGTGAGGCAGCCCAGAGCCCCATCTGCTGTGGGGCTGGGGCCATCCGACCTGCATGGAGAGGAGGATGGGGCTTCCAGGGCCCCAGTGCCCGGCCTCTGCCATGAGCAGAGCTCACCTGCGGGCTGTGAGAGCTGAGCAACCCCAGAGCCTTGAGAGGGATGCTTGGCAACAAGTGTGTGCACGTGTGTGTGTGTGTGTGTGTGTGTGTGTGTGTGTCCAGTGCAGGTGGCTGGGGGTGGGGAGCAGGCAACTTGTGTTGAAAAGAACTGGACATGTTTAACCTAGAGAAGGCTCGGGCCAAACACACCACGTTGTCTTCAGATAGGCAGTGGGCAGAAGGAGCAGGGTTCGGGGCTGTCAAAGGAGCCCTGGGCTGGGAGTCAGAAGACCTGGGTTCAAATCCCAGCACTGCCAGGACTTCTTAGATAAGAGGGCCGGACTGGGCCTCAGCTTCCTCTGCTATCAGAGGGGCTTGGCCTCTGAGGCTCCCTCCTGCTCTAACCTCTGCTCCCATGATCCTCTTGGAGAAGGTTGTTCCCCAGCTCCTGGGGCTGATTTTCCCATCGCTGATGTAGAAAGCTGCTGACCTGCTGTGCTCGCCCCCAGGGACCTGGGGGAGGGGGGCCGGCTCTCCCTGGGAATGCTGCTGTTGGCCCTGGCACACAGGGGAACGGCTGTGGGCCGGCTTCCTCGGCTCATTGGTGAGGATCCTGGCAGGCCCAAGAGCTGGAGCAGCCGGCGCTGACTCACTGGGGGCTGGGGAGGGACGACTGTTTACTCTGAAAATAATCTCCATTTCCCGACTCCCTCCGGAGGTCGTGACAATCTCGGGAAACCTAGATGTGAGTGAGCTAAAAAACCAGGATGATGAAAACCCAGGGTAACCTACACCCCACCCCTCCTCCCCTGGAACTTTATGGATGGGGAAACTGAGGCACAGAGTCGCCCAGGTATTCTGGAGGAGGACTGCAGACTAGCAGAACTACACAAGAGATGGCTGTGAGGCTTCCCTGGCCAGCCTCGCTGCTGCTGTTATTCACAGCATCTTCCTCACCACAGCCCCCTGACCGGCCCCTTTGAGGGAGGGTAATTGTGAGGCACCTCCTCTGCCCTGACGCTGCCGTCCTCCCCTCCATCCCAGCTCAGCCTCAGCCCACGCTGGCTTGGCTGTGCCCCGTGCTTGTGGGGGACTTGGTTCTGCCATCTGGGACACGGCTGTTGTTGCGCTGGGGACTGGGAAGCACCTCCCACCCTCAGTATCTGCGGTGAGAAAAGGGCCCCTTTCCCCTTGCCCACTAGCTGCAGAGCGCGTGGCTCCCGGCCACGGGACAGACAAGGGGAGAGACGCTGCCCCACCGATGATGATGGGCCCAGGCCCTTCCTGGAGCTCTACATGGGAGCCCAGGAGTGCACTTCCTGTTCCCTCACGGGTCACTGGTCAGGGGAGAGAGGCCCGGCTTGGCTATACAGGCAGAGAGGGGAGGCCCCCCCCAGGGGCTGAGGTTGGCTGGACACAGCTGTGCCAATGTGGCCTCACCGGGCCCAACAGTGCTGCTCCATTTTACAGATGAGGAAACTGATGCTCCGATATTGAGTCTAGCTCTTGGGACTCTGTCCTAGGGGAGAAAGAGAAGGCAGAAGACCAGGGTTCAAATCCCACCTCAGCTACTTCCCAGCTGGGCTCAGAGACACTGGCCCCCAGAGGCAGTGCCAGAGCCCCAGCTCCCCCACCCCCCTCAGCAGGCCACACTGCTGTGTTTCCCTCAGTCTCTGTGTCCTCAGACCAGAGCAGATGCTTTGACAAGCGCCTAGTTCTTTGGAAGGAGCTGGAAGGGAAGTTAGCTTCCAACCTCCTCATTCAACAGAGGGGGAAACCGAGGTCGAGGGAGCAAAAGGGGATAAGCTTCTAAGGCTAACCTCGAACCCAGGGCCTCCGATTCCAAACCCCTTGTTGTCGTGCCCTCCTGCCCTTGTCTGGCCACCTGGGCCATTCGTCGGTTTAGAGCCCAGAGGTCCCTGAGGCCCCAACGCCACACCTGTGCTCCCAGAAGCACCCGCTCGGCCCTCCGGCCTCTTCAAGGGAGTAAGTGCACTCGAGGTCTCTATCTCTGGTCCTGTGGTCCCCAGACCTTGTGCCATGTACACGGGGCTGCTCTTGGGGATGAGCAATGGGGCTCGTAGATTTGCTTTGCTCGGTTAGTGAGATGCTGGCGGGTCCCAGCCCAGAGGAGCCTGGTCCAGGGAGGAGCCCGCTGGGCGGCTGTCCTAGGAAGCTCAGGCCCCTAAAGGCAGGAAGGCTCAGGACCTTACTGGACAAGGGAGGGGGGTCTTTGACAGCAGCCACTGCCAGTCTAGTGACGTGGTGACACAGCTGAGTTCTTAGAGAAGCTGGGCACGTGGGGATGCTTGGTGGGTGAGCAAGTGAGCTAGTGAGTGAGTGAGTGAGCTAGTAAGTGAGTGAGCAAATGAGTGAGTGAGTGAGCGAGCGAGCTAGTGAGTGAGCAAATGAGTGAGTGAGTGAGCAAATGAGTGAGTGAGCGAGTGCCCTCTGAGATCCCTGGAGCATGGGGGGGGCTCCTCGTCTGGGTCGTCCCTTCCCAGGTCCCTGAGCGCTTCCCTGGTGTGCAGCCAGAGGCCTGGAGGAAGCTCACCTGGTCCCTCTTCCCTACAGAAGAGGAGCTGCGGAAGCTGAGGGAGGAGACCAACGCCGAGATGCTGAAGCAGGAGCTGGAGAAGGAGAGGCAGCGGCGCCTGGAGCTGGAGCAGAAGTTCCAGGAGATCCTCAAGGCCAGGCAAGGACGGCCCTGCCCCCTCACCCCCACCCCCAGCAGGGAGCCAGGGCTGCTGAGGGTGGGGCCCACGGAGCAGGGGAGGGGGGGCCTGGGGGCAGGGATGAGAATAGAGGTGCAGACGAGGACAGGAGATGGCCCTGCCCCACTCCCCCCATCAGCAGCCAGGGAGACACCGGGGAGGGCCCCTGGGCACCCAGATGATGCCCCTGAGCCATTCCCAGACCTCCCCTGAGGATGAGCCACTCCACCATCCCAAAGCACCCGGGGTATGTCTCCAGTGGTCAGGGCCACCCTCTGACCTCCTGGAGTCAGGGGGACCTGAACAAATCCAGCCCCAGACACTATCTGTGTGACCCTGGCCAAGTCACTTCACCTTGGTTTGCTGCAACTTCCCCCAACCAAGCGGAGTTACTAACAGCACCTACCTCACAGGGCGGATGTGAGGACCGATGAGACAGAGTTCGAACAGGGCAGGAGCTTTATCAAAGCTTCCTCCCAGCCTTCCCCTTCATGGGCAGCCCCCTCCCCAGCCCGCCCAGCCCACCCTTCACGTAGCCCAGGCCACTTAGTGGCGGCACCTGGTGGGGAGAGGGAGACCAATCAGAGGCTTAATGGAAAGTGGACCTGGGGGGCGGCTGAGCAGTCGTGCCGACCGCCTGCCCCCTGGCGTCACCCCTGCCCAAGGTGACATGGGGCCGGGCCGCTTGCACCAGGACATTAATCTGGGTCCTAGCCAGCCTTACATTCACTAAGGAGACATGTCACACGTGGCTTAATTTTCATTTTTGAAAGTGTTTATTGGTGCCAAGACCTAAAAGAGACAGCAGTGGCAGAAATCCCTATGGAAGGGCCTGATCCCGGAGGCCTTTGATCCATGGACTTGCCCAAGGTCATGGGAGAGAGATGTCTCTGACACCAAGGCTGGCGGGAGAGGGCATAAGGAAGCCTCCTGGCCACGGGCCCTGGGAGGAGTTGGCAGGTGGCATGATGGAGTCTCGAGCCCCTGCCCAGATCCCAAAGGAAGTCAGATGTCGGCAAAACCAAGGTCATAGATCCAGGGACCAGAACTGCTGGTCCAGCTGGGCCTTCTCTTAGACTGGAATCCCTCTGAGGACAAGGGGGGCCTTTCTCATCTTTGTCCCTTCTGGAAGTGTTTAGGGCAGGCTCACTGCTCACAGAGCGGCAGGGCTGGATCCTATTGTCTGACTTGGCCCAAGGCTCCCCGGTTCTGGTGGGGCTCTGCCCCCAGACACAGCACTCTGCCATCTGCACTGAGCTTCCGTGGGAACGTTCTGAGTGGCCTTGGGGTGGGCGTCACACATCCCCCCTCCCCAAGTCTCTCACCTCCTGGGGTTGGGACACAGCCCTAAACATGTGGTGGTGATAGAGGGGATAAAAGCCCAGTGACTGCATTTTAACAGAATCTTTTCTGTCTGAGGAGAAACCTCCTGGAGAGTTGCCAGGCCTCACTGAGGGCTTGGCTCCTGTTTTATGGCAGTGGGGCTGGGTGCCCCTTAGCAGGGGAGACTTTTGGCTGCCCCCTCACCACAGGGCCCAGAATCAGGCCTGGCCTTTCTTCCCACCCCAGCCTGGAGATGGGGCACAGGATGAGCCTCAGAGGGCCTGGGGAAGGGGGGGCCTCCAGGTTTTCCCACCGCAGCCCCAGGCTGGGAGTGGGGACTCAGAAAGGGGGAGCTGGAGGGAGTGGAGGCTCACAGAGGTGGTGGGTGGGTGCCTCAGGGCCATGGCCTGGGCTACTGAATTGGGCTGGAGTCACCCAGGATGGATCCTGGGATCCTGGGGTCCTGACATCCTGGCCCGGGGAGTGAGGGGTGAGGGGTGAGAGAGGGAGGAAGGAAGAGTAGGGCCCGGGGGTCTCCAGAGAGCTGGATTCGAATCCTGGCCTTGCTCCTTTCTTAAGCAGAGACCCCATTGGGCTCAGTCTGGTGATCCAGCTGAGGGAGCTCTGCCCCTGCCTCGGCCCCTGGGGGCTTCAGGCCCTGAGGCACAGAAGGAGCTGTCCAGCCAGTCAGCCTCCTGAAGTGATGCTCCCTCCTACCTCTCTGCTCCTCTCAATTGGTCCCACCTGCTGCTGAGCTGTCCAAAGGGGGGGGGCAGTCCTCTCCCCTCCCCTCCCACGTCCGCAGACCTTCCGCAGCACCTGTGTGGGGCCGGCAGTGAATGCCAGGACCCTTGTCCCCCATCCCCCAGCTAAGTATGTGTAGCAGGGACCTGTGGGCTGGCCTATGGCCTCTCAGGCCCCCTCCAGCCCTGGATCCGCAGCACCCAAGCATGGCCCGGAAGGAGGCATCTCCACAGTGTGTGTCTGCTGGATCCTGATTTGCACAGACGGTGTCCTCCATTAGACTGGGGGCTTCTTGAAGGCAGCGTCAGTGGCTTTGCCTTTCTTTGTATTCTTAGAGCTTGGCCCCCTTCCTGGCACACAGTGGGCACTTAATACCCGCCTGCTGCTTGCTGCGTCCTTGTGCTTTGGCAAGGGAGTCCTTGTTCCGATCTGGCCCAGCCCGGCCTGGTCTGGATGCAGCTCAGATCCTGTGCCCAGAGTGAGGAGGCCCTGTTGATTGGCCTGAGTGTGGGTCCCTCCCCTGCTAGTGGGGTCGGAGCCCTGGGGAAGGAGGGCGTGCCAGAGCAGCAGTGCCCACTGGCAGCGATCCTCCAGAGCTGCCCCTTCTTTCCCAGACATCGAGTCTTCTTCATAAGGCAGCAGGGACAGGGAAGGACAGCCTGTGCAGACCTGGAAGGGGGTTCTTTTCATTCCTTCCCTGATAATTGCCCCCACTTCCATGGCCCTTGGAAGTTTGTGAATGCCTTTCCGCTCAGCAGCCCCTCTCGTAAGGCAGGGCAAGGGTGATTATCCCCTGCCCCTTGTTTGTAAGTGGATTGGAGGAACTGAGGCCCAGGGAGGTTCAGAGACCTGTCCACAGCCTCACCACTGACAGGTCTGGAACCCAGGACTTTGACTCCAGTCCTCATCATCTTTTTTTTTTTTTTAAGACTTTATTATTATTTTTTGTTTTTGTGGGGTAATGGGGATTAAGTGACTTGCCCAGGGTCACACAGCTAGTAAGTGCCAAGTGTCTGAGGCCGAATTTGAACTCAGGTCCTCCTGAATCCAGGGCCAGTGCTCTATCCACTGTGCCACCTAGCTGTCCCCCTCATCATCTTTTTTTTTTTTTTTAGATAGGCAATTGGGGTTAAGTGACTTGCCCAGGGTCACACAGCTAGTAAGTGTTAAGTGTCTGAGGCCAGATTTGAACTCAGGTCCTTCTGACTCCAGGGCCAGTGCTCTATCCACTGTGCCACCTAGCTGCCCCACCCCTCATCCTCTTTTAAAGGAGATAATCACTGCAAAATACTGAGCAAGTTCCTGGCACCTGGTAGGTGCTTAATAAATGCTTGTGGCCTTTCCCTTTGCCCTCTACCTTATATTATTTGTGTCTCAAGCTCTGATTGAGAGCTGACTCCTTGAAGGTAGGCACCACTACCTTTACAACAAATGTCTCTGTATAACAAAGACATTGCTCTGTCCACTTGATCTGAGCCGGGCCATGGGTCAGAGAGCAACCAGAGTCAGCCAGGCTGACCTTTTACTGATGAGGAAATGCCCCACAGGGAAGTGACCTTGGTCATGCTGTTAGTGGTGGGATTTCTGCAGGGGCCAGGCCTCACAGGTTCCCAGCATTCCATGCAGCAACATTCTTTTTCTTTTTCTTTTTTTTTTTTTTTTTAGTGAGGCAACTGGGGTTAAGTGACTTGCCCAGGGTCACACAGCTAGTAAGTGTTAAGTGTCTGAGGCTGGATTTGAACTCAGGTGCTCCTGACTCCAGGGCTGGTGCTCTGTCCACTGCACCACCTAGCTGCCCCAATGTAACAACATTCTAATACGAAAATCTCCTGAACCTCCCGGGAGCTTCTCCTCACAGCTGGTCCCGCATGTGAGAAGATGCTGCTTGTTGGGCTAATGAATCTTGTCCCCCCTCCACAGGGCCGAGGAGCCAGCCCCCCAGCAGCCTCCCAGGGGACCGGCAGCGGTGACAGCGACGACGCAAGCCAATCACGGCTCAGGTGTGTGTCAGTGGCAGATGGCTTTAATGACCCTTCTCACCCCACAGGGTTGGGTTGGGGGAGAACCTGGGTCCAAGGCAGTGGCTTTGGGAATGACCGCAAGGATGATCTCATTTTCTTGTGAAGAAAATGTAAGATCTGCTGCAGCCAAGAGGGAATGAATGACTATCCCTGGGCGCCTTCTCTTCCCTCCGTCCCCCCAACTACAGCTGGGGCGGGGGTGACATATAAGCCAGAGGACCATCCCTCAGGCTTCCTCCAGTGGTCCTGAGCAACAGAAGATTGGAGCTTTGAGGAACCTTAGACCAGGGGATGTCAGAGCTGGGAGGGGCCTTAGAACAGGGGATGTCAGAGAGGAAGGGAGCTTAGAATAAGGATATAAGTCTGGGAGGGAGCTTAGAACAGGGGGTGGCAGAGCCAGACAGGAAAGACTGGAGAGCAAGTCCTGTTATCTAGTCCAACTGCCTGATTTTACAAAGGAGAGTGCTGCTCTGTAAATGAATAATTCACCGTTCTGGTTCAGCCTCTAGTCTTGGGAGTCTGATTAGCATGAATCTCTTCCCCTGAGTCTGAGCATCTCTGGGTAGGCCATTAAAGTCACGTTCTTGGCCCCGTGGAGGCTGCGCCTCAGGACACTGCCCCTGGAGGCCCAGCCAGCTAAGGTGCTGGTGTTCAGAATGCTACTCGCTCTCCTTTTTCCCCCAGCACCTTCCCTGGCTCCTCACTCTGCCTGTGTGTCTGTGTGTCTGAGTGTCTGTGTGTGTGTGTGTGTGTGTGTGTGTGTGTCTCTCTCTCTCTCTCAGTGTCTCTGTCTCTTTCTCTGTCTCAGTGTCTCTGTCTCTTATTTCTCTCCTCTCTCTGTCTCTGTCTCTGTCTCTTATTTCTCTCTTCTCTCTCTCTGTCTCTCTCTGTGTGTCTCTCTCAGTGTCTCTCTGTCTCTTATTTCTCTTCTCTTTCTTGTCTGTCTCTCCCTCTCCCCCAGCACATATCCGTGCCCTGGGGCCGCCCCACATTTATCCCTCCTTATTTTCCCATCTCGCTCCCAGATAAGCGTAGCCAGATGATGTGCTCGCGAGTTCAGAAGTGGTTCTACGACAGGTTTGGGGAATACGTGGAAGACTTCCGGTTTCAGCCTGAAGAAAGCACGGTGGAGACGGAGGAGCCTCTGAGTGCCAGAAGGTACTTCCTCCCTGCCCCCACCCTGTCCCTGCCACCCCAGGGTCCCCCCTTTCAGCCCTTGGACCCTGAGGGCTTGTGCCCCCCAACAGAGGAACCCCCGGCACCGGCCTGGACTGAACGGCATCGTTCTCTCTCTTCTAGGTTGACTGAAAACATGAGGAGGCTGAGTAAGTGCTGGGCCACTCTCTTCCTGAACAAAATGAGCTTTGCCCCTGAGAATGAGAGGGGTCCCCAGGGCCTCGGGAACCGTGCCGGGTATGGCCGAGGCCCGTGTGGAGGGGAGCAGAGCCCTGCCCAGGCAGGGGGGTCCAGGAGAGCCCTACTCCTGGGATCCCGGCTCACCTGCTCTGAGCCAGGCCCCTCGGGACACCCCACTGCCTGGGTGACACGGGAAAAGTCCATTTCTGTGAATTGTTCAGCTTTTCTGGGAGGTGGGAAATGCCAGCAGGATTATCCTCCCACCCCTTACAGAGGGGGAAACTGAGGCACAGGTTTTGTTTTATGGCTTGCCCAATGCCGCACAGGCATGTAGGTCCGGGCCCGGCCTAGGGCCTAGGCCCTGATCCTCAGTTCCACACTATGGCCAGTACAGAATGACGCCACCTTCCTCCCCTGCATGTTATTGATTACTGCCTGTAGCGGTCAGGCCAGAGCTGGGGAGCTGGTGGGGGGTGAGGGAGGCTGCTGGGAGTCACCAGATTTGCCGTCCCCTGCAGAGCCTTTATCTCCATGAAGATGGGGAAGGGGAGAGAAGGGGCCGCCCCTGGGGATCAGAGCAGGGCCCACCTAATGGGATTGGGAGGAGGCCCCAAGCCCGGCCTGGCTTTCTTTTCCATTCAGTTTGGGTCCCTGAGCTTGGCTGTGCCTCAGCTGCTTAATCAGGAGTTTTTGGCCACCACTGACTGTGTCCTTTGAAGAGCTTCGGTGGGAAGGGGTAGCAGGGAGGCGACGGGCCTGACCGAGGTGGCACTTGTGCTTTCTTCCCAGAACGAGGTGCCAAACCCGTCACAAGCTTTGTGAAGAATCTCTCTGCCTTATCCGACTGGTATTCTGTCTACACCTCTGCTATTGCCTTCATTGTGAGTGGGGCTTCTGGGGAGGGGACCCAAGGACTGCACCGTGCTCTGAGTATTTGTGGCTTCTGTTTGGAATCATCTGGGGAACTTCTGTAGCCCAGGGCCTTTTGGTGTGGAAAAGGATTCTATTATTCCTTTGTTAATTTTTTTTGTATTCCTGCCAATCCATCCATCTATCCATCTATCCACCCACCTACCCACCCATCCATCCATCTATCTAGTCATCCATGGATTGTTCTCTCCATCCATCCATCTCTTCATCTGTCCCACCATTCATTCGTCTCTCCATCCATCCATGTGTCATCTAACATATGGCTATGAAATTTGTACCTCACCGTGATCAGACACCATGGGGATGGCTTAGTGGTTTTATCTTCCCTGTATCTCTAGCATTTCTTCTGGGGGCTCCAAACCATGCTTTGTAACTTAGAGATCAGTTTGTAACCAGACGCTGTGGGCTGCAAGGGGCCTCAGAGACAGGAGCCCCCCCCCCAGGTGGTTTTGCAGTCTCTGCTCTGAGGCGTCCACAATTGGGGTGCTCCCAGTGTGAGGAAGCTTCCCCTCACGCTGAGCAGATATCGGCTTCCCTGTGATCACCCCTGCTCCCAGTCTTGTTCTCCAGAGCCCAGCAGAACCCATCCAATCCCTCCTCTACTGGACAGCACCCCCCAGACTGATTCTTGTGTCCCCCCACACCCCGTCTTCTTTAGACCCCGCCGGCCAATATATTGAGGTGCCTTCTTCGGCCCTGCCACCATCACTGCCACCATCCCCTGCCGATAGGGGCCCAGAGTGGCTGCCGACAGCAGGACGGGCCCCTCCCGGGCCTGGGCCTGATGCCCGCCTGCTGTCGGGCGCCTCTTCTGGCTCCGGACTTCTGTGTGACTCTTCGGTCCCCTCACTCAGAAGCCCATCTCTACATGGCCTGGGCCTCAGCAGGCTCCCCAGCCAGGGCTTCCTTTCTTTTTTTGTTGGGTTTTTTTGTTGTTGTTTTTTTTTTAGTGAGGCATTTGAGGTTAAGTGACTTGCCCAGGGTCACACAGCTAGTAAGTGTTAAGTGTCTGAGGCTGGATTTGAACTCAGGTACTCCTGACTCCAAGGCCAGTGCTCTATCCACTGCGCCATCTAGCTGCCCCCGGGGCTTCCTTTCTTGCTCCAAAGTGAGAAGGTTCCACTTCTCACCGTTCATCTGTTTTCTTGGATTCATTCCCTCATTCTTGCCTGTCGAGCCTGGGGTCCTGGGGGGTCCTCTGCTTCCCGACTGTCCTCACATGAGTTGGCTAAGTCATCCTCTCATGGATTAAAGCTTCAAATGTGGCCGAGGTGGAGTCCAGGACTCTCCACCAGAGCCCCCTTCAAGCTGACGGTTCACGCAGGAGTCTCGTTTTCCCTGACGGGTGGTCCCCAGGCCTCTGGCTAAAGGCCTGCAGTGATGGAGAGCTCATGGCCAACATTCTTGGCTGTTGCCCTGATACTCGTGCTCCCTCCCCCCCCAACAGGCCTCCACAAAGGGGGACCCTCAGAAACAAGTGTGAGGTCTGTGTCCAGGCTCGGGGGCCGTCCCAGGGTGACAGCCCTGGGCTCTCAGGTGCTGCTCAGTCTTCTCTCCAGAGGCAAGGGGCCTACAAGCCCCGGCAGCAGCCGAGGCCTGGCCTTTTCTGCCTTGGGCTGGTCACTCCCTGGCCTATACAGGAACACAAGCACGTAATCTGTTCCAGCACGGATCGTGTTCCTTAATGAGAACATGACCTTAGAGGCTCCGCTGTATAAAAGCTTAATGAGCTAATGTCTGCGCAGACCACAGGGAGCTGCTATAGCTGCCTGCGAGAGGATGCCCCGAGGAGGCCACAGATGTGGCCGGGGCAGATCCCAGCTGGGCCTGAACCCCTGAGGCCCCTGCAGACAGGCCGGCCTGGATCAGCACCACGTTTGTCAGGAAGTGTTTCTTTGGGGGTTCGGAAATGGAGGTCAAGCTGCAGCACCTTCCCTGATTTCCTCATCCATAACCTGGTTTCAGGCCTGAGGACCCAGCCAGCCCAGAAACATTCTCAGCTCTAAGGCTCCTCCCAGCTCTGACACTCCCTGTTCTTGGTCCCTCCCAACTCTGACACTCCCTGTTCTAGGTTCCCTCCCAGCTCTGACATTCCCTGTTCTAGGTTCCCTCCCAGCTCTGATACTCCCTGTTCTTGGTCCCTCCCAGCTCTGACACTCCCTGTTCTTGGTCCCTCCCAACTCTGACACTCCCTGTTCTTGGTCCCTCCCAGCTCTGACACTCCCTGTTCTAGGTTCCCTCCCAGCTCTGACACTCCCTGTTCTTGGTCCCTCCCAACTCTGACATTCAGCCATTGTCCTGGGATGAGTATTTCCATCCTGCTTCAGGATAGCCAGGCTCCCCTTCTTGCATATCTCTGGGGCAGCATCTTCCCTAGGCCTGGGAAATGGCAGATGGTCAGGCAGTTCTTCACTGGTTACTCATCCATCTAATATAGCCAGGGGCTTTTACATTCCTGGGGTCCTGGTGTGGATCGGGGTGCCATGGCTGTGTGTCCCTGTGGAATCCAGGCCCTCTGACTGGACCGGGCTATGGGTTGGCAGCACGCTGGGCAGTGGCTGGGAGCCGTGTCCCCGGAGCCCCCAGGCAGGCCCATAACCACCCTCTCTCCTGTGCTTCCTCCACAGGTCTACATGAATGCCGTGTGGCACGGCTGGGCCATCCCCATGTTCTTGTTTTTAGCCATCTTGAGGCTGTCACTCAATTACCTCATCGCCAGGTATGCATGCCGTGACTTGCTGCCCCGCGCCAGTCACCTTGGGCTAGTGAAGCGCGGCAACATTAACCGAGGTGGCCAAAGGGCTTTCCTGGGCTGTGCAGCCCAGAGACCAGCCCCAGGGCCAAAAAAAGACCCGCGGGGGCGCTGTTGCTGGTGCTGGGAGGGGCCTGGCTGGGCGGCTCCTGGGGGTTAAGCCTCCTTTACAGGCCGGGCAGGAGGCGGGCTGCTTCACACCCTGTAGTTTAAGCCGCCCCGATCTCCCCTCAGCTCTGATGCTCTGGGTTGTGACGGGCTCTGGAGGGCTGCTTGGTGATGGGAGGGCATGGACAGGCCTGGGGGAGGAGGAGCCCTGCCCGGGCTTGGGGATGAGGCCGAGGGGAGACCTCCCCAAATCAGAAACGCCCGGCCAGCAGCCGAGTGAATGCCCAGCCGCTGACAGGGACGGGGTGGGGGGCTGCTTTTAGAAGACGCTCCTCTCAGACCCCCAGGCCCTCCCTGAGACAGCTCAGGGGCTCCGTGACCTCGGGGAGGCACAGGAATGAGCTCGGTCCCGTTGTGGGGCATGAGGCAGTTCAAGGCTTCTAGCAGCAAAGCCGCAAGGGCTCTTGGGTCTCAGAATTTCAGCATTTCAGGGCTGAGGTGGACGTCCACCTGCCACACAGTGAGCACCCCCCAGTGCAGCAGGAGTGTGGGTTTCTAGGATCCAGGAGGGAAGCTTTGTCTTTCTGAGAAGCCTCGAATGTCCGAGCTAGGAAGGGTCTTTGAATGTAGCATGTGAGAGATGAGAGACCTTAGGACAGAGACCGACAGAGCCGGAAGGAGCTTAGAACATGGAATGTCGGCGCTGGGAAGGGGCCAGAGAGATCACCCAGGATCCCTGATTTAGAGCAGGATCAGTCTCAGAGGTGCAGACCAGGGAGGGAACCCACCCGCCAGGGCCTCCCATCTTCCAGATTAGAAACCAGGCACGTTCAGTCTGCTCTTCTCCCCTCTGTCGGCCCAGCCTGTGAAGGCCCCAGTGCTAATGGGCTCCTCCTCCTCTTTGTGTTCAAAAGGGGCTGGCGGATCCAGTGGAGCATCGTGCCTGAAGTCTCCGAGGCTGTGGTAAGTTGGCTGAGGTGATGGTTGTTTGGCCAGCACCCGGTCTGGGCTGGCCTGGTTCACTGCTGCCCAGCCACTGCAGGCAATGGGGGCGTCTTCCTTCCTGTATTCCCTCAGACATGGGCTCTCCCCTGTGTCCTGGAGAAGCCCATGTTAAGTTCTCCATAACTGTGGCTATAGAAGATCAGAACTGGGAGGGACCTCAGAACAGGGGATGGCAGAGCTAAGAGGAGAATCTTTACAACAGAGAATGTCAGGGCTGGGAGGGCCCTTAGAACAGCAGATGTCAGGACTGGGGCTTAGAACAAGGGATACAAAACAAAACAAAACAAAAAAAGAGAGAACAAGGGATAGCAGGGCAGGGAGGGTCCTGAGAAAAGGGGATGTCAGAACAGGGAGGGCTCTTAGAACAGGGGATGGCAGGGTAGGCAATAATGAGCCTCTGAAGATCTGTGAGCAGCAAAGTAACATGACCTGTTCTCTCTGAGAGTTCGGGGTAATGAGAGCAGTGCTGACTCAGCGGGGCGGCCTCCTCATGCTGGAAGGCCCTTGATTCACCAGCCCCATTCTCTCTCCCTCCCTTTCCCCTCCTCCTTCCCTCCTGTTCCCCCCTCCCCGACTTCAGGAGCCTCCAAAGGAAGACTTGACGGTATCAGAGAAGTTTCAGCTGGTGCTGGACGTGGCCCAGAAAGCCCAGGTACGCTCCCTCGCTTTGCCCTCTCCACTGCTAAGAAAGGACATGGAGGCAGCAGGATGGAGGCACAGCTGGGGGGAGGCTGGGGCAGAATGGGGATGAGCTCTGGGCCAGGGCCAGGGGCCCTCGGACCTCTCGGCCCCCACAAGGCCTTGGTTCTGCCATCAGCCCACGGTGGCCCATCAGGCTTCCTTCAGATGACGATGGCGCCCAAGGGTAGCCGTGAACTGGAGAGTTCGCACCCCCTCGATGACCTCTGTGCCTCCGGTCTAGGGGCTAGTCATTAAGCCTTGTAGCTGGCTTTTCCCGCAGGGCACAAGGAGGAGAATCCTTGCCTTACAGGCTGGGGAAATGGAGCCTCAGGAAAGTAGAATGAATCCCATCACCAGCCAGCCAACAGGACTTAAGATGGCCAGGCGGTCCAGTGGCTGGTGCTGTGGACCTGGTGTCAGGAAGCCCTGAGCTCAGACGCAGCCTCTCTCTAACCCTGGGCATCCCCTGGCTTGTGTCTGCCCCAGTCTCTTCATTTGTACAAGGCTGGCCTGGGGCTCACATGAGGCAGCGTGTGGAAGCTCGTGGAAGTGCTGGATTGGGCCGGCCGTGCCTGGCACCGGGAACACAAGGGCCCCTGTGAAATCAGCCTGCCCCTGAGGAGGCTCTCGG
Organism: Dromiciops gliroides; assembly: GCF_019393635.1. Taxonomy (NCBI): domain Eukaryota; kingdom Metazoa; phylum Chordata; class Mammalia; order Microbiotheria; family Microbiotheriidae; genus Dromiciops; species Dromiciops gliroides. Next base: position 301,152,913 of record NC_057865.1, on the reverse strand, counting down.
GGTCCGGAGCTCTGTGCTAGAAGGGAGGCCTGGACCACATGGTCCAGCCCCTGTGTTTTATAGCAGAAGCCCCGACCTGGGCCCTCCCTGGCGAGGACCCCGCCCATGCTCTGGGGCCCACATTCTGTCCCAATTTGGGTGCTGAGCTGTTCTTCATCCCCAAAGCTCAAGGCCCCATCTCACTGCCAGCAGCTCACAGGCATCTGACTGGGCACCACGAGCAACTCTGAACTTTCCAGAGAATTTAGCGGCAGCTATAATAGCAGGGGCATCGCTCGGTGACGCCGATGGCTGAGGAGCCCTGGGCACTCACTCTAGGTCCTCCTGATGGCCCTCAGAACGTGACTCCTTCCTATTCTTGACTTTTAGAATCTGTTTGGGAAGATGGCCGACATCCTGGAGAAGATTAAGAAGTGAGTGTGAGGGAGGATGGGGAAGAAGGGAGGACAGAGGAGGGAGGAGGGAGGGTGGAGGAGGGAGGGCTGAGGCAGGAAGGGCCGCCAGACGCCTCACGCTTCCTCTCTTTGTTCCCCAGCTTGTTCATGTGGGTCCAGCCGGAAATCACCCAGAAGCTCTACATTGCCTTGTGGGCAGCATTCCTCGCCTCCTGCTTCTTCCCCTACAGGATTGTGGGGCTCATGATGGGTAATTCAGCGGCTCCCTCTTCCCTGGAGGGATGTGAGAGTTGAGGCGGACCTGGCCACACCCTGGGGTCCTTACCTGCAAAATGGGCATCATAACCTTTGCGTGGCTCTGAGGGAGGCGCTTTGTGCCCCTCCAAGTTCTAGAGCGTCCGGGCCACAGGGAACGGCAGCGCCTGCTGTGGCTGGAGCCTCACTCCTGCCTCTGGGGTGCTCTGTCGGCCACTGCCTCCATTTACAGGTGAGGAAGTCAGCTCTTCCCGGCCGGCCTGCATCCCCTGGGCTGGGGCGAGGAGCTTCCTCTGCCCCTTGGGGAAACCAGTCGATGGGTTAAGCACCTGCTACGTGGCAGGCATTGCGCTAAGCCCTGGTCCACATGCAGATATGCAATACACGCACATACGTGCTCATGCACTCACATGTGTACATGTATACACACCCACACAGCACACACGTGCTCATGCACTCACACACCATGCTCATGCATTCACATATGTATACATGCACATTACTCATGTACTCACACGTGCACATGCACATAGCACATGCCCGGTACTCATGTGCTCACATGTGTGCACACATGCACATTCACATAGCACATACTATGCTCATGCACTCACACACGTACACATTCACAGAGTGCACACACTGTGCTCATGCACTCACGTGTGTACACATGCACATTCACATAGCACACACTGTGCTCATGCACTCACACATGTACACATTCACATAGCACATACACTACTCATGCACTCACACATGTGCACACGCTTGCCCATTCACATAGCACACACCATGCTCATGCACTAACACGTGTGCACATTCTCATACCACATACACTGTACTCATGCACTCACACGTGTGCACACACTTGCTCATTCACATAGCACACACCGTGCTCATGCACTAACACATGTACACATTCTCATACCACATACACTGTACTCATGTACTCACATGTGTGCACACACTTGCTCATTCATATAGCACATAGCATGCTCATATACTCACACGTGCACATTTCTATGGCCCACTCACACCCATGCTAATATGTTCACACACACATGTGCACGCCCATGGCCAGCATTCCCAGCAGCCCCAGCCGGATGGGGCTTTGGAAGTGGCCGCCCCTGTGGCCCAGAAGCCCCGGGGTGGGCAGCCTCACTACACAGGCTGCACGTCACCCCAGGCACATGGCTGAGCGCGGCTTCCCTGATCTTTTCAGGCCTCTACGCAGGCATCAAGTTTTTCCTCATTGACTTTCTCTTCAAACGCTGCCCCCGCCTCCGAGCCAAGTACGACACTCCCTACATCATCTGGACCAACCTGCCCACAGACCCCCAGCTCAAAGAGCGCTCAGCTGCCACCGTGACCAGGAGGGTGCGTGAGCACGGGCGGTGGGGAGGGGGGTCTCTCCTCCCCTCAGGGGCCGGGAAGCGGCCTGGCCCCAAGCTCCTTTCCCTCACGGTCCCCAGGAATGGCGGTGGCACCCACACAGCTGTGTATGCTTACAGCTTATGCAGGGTCCTGCAGGTGGCAGAGGAGTGTTCGCCCAATTTTGCAGGAAGGGAAACTGAGGCTGGGAGTGGCGGTGATTTACCCAGGGACACCAAGATAGCCCTTAGAGCAGAGCTGGGCTGCTCTCTACTGATGATAGAAAGTCACAGTCGGTCGGGCCCTCATGTTCTGGTGGGGAGGGCCCCTGGGCCCGGTCAGGCAGCCTCCCCTCAGGTGCGGCCACATCAAGCAGACCCCGAGGGCCCTCCCAACCCGAAGAACAGCTGGCTGCGGAGGAGGCCGGGGCCCCTGCACCGCTGTGCTGCCCGCCAGCCCAGCTTCCCGGGGCCTCCCGAGTCCCCTGCAGCAGCAGCAGCAGCAGCAGCAGCAGCAGCAGGAGGCTGGCAGCTGCCTCTGAGACAGCCCCAGAACTGGGGAAGGGTCCTCTCAGGGCGGCCACAGGGGCCCTGGGTTCAAGTTCTCATTCCTCATATGAATCTGGCCACACCCCTCGCTCCCCGCGAGCCTCAGTTTCCTCATTTGTAAAGTGCTGGAGCCTCCTCTGTCGTAGGGTTACACGTGACCTCTGGGGCCCAGCTCTCTGTATATCTGTGACCCCGCTCCCTGGCCCCTCACCCCCACGGCCGCCTTCCCTCGTGCCAGAGCCATAGGAGTTCATGCTGTGGCAGAGCCTGGGCCGGCCACGAGCTGAGAGAATGAAGCTTTGGGGGCTCCCGAGGCAGGCCATCGGCCCCCCAGACACTGTTTGCCCCCAGTCAGGGGGCTCAGAACCCCTCCCCCCACCCCAGCCACTTGCCCACGGCCATGAAATCAGCTTGTCACGATCACCGTGTGTCTTTCCTTCCCACCAGCTGTCAGGGCATGACAAGGTAGGGACCCGAGTGTGGGCCTCGGCCATGGCTCCCCGTGCCCCCTCCTCTCCTCCTCCCTCTCCCTGATGTGTTTGTGGTTTCTCCCACCCAGCCTTTGGTGCCCCAAAACTAAATTTGACGGCCCCTACACCTGGCAAACATGCACTGGGGCTGGCCTCAGGCCGTGTCTGTGCCAGACAAAGTGGAGCCAAGGTGGGCTCTCCCTTCCTGCTGGGCAGCACCAGGACGGGATCAGAGACTGCGCCGGTCAGGGCTGGGGGCGGGAAAGCGTGCCTCGTTCCGCTGGGATATTTTGGCCAATGACCTGCTGCCAGAGAGGACCTGTGTGATCCTGGGATCTGCGGCCAGCCCCGGGGGGCCGGTGCCCATGGCACAGGCAGAGGCATCTCCAGCCAGCCTTTTGGGCCGTGAGGGCACAGCCTTTGAGATGCCAGGGTCTCCTCAGAAAAGCACTATGGGCAGAAGCATGCGGTGGGGAGAGGCTGTGACCAAGGGAGTGACTGTCTCACTGATGGAGTGACCGTCTGCTGCCACCCTTCACAGCTCCAGACCACGTCCTCCAGGAGCTACGTGGGCGCCAGCGCTCCAGCGGGTATGAGCAGGGACGAAGACACAGGACGCTTCCATGGGACCAAAAGGGGAAATTTCCACGAAATCTTTAACTTGACGGAAAATGAACGGCCTCTGGCAGGTACGGAACAGCTCGGGCGTCAGTGGGAGCAGGCGTGGCCAGAGGGAGAAGAGCAAGGCCCCCCAAGGGAGGAGGCTGGAGGCCAAGGGACCCTCTCCAGCCCCAGTCATGCCCCCTTCCCACACTGCAGCTGCCCGTGTCAATGCTTTCTCTCTGTGCCGCCAGGCTGGTCTCAGGACACCATTCCCCAGGCGCCCTGGCCTGATCCTAGAACTGGAGGAGGCCCGACTTCCTCATTGTACAGATGAGGGAACTGAGGCCAGAGATGGAAAATGCTGAATCGGAGGGTTTCCTCTGTGGCCCTGGCACTGAGTAGGGGGCTTGGCACACAGTAGGTGCTCTGTTTCCTCCGTAGTGTGTGAGAATGGCTGGCGGTGTTGCCTGATCAACAGAGACCGGAAGATGCCGACAGACTACATCCGGAACGGCGTCTTGTATGTGACAGAGAAGTGAGTGGCCCTCAGAGCTGGGGAATAGCAGGTGGCCGCCCCCTCACACGGGCCGGGATGGGGAGGGGCTGGGCCTCAAAGCGGACCCTCCCCGGGAAGGGCTGACTGGGAGGACTGGCCCAGGCAGGTGTGCCCAGGGCGCCTCAGCAGATGGGTCTGACGCAGGGCCTTGGGCTGGGCACAGGGGAGAGGGTGGCCCATTTCCACATCAGATGCCAGCCTTGCCCCACCCCTGGAGAGCCAGGGGTGGGGGTGGTGGGACCCTCCCCCTGGACGACTGACACAGTCTGATGGGGGCGGGGGCGGGGGGAGGGCAGGGATCGGGAAGTGCTTCCAGGGGGAGGGTCAGCTTGGCTGGGATGGCATGACTGGCACTGGAGCAGGGGCAGAGGCAGCGTGAGTGGGACAGCTCAGGAGTGGTCCCCAGGCCCAGGCCAAGCCCCCTGCCCAGAGCAAGCACTGGAGCCATCACGTCACTGTGCAGACACAGGCTCAAGGTCGTAGGGAATAACGGGCAGCCGGAGGAGTGATAACCCACGCTCTTTCCCTAGCGCTGTGAGTCTTACCAGGTGCTCACAACTACGCTGAGGGGCGGGTCTCCCATGAGCCCCTTTTACAGATGAGCAAACGGAGGCAGACAGAAGTGACGTGACTTAGCCAGGGTCACACAGCGACTGCGTAGGCATCGTCACCCCCAGTGCACAGAAGAGAACACTTAGTCTCAGAGAGAGGAAGATGCAGGTCCACGGTTTCTGGTTTCTAGTGCCCTCCCTCCGGCTGCCCACGGGCTATGAAGGGAGCTGAGGCCTTCGAGGAGAGAACAAAACCGCCCCTGGCCTTGGGATCGGCCCTTTCTGGGAAGAGGGGAGCGCCAGGGGCTCCCTGGGAGCATCTGCTTCTCCTCTTCCGGGGGTCTCCTCCACCTCCCTCTTCTCTTTCAGTTACCTGTGCTTTGAGAGCTCCAAGTCCGGCTCCTCCAAGAGGAACAAGGTCATCAAGCTCCTGGACATCACTGACATTCAGAAGGTGCGGCCCTCCACCGCGGGCTGGGCTGGGCTGGGCTCGGCGGGAGGCCTTCTCCCAGGGGCTCCTCTGGGCCCTCCGAGGTGACGAGGAAGGCGGAATGGAGGGGGGCGTGCTTGGGGGGATCACCGTCCACGCTCCGGATCCACCTGCTCCCCTGCAGTTGCTCTGTCCAAAGTTCCCGGAAAGCAGAGGCTGTTTGCCTGAGGCTCCCACCCCCAGCCTTTCATCTTCCCGCCATCCCCTCCAATGCCTGCCCTCCCTCCCTCCTCCCTTCTCTTTCCCAGCCAAACTCCCCCAAAGGCCATCCCTGCCTCAGTTTCTCCCACTCTCTCCTCAGCTCTTGTCCTGCCCCATTCAGACCCTGTCTCTGCGGCCTTTTCCCGTCCTCCTGCTTGGCTCCCCTCCAGTCGTCCCCTCGAGACCCCCTTTGCCCAGCCTTCCTTCCTGTCCACACTCCATTCTCTGGGCGTCCCCCCCCACCCCGGTCCTTGTGAGGCCCCCAGCTTTCCCTACACGCTCTCTCGCTGACCCCGCCAGCTCCTATGGGCCAGCTTCCCCTCGCGAGGCAGGCGCCTCCCAGCCCTGACCTCTATCCCTCGGGACCACATTGCCAACTGTGGGCAGCCTCTCCACTTGGCCTCTCTCCTAAGGCCCCTGTCTCTGCTGTTCCTGCCCTTAAGGAGGGCAAGCCTCACTGAACATGCCTGCTTTCTGTGGGGCGGATGGAGACAGGAATGAGGGCTTATTGTCCTTTGATGTGATTGCGGCTTTGTGTGGAGTGGAAGGGCTGGGAGGGGTACCCGCGTCTCTAAGGCCCCTGCCTCCATCCTCCCCTCAATCCCTGCCGCCATCACTGCGGGAGGGAGACAGTGAGGTGGCACAGGGGATAGAGCGCTGGCCCTGAAGTCAGGAGGACCTGAGTTCAAATCTCAGCTCAGACGCTTACTAGCTCTGTGGTCCTGGGCAAGTCACTTCTCCCCAATCTCCTTAAAACATCCGGGGCCCTCTCCAGTCGTCCTGATCTATATCTCGCCACTAGAGCCACATGGCTCAGGAGGAGACAGTGAGGCTGGTGACCTTGCACAGCCCTGCCCCACTTCAGTCCAATTCACTGCAAGCCGTGACATCACCCCCCTTCTAGAAGGAAGGACAAACAACCACAATTATCACTCGGATGACTGTGTGATCCCCCTTGCCCTGTCCCAACCCCAGGATACAAGGCAGCTCCCCCAGAGGGGCCCCTGGGCCACAGTCCTTGAGCATGGTCAGCAGGCCCTGGAAGGAGCCCCGGGGGGCTGGGAAGGCTGGCTCACAGTGGCTGCCCACCTGCTGGCCAGTCCGTCCCTGCGTCTGGACCGGCCCAATCACAGGATACTTTGTGTCTTCCAGTACAAAGTCCTTTCTGTCCTGCCGGGATCGGGCATGGGGATTGCAGTATCGACACCATCCACCCAAAAGGTGAGGACCTAGGCCAGGCATCCTGAGGCTGCACAGCAGGGGGAAAGGGGGCATCAATGCCCTCCTTTCTACGGTCAGGGGCAGAGGGTCTGCTTGGCTGGGGGCTGAGGGAGGAGGGGAGTGAGTGACTCCGTCAGTTTGGGTGCCCAGCATCCCCGCTTCAAAGCCCTACCCTCTCCACGGCTCCACCAGCCGCTCTCATGCTTTCCTCTGGCTGGCCGGCCGGCGAACATGCTGGGGAATGGAGCTGGTGTGGGGGGCAGGAGGCCCAGCACCGGCTCCGGGGGCTGCTCTCTGCCCCGCCTCCTTCCACTAGAAGGGCCCCTTCCAGTCGCTATTTCTGTCACAGCCTAGAAGATTACATCCCACGCCCCAACATGCTCGAGCTCAGGAAGGAGAATTAGAAAAGCCCCCAATACAATATAATAGATGGTAGACTCCTAAAGCAGCAGGACTCTGAGGGAACCTAGAACAGGGGATGGAGGGCTGGGAGGGGCCTGAGAACTGAGAAGGTCAGAGCTAGGAGGAGCCTTGGAACAAGGAGCTCAATAACAGAGCTCAGAGGATCTGAGACCTTTCCTGGCTGGGTGACCCCGTCTACCTCAGTTTCCTCATCCGTGAAGTGGGGATAATCAAAGCAAACCCCCCTCCCCCAGTTGTTGTGAGACTTGGACGAGATGCTACTTGCAAAGTGCTTTGGCCACTCCGTGCACCATGGGAATACCAGCCAGGACTCGGCAGGCTGAGGATTCCCAGCCCCTGTCAGCCCCAGACTCTCCCTTGGTACAAAGGAGGGGCCCCTGCTTCCCACGGCTTACAATGGAGACTCCGGCTCCAGGGCTGAAGGAGCATTTGAATGAGAATGGGCCTTGGCCCTTTCTGCCCAGTTGGCCCCAGACCAAGGAGGCCTGGAGAGCAGTTCTCCCCAGTCTCAGGGGGAAGGCCGGGGGAGCCAGCCTAGGAGGGGGGTGCTCCATGCCCTCGGGGCTGGGGGCCCCTGCCTCCGGAGGCTCAGGCCCTGCCCCGTTGCTTTACCCATCAGCCCCTCGTGTTTGGAGCCATGGTGCACAGGGACGAAGCGTTCGAGACCATCTTCGGCCAGTACGTGAAGATCACGTCGGCGGCAGCGTCCAGTGGTGACAGCTAGGAGTGCGCCCCAGGCCGCCGGCACCTTCTTTGTCTCTCAAACGACTCTGGCAGTGGACACGATCAGTCATCTCATGATCTCCTTTGCAATAATGCTCCTGGTCCCGTGGGCTCTCCTCCATGTCACCATCCCCCTTCCTGTCTGTCTGCACATTGGTGTGAAAGGCAGCGAGCCCACAGGCCATGCCCTTGCACACCAAGCACTTGTGATGTTTACTCATGGGATGAGAAAAGGCAGGGAGGGCCTGGGTGCCCACTCTGGATAAGTGGGGCAGGGAGGGCCTGGGTGCCCACTTGGAATGAGTGGGGCATGTTGTCTTGGTCACCACACATGGCTCCATTGCGTCCCACATGCACAGAGCAGCCAGAAGGCAGCCGTAGGCCTGATGGTCCAGTCCTTGGTCCTCGACAGGCCTTAGCCCCTCCCAGCCTGCAAAGCCCTCAGGGGCTGGTGCTGGTGACCCCCCCCCCCCCGCCCCCAGGGCCCCTTCCACTGGTTCAGGCCTGGAATACAGCTTGTTTCTGGTTCTCGTCACTGAGGTCGCTGGAGAAGAATTGGGTCAGGAATGAGTGTGAAGCTCCATGCGAGGGATGCCAACAGATTTTTCCTCCCACTCCAAGGCCTCGGGGGTCACACGGGGGTCCAGTTCAGGAGACACAAGCTGCCCGGCGCCCTTTGGCAGATCTGTCCCTCCTGACTCCCCTGAGCTGCCTCCTCTTCTGTGCGGGGAGGTCTTAAAGGGGAATCTCATGGAAGGCCCTACAGGGCTGGGACCCCCGTCCTGAGAAACGCCCCCTTTTCTGGCCCTTTGCCAAAGCCCCCACGTTGCTTGCTCCGTTCCCTTCCTCAGCTCCGTGTTGGCCTTCTCTTTGGTGCCTGCTGTGGGCCAAGCCTCCGGGAGCCTGGTGGTCCCTCGGGAATCATTGCAGGGCCCCAGCCCACCTCTGTCAACACAGGGACGGCGGGGCCTTCTGGGCTCCTTGGTTCCTATGACAACGCTGGAAGTGCTTGGTAGCGTAGGGTAGTTAAAATTAGTCTGACGACAGCTTGATCGTCAAGCGGAGATGGCCAGCTTGGCTCCGAGATAGTGTAAAACTGGGGGGAAATGGGAGAGAACCGAGCATTCACACCCCCATCCTGCCATTCCAGGCCCCCAGGGCACGCCCACTACTGGAGTGCGCTGGGCTTGGGAGCTGGGCAGAGCCCTTTGCTGTGACAGTATTTCTAGGCCATGTTTGCAGCGTTTGAATACTGTGTAATTAGGCCCAGGGCCTGATGCTTGACCTGGCCCTGGCCCCGCCTCCTCTCCATCCCTGGTCCCAGACACACCGAAGGGCAAATGTGTGTGTCCACACAGGACAAGAAAGTAGGGGTGGAGAGAAAGCCGGACCAGCCCTTAGCGAAAACCTCTGGCCTCGCCACGGAGAGATTACCCCCTCGGCGGGAGGGGCCCTGGGCTGGCTTTTGTCTTCACCAGAATTCAAAGCTGGTCTGAGGGCTTGCCAGTCCCAGGCCTGGAGCCAGGTCTCTGCTCGGGGCAGGGAAGATGCACGAACCTTTCTTCGGAAGTCACCTCCTTGCCCTTTGAAGCATCAGCCTCTGGCCACACCCCAGCCTGTCCAGCTTGTCCTGCGTCCTGTGGATGTTTGTGAGAGTCGTTTTTTGAAGAAATAGATTCTATTTTTTACAGAGAGCAAGCTGTTTTTTTCTTATTTTTGTATCATTTTCAGATGGAATTTTTACCTTTGCTCTGATCATAATTTGCTGGTTTGGAAAAGGAATCGGGAAGCATCCCTTCTTACCTTTCCTAGTCCCATCGATCCCCTGGGGCATCACCATCGCCTCTGGGGATTGGGAAGGGAAGAAGGCTTTGAGCTTGGGTGGTTTCTGTGCCCAAGGCCAGCCCACGGGGCACGCACGGCATGCCCAGGCTCCCCAGGGCTTGGCTACCAGATCAGGGCAGGGAGAACTCGCCGCTTCAGAACAGGGCTCATCAACCTGTTTATCAGCCACCCTGATGATGTGCCCACCACCACCGGTGACTGATGCCCTGGACTCTGTCAGTGCCCAGAAGCTGCATTTCTCAGTGACCTCGCCACCCGGGGGGCCGTCCCTCTATTCTTCTTTCTCAAAGACCACCCTGTTCTTGGGGCTCAGATTCCTGGTCTTGCTTCTGCAGCGACACCCCTTCCTTCTCTCAGTGCTGTTCCAGACCTAAATCTGACCCTTGACCCTCATTAACAAGAGGAAACTGGAAGCTGAAGGACTTCGGAGGGTGGGGGGTTTCCCATGGCCGAGACACCGGAATGATGCCCCCCAGCTCTTTCCTGCTGGCTTTGGCGGGATATCTCGTCAGGATATAGTGGGTGACCTCGGGCCCCTTTAAGGGGTCCTTGCCCCAGTAGCCAGACACAGATGTGTGTGCGGCCACGTTTGCTGCTGCTGTTGACCCTCATAAAGCCCTTGCCCTATGGGGCAGAATTGGATTCTACTTCTTTAAGAGAAGTGGGGTGGTTGAGTTGGAATTCCTTCTAAGGAGCAAGGGAGATGAAAACTGACCACGCCGATGCCCAGCAGATTGGCTTTGACATTCAATGCCCATGAAGCTGCCGCCTCTCCTCTTCCTGTTTCTGCTCTGGAGGGGTCTGTCCGGGCAGACCGAGAGCAGAGGGTGGGTCTCCGGAGGAGAGGGGAGCCCGCGGCTCTGGGTGGGCTCGGTGCTTCATCCCCGGCACCGAGAGAAGCCCACCTTCATTTTCTACCTGGTGTCTACTTTGAACCTGTAAATAATCGTTCCTGCGTCACTTTTGTTCCACAAAGCAGTTGTGTGGAGAACTGATGAAAACAGAGTCGCCCTGTGACATTTTTTAAGAAAACCTCGTTTGTTTAAAGAAAAAGTCTTCTATAAATTATCATTTTTATTTAAATAAACCTAAAACGCTTTGTGCTAACAAGCCAGCCCAGGTCTCTCATTGAGCAGCGCTATGGGATGGCACAGTGCCCTCTAGTGGGCAAGGTCAGCAATGCCAGCATCCTGGTGCACGATGCTCCCTGGGCAGGCGTCAGTGGGAGGGAGTGGCTCTTCATTCTTCCCAAGGAGCTACGGTCCCTGAGCACGGCCTGTCCCAATCCGTCTCTATTCCCTTCCACCTGGACACAGACTCCCCCTATATGACCTCCTGCCCCCCAACGCTCCCCTATGCGACCTCTAGGCCCCCCAACGCTCCCCTTTGCGACCTCTAGGCCCCCCAACGCTCCCCTGTGTGACCTCTAGCTCCCCCACCCCCAACACTCCCTTGGGGCTAGAGCCTGGCCTGTCTCTCTCCTCTGACACACATGGGTTACTGTGAGAGTTCGTCAGCTTCTCATCTATGATTGGAGAGTTGGGATAGATGATTCTAGGGTCTAATCAGAGACCCCCCGTCTCCGGACAAGCATTCCCAGTTTGTTCCATGCCCTCACATGGCATGATCCGAAAGGGATCCGTCCGGAGCACTTATTAAGCACCTACTCATACCCTCCTGAATGCTCAGAAGCACAAGACAGCGCCTTCTCTCACAGTCTGGGGGAGGGGGGAGCCCAGAGCTCAGGGCCGGCTGGAGGCTAGGAAAAGCTTCTTAGCCGTTGGAGGGCCAAAGGTGTGACCTTGGCAGGCAGGGGCTCCCCAGGAGAAGCTGGGTGACCCCTGGGTGGCCACCCTGTGGAAGGGACTTAGGTTCCTGTACAGGCAAGATCCAGCCCCGAAATCCTGTAGGTCACCTCACCTGTGCCTCCATTTCCTCCTCTGCAAAACGAGTTCTACCGGGCAGAAGCCAGAGAATGAGCTCCCTAATGCCTGAGAAGGCCATGGAAGGCTCCCTGGAGGGGGTGGCCCCGAACAGGTTTCCTTGAAGCCTGGGGAAGATGCGGGGAGAATTCGACTGAAGTACGTTAGGGAGGGGCTGCTGGCTCCCCGGGACCCTCCCTTTGCTCCCCAGGCTCCCCATCCCAGTCCTGGTGGGAAAGGAGGCAGGGGAAGGGTGGTGGGGAGGGCCAGCAGGGAGGGGTGGGGCAGTGGGGGGGGTAAGGAAAGCCTGGATGCTTGTCACATTCCTGAGACTGGGGGGTGGTTTAAATGATGGCCCTGACCTTTAGGGTTCTCTCTGCCTCCTAGCTCTGGTCAGATAGTAGCCACACCTCATTGACTTTATTGCTATAGAATTTTCTCTTGCTTGACTTCTTAGGTGTGCCTGGCATATCTAGTTGGCCAAGCTCAACTTTAATAGTCCCTCGATTCCTCCATATATCTGGTCATCTTTGGTTTTGCTTCTCACAGGAGACACTTCTGAGTTATTCTAAGCCCCAGGTCAGAAGGGGAGGGGAGCAGAAGGAGGGCCTCCTGAGCCACCCTCACCCACCCACCGTGAGCAATGGCCAGGCGGACTGGATTGGGGTTCCAGAAGAGGAGAGGGGCTGGGGGTGGCCCTTAGCCCCTGGCTAGGGGCGAAGGCCCCCAAGAGGTCCTCACCAGTCCAAGGGGATGGCAAAAAGCAACCTGCGTGAAATGCCTGAAGAACTTCCTTCACCCCAGTCTCTCCCCAGCTCAGGGGCTGCCTCCCTCCGTAATTCCTCCAGCTGCCAAAGCTCTCTCCCTCCTCAAAGAACTCCTTGAGCAGCTAGGTGGTGCCGTGAATAAAGCACCGGCCCTGGATTCAGGAGGACCTGAGTTCAAATCCGGCCTCGGACACTTGACACTTACTAGCTGTGTGACCCTGGGCAAGTCACTTAATCCTCATTGCCCCCCCCCAAATCTCCTCCAGGCCTTTGCCTGAGCCCCCTTGGGTGCCATCAGCCCCTGCCTGGTATTTCACTTCCATGTGCCAGAGGGTAGGAACCCCATCATACCCGGTGTGTGTGTGTGTGGGGGGGGTTTTGTCTGCGTGGCCCTGGCTGCAGGATGGGCCAAAGGCCACTCGGGTTCTTGTCCTGAAACTCTTCCTAAGGATAATAGTGTCTCTGGTCCCCAGTGGCCTGGGCTGCTTCCAGAAGGGGTGGGGAATGTCCCCATCATCATTGGAGGTCTCCAAGGAGAGGCTGGGTATGTTCCCATAACCTAGAACCCAACGGGAGGACAAAGGCCATCCTGACCCCTGCAGCTCCAAGGTTTTGTGATACAAGGTCATGGCTTCATCAGAGCCACAGAGTTGAGATGTGTGGAGGGTGTCAAGGAACTGAGGACCCCCTTTCCCCATCGCCATGCACGCTGGGTGGGAGGCACAAGCTAGGAGGGTACAGGTGGGCTGCGATCTGCCTTGTGAAGAGACCAGCTACACGATGAGATTCCAGACACCTCAAAGGATGGGAGCACGCTCACTTTCCAAACTCTACTTTGTATTATGGTCATGTCTGTGAGTGTCGGACGTCTCCTTGAGGAGAGGACCGGAGGCGGGAAGGTCCCCCCCACAGCAGGCCTGTGCTCGGCATCGCCCCCTCCCTCCAGACAGCACCACTCCCCAGGTCTCTGAAGGAGATGGAGGTGGGCTGCAGTCGCTGCCTTGGCCCCTTAGTCCGGCATTCAAGGCCTCATTTTGCCTTCTCTCCAGCACAGATCTCTGCTGGGCCAGGTGCCAGGGCATGATGCTCAGCTCCTCCTGCCCCTCTGCCTGGGCGGCCCTCCCATCTCGCCCTCCTCTTGACCTTCATTTCCCACCTTTCCCAAGGGTGAACATCTCATCCCTCGCTCTCCCTACTACACATGAGTGTTGGGGTCCTTTCACCTCTGAGATTCTGCAATCCTCAGATTCTGCAGAAATAAGTCCGTGGAGGGCAAACCGGTGCATCTGCCACCTCCGCCTGACCTTGGGGGTGTCCAAAGCCATTCGGTGGCTACGATCCAGCCTGGAAAGATCCAAAGGAACTGGGGGAAGGCAACAGGCAGAGACCCCTAGAGGGGCAGAGCACCTGCTTCCTCAGCAGAGGCCCGAGCCCCCCTGCCAGCCCCCGAGCTGCCCCGGGCACAGCCTTGGCCGCTGCACAGAGCTGGAAGGGAAGGCTCAGAGCTCAGCCCACCACCCCTGTGCCCAGCCCTCCTGCCCCAGCATTCTGGGAGGCATTTCTCTGAGTGTTCAGCTGCCTCCTGCTGCTACAAAGCCCAGCCTCCCTCAGGGGCCTCCATCCCACCTCCTCCAGGAAGCCTTCCCGAGCTTTCTCCTCTGCATGTCCTGAGATCGGGACTGATCACAGATGGAAGCTTGTCCACATCTTTGTCCTGCTTTGTGTCATATGTCTACAGGGGAAGGAGAGCCTGAACCCTTGAAGACTCCTGAGGCAAGGAGATGTGGCATGGTTTGGGTCTGGGTCGGGCTAAAAAGAAAGCCCAGGACAAGGGAGAGGAGACAATCTGGGTGCAGCCACAGAGGGCCCCCAGCCACCAGCGGAGGAAGGCAACTGTAAGCGGAGCAAGGCTGGTCCCAGCTGTGGGGCAGCTCCTCTCCTCAAACCCAGACCCACCTCCCAGTGTCTGGAGAGGGAGAGGATGGTAGGTGTCAGACACGGGAGGTTCAGGAGGGCTGGCAGCCCTGGGACTCCCTTCTGAGACAGCACAGAGCCCCAGGCAATGATGATCATCAAAGGATGGTCCAATCTGAGCTCAGAAGGGACCTCGGAGAACCCCGAGTCCACCCCCTTTAATATCATTTGCTCCCTGAGTCCTCCCCTCTCTGTCCTGCCTCATCGGGAGTCTGTGGGCATCCTGCCAGACACCACACTCTGTCTTTCCAGCATCACCATCATCGTACATGTTCTGACTCTTCTCTCTCTCCCCACATCAGTTCAGACACATCTCAGGATTCTCTGAAACCCTCCCTTCCTCATTTCTGACAACACCATGGGATTCCATCACATCCACTCCCTGAGGGACAAGCACCACAAAGAGAGCCGTTATCGATACTTTTGTCCCTGTGGATCCTTTTCCTTTCCTGTGATTGCTTTGGAGTCGACCCCTTCATTTTTGTCATGGGGAAATTGATCAGTGTGGGGGTCCTTAGGTATTCCTCTTTAAAGAATTACACCCTCTCACATACAAATCCAATTAGAATAAAATAATATTTTATTTGAGTGCTAGGGAAAGAAAACTTTGAGAGGGGTCTTGAGGAGAGATAGTTCCAGAGACACGGTTCTCTGAGATACCTATCTCCCTGAACAGGAGAAAGGCAAAAACTTTTATCGATGCAGATGGGGTGATCGCCACCTGACGATGGAAAGTTCCCTTTGGGGGTGGGGGAAGCTGGAATGAGGGGAGGTGGCCCTAACTTCTGGAGTTGTTATCTGTCCCCTTGGCACCACTCAGTCAGCAGCCACACCTAATAGGCTTATCTCTCTTGCTTCCCAAGGTGTGTCTGTTTTCTCAAGGAGAGTTACCCTAGACCCATGTCCTTTAGCTTAGCTTGGCCAGTTTAAACTTTAATAGTCCTAACCCATAACAATTTTGTATATGGAGAAAGTGAGACTCCCAGGAAGAAATGACCTTCTCAAGGTTGCACAACAGTCTGGGGATTCTGGATCCCATCCAGAGCATTTTCACATGTCCCCTGACCCCTTCACAGGGCCAGGATGATGCATGGGAAAGGGCTCTGAAAAATCCCACTGGGAGGCAGCATTTAATGACTATCATAGAAATAACAACAATCCCATTTTTACCCCCAGAAGGACACAGAGCAAATGTTTACCAGGAATGGCCGGGGAACAGCAACTCAGTGGAAGGTGGCCATGAAGTCAAAATCCTAGAACTAATGAATTCTTCCTCTTCCCCTAATTGGCCAGATGTCCGTGCTAATTGCAGCCTAATATCTTCCTAATGATTAGGACAAAGAGGTCACTGGTGTTGGGAGATGCCTGAATAGGAAGGCAGGCAGGTAGGCTTGCAGGGACCTCCCAGGCGAGCTCTGCGCTCCTCTGGCCTGGCCAGCCCCCTCCTCAAGCTCAGCTGTTGGGGAGGTGGGTTCAGGGGAGAGGGGAGTGCGCAGAGCCCTGAGACAGAGTGACCTTGGGCAAGCGGCCTCCTTCCTAGGAATCTGGAGCTGCAGCCCTGCCTCTTACTACTAGCTTTGCAAAGATCCCACATAAACCCTTTCTTTGGGCGTTGGCTTCCTTCTCTTTAAAACTGGGGGATCTGTTTAAGTGACCCCTAATATGTTTATATATTGTGTATGAATGTGTATTCATTCCATGTAATATGAATGAATGAATGAAAAAGCCTTCATTAAGCACTTAACTATTGTGCCAAGGGCTAGGCCAAGCTCAGTGGCAAAGGTGAGACAGTCCTGCCCTCAGGGAGCTTCTAGTGTGGTGGGAGGAGGCAGCTGGTGGAGTCCCATCCATGTCTGCTGCTTCCTCCTCTAAAGCTGAGTCCTGAAGAGCTGAGGGGCTTCCCCTAAGGTTATCTTTCTCCCACAGTCATCTCAGTCAAAGCCAGGGAAGGGCACACAGGAAATCCACGAGAGCTCCTGGGGAGGGCAGACAGAATGATCCCACCTGCAGATGAGTCTTAAGTCACCAGGAATGCAAAGTAGGGCTCTTCAAAGCTCTCCCCCAAAGCAATGGAATGTTCCTGGACAGTGGGACCTGGGAAAATGTTTATGAAGTGATGCAGAGGAAGCTGGCAGAACCAGGAGAGCAAAAGTATTGCAACAACAGAATCGTAAGACAAGCTCAAGAACTCTGACCTGCATGGTGGCTGAGCACAACACCAGGGGACAGGAGATCAAGGGAGTGGCCCCCTTCTGAAAGGGGACAGGCTCGTGGGTAGAATGAGGCAGACATTTCTGGACACGGTCACAGGGGCCATTTGTTTGCTTGATCATGCCCTCTTACAAGAGCTTGCTGTTTCCTTTTTTCATTTGAGAGGGTAAGAGGGAGAAGAGGATCAGGGACAGGGAAAGAAAGACAGAAAGACAGAAGGAAAGAAAGAAAGAAAGAAGGGAGGGAGGAAGGAAGGAAGGAAAAGAGAGGGAGAGAAGTGAGGGAGGAAGGAAGAAGGAAGGAAGGAAGGAAGGGAGGGAGGGAGGGAGGGAGGGGGAAAGAAAGAGCGACAGAAGGAGGAAAGAAGATCTGGAAAGGAAAGGAAAGGAGGAGTAAAAAAGAGAAAGAAGACTATCATTGAGGCATTTTTTTTCAATTCATAGAAAAGTACAGAAAGAATCAGACAAGCCAGACAGCTTGAAAAGTTACATGATGATTTTATTATATATCATGAAAGAAAAGCAAACTGTATATAATGGAGATTTCCCATTTTGTATCTAATCCTCTTTTCTATTCCACTGTGTATACAGAAATGATCATCTTACTTGGAATTTGTTCAATTCAGATTTTTTTTTAATTTAAAAAAATCCTCCCCCAGCACCCTAATATCTTAATATCCTAATATTATTAAGTCTGACAGCTCAATTTGCCAGTGAAAACAGATCTCCCATGGAAGCCAGTCTGTGACCAAAATCTCCAACTTCAGCCCGGTCCTTTCTTGATACTCTAATATTTTTTTAATTGACCTCACATTCAGATAGATACACCAACATTTCAGTTTGCTCCAATCAACTCCGAGAACAGCAGAGGGGACTGAAGAGGTGTCAGAAGGCAATTGAGGGCGGCCCTTTGGCGGAGGGCCTAGGCAGGAAGGTTTATGTGGGAGGAAGGAAGACTTCTACAGGATTAATCCCCCAGGGAGCACTGGCCTAGATCAGACAATCGGGTTTTTTTAGTAGCTCTAATTGGGTCACACCCTATTTGGAACATAATGGAGGCTAATGACCTTATAAAAAACTCTGAAGTTGAGTCATGATATAGGATGATGACATATGATAGCACTGAGAGCTGGAAAGAATCTTAGAGATGATTTAGTTCAACGCTCTGATTTTACTGTTTCTTAACTGCAGCCCAGAGAGGTTCGTGGTCTTCCCCTAGGTCACACAGCATTAGGACAATCAGGAAGGCAGAATAGGGATTGGAGCAGGAGGCTACTTGAGGCAGCAGGGGAGCTGGGTCTCTATTAAGCTGGCTGTGTTGGTTGGGTCTTAGAGTTTAGTGAAACCTCTTTGGGGCACAGTCCTTTGACTTCGGAGCTTTAATTTCCTGACTCACCAGCTCTTTCTCCCTGCATGTCCTGCATGTGCCTGTCCTTTGCTACGGTCTGGGCTGCATGCTGCCTGAGGTCTTGAGCACAGAGAGAGCATCAAAGGCGGGGAGGACCGTATGTGATAGGGCTCTGCCACCTGCATCCTGGACTGTGTTGTCTTAGGTTTTCTCTGGCCCAGCCCCTTTGCCCAGCACACAGTGGCTGGATAATTCCATTGATCATTAAATCTTCTGGTGGGCAAGTCAGCCTGTGAGGGGCAGACCTCGCTTCTTGGGAGACCCCTGACTTCCATTGTTTGGAGACTGGAGTGCACCAAGATGTGTGAACACAGAGCTGTCCCCATGGCAAGAATGCCCGTGCTGAACAAGCTTTGTGGAGGTGAAGTACCTGCGCATGTTAGCGCCACGTGCTATTTTCCAGTAGATGAGGCCCTGGCTTTGTTCAGCAACCCCCAGGTAGTGGGGGGCCTGCTCCTCATTTGTTCCTCCATTGGCCCATCACATCACCACCACACATCACAGCATTCAGAGGATGCTCTGAATGGAGGAAGGATTCTCTGCAGACAGGGAGGTGGTCAACATGTTGGACTCGTGTGTGTGTGTGTGTGTGTGTGTGTGTGTGTGTGTGTGTGTGTGTGTGTATGTATGGTGTCAGACCCCAAAACAAGGACTGGAGTGAGATCAGCACCACCATCCCCGAATCGCAGACTTGTAGCTAGGAGGGACTTTGTGAGAACCAACACCCTTTCCTCTCATTTTACAGATGGAAAATGGGGTCTCAGAGAAGGCAAAGTGACTTACCCATGTCACACAGTGGTAGTGGCAAAATTTGAACCCAGGTCCTCTGAGTCCAATGCTCTTTCCAGAGCACCACCCCTTTGCCCTCATTCAGAGAGGAAACAGGAGTTGGGTAGAAAATGTCCCGCGTTACAGCTCATTGAACTAGTCCATCCACATAGCTGGGACAGGCACCACAGATGGCCCGTCAGCTGGGACCAGAATTCCACAGGTGGAAGAAAGCTGGTTGGTTCACCCTGGGGAAATTGCACAGCTCTTAATGATCCCAAGCTGCTCCCCAGCAGAACCCCCTTCTTTTAACGTGAACGTTTGCTCTTGAGACAATTCTGTTCGGTCACAATCTTGGAACAAAGAATCTCTGAAGAAAACGAGGTTGTCAGTAGCCCAAAGGCGCTGCCAGGTGGGAGCATGAGTGGCCTGGGCACCTGAGCAAGGGCTGAGAACATGGATGAGCAGGGAAGGAACTGGGCAGCTCGTGTGTCAGCAGCAGGAGGCACCAGATGAACAGCCCTCATGCCACCCAGGGCACCATGGAATGGAAGAGCCATTCCCCATTCACAGGTGGTCAAAGGATCTGAATGAGCCTCTCAAAAGAGGGTTTGCAAACTACCAACAGAAAGAATACTCCAAATCATGGATTGGGAGAGATAAAGCCCAAAGCAACTCTGATGGTCCACCTCACACCCACCCAAGTGGCAGAAATGACAAAGGCTCAATGGTGGAGGGGCTGGGGAAGGACAGGAGCGCTCATACCCTGCTGGTGGAGCTGTGAATTGGTCCATCCATTCAGGAAAACATTTGGAATTGGATTAGAAAAGTCACTTACTTGTACTTACCCTTTGACCTGGAAATACCACACATAGCTAGGGAGGTCACAGGCAGAAGAAAAGGTGCCAGATAGAGGTCAATATTTATAGTCAGTCAACAAACATTTATTAAGTGTCTTCTATGTGCCAAGCACTTTGCAATGATTGTCTTACTTGATCCTTGCTCAAACCTTCCATTTTACAGTTGAGGAAATTGAGTCAGACAGGTGAAATGACTTGCCTAGGATCACAGAGCTGGTGAGTGTCTGAGGCTGGATCTGAAGTGAGACCTAGCACCCATCAGGAACTGAAGATGGGAGGGAGGGAGCTGGAAGCATGCCTGGAGCAAACATGAGAGCCTTGGGCATGCCTTGGGTGAGGGGCAGCAGGGAGGCCAAGAACACAGAGAGGGGAGGCTGAATGGGGTCCTGGACCATGGTGACAATGACCCAGCTGGTTATGGGCCCCCCCTTGATTCCAAACAGAATGCCTCTTGGGGGGGTGCTCACCCCCATCCCTCTCCCTGCTGTCCAGAGACTCCAGCCTTTGATGACCATCTGCTCCCAAGCTAAGTAACCAGTGACCGAATTCTTGGAAATACATAGAGAGCAGAGGAGCAGCCCAAGGCCACGCTGATTTAGGGTGGGCCTCAGCTGGAAAGGCAGAAGGCTCATCTCTGCCCGAGATGCCCAGAGCCCCCCAGTGAGCTGGCATAAGGATGCTGTTTTACAGTTAGGGAGGTGGGGGCTCTGAGGGGCCCCCAGGACCCTCCAGGGCTTCTCATATCTTTTCTCCAAAGGACAGAAGCTTGAGGGGCTTCGAGCATCCTTAGCTTGATTGCTGCTCTTCTTGGAAATACAGGTTGCCATGGTTACAAGACATTTTTTCTCTTCCTGGAGACACCTGCCCCCTAACAGGGACCCACTCCCGGGAGGTCGGGTCTGGAGAGGCTCCTCAGGCTGCAATCTCAGAAAAGCCACCAGGTGGTGCTCTGAGACTCTGACATGAGCACCACCCTGGGGCTGGCCTCAATTTCTGCAAAGCATCTTAGATTTATCATCTCGTCCAACCCTCACAATAACCCTGCGAGGTAAGAGACACGAGACGCGATTGTTGTCCTTTTACAAACGAGGAAATTGAGACCCAGACATGTCTGGTATCAGGCGTGATTCGAATTCGGGCTTCTTGTCTCCAAGTCCAGCCTTTTCTCCACCATGTCACCACAAGGACACTCTGCCCCTGTGTGGGGGCTGCTGGGGTTCCCCTTGGCTCCGTCTGGGGCTTAGGATGTAAAAATCAACATGTGATACTGCCTGCATTCATCCTAATTGGAGCTTGTCCTTGTCCCAGTCCCATCAACATTCCCATCTGCCTGATCAACACTGCAGTAGCCTAGCTGTATCACTAGGGTGATGCCCAGCGGGCACCAAAGCAATGTCCTAAAGCAGTCTTGTTATTCATTGCCTCAGGCACTGTGCTGGGAACTGGGGTGGGGGTGGGGGGGTACGAAGCCTGAGCTGTGGCAGCTCCTGCTCTACCCAGGATCACTGTTCCTGGGGGGCTGGGGAGGGGCAGAACCTGCCCAAGGGCAGGACCACGTGCACATAGATCAGTGGTGGGTGTGGGCTGCACTCAGATGAGGTCCTCCGTGCCTATGGTGACCACCAAAGGCTCATTCCCTGACAACCTGCAATTCTGGAGGGCAGAGGCCATCCATTCCTTCAGCTGCTGGGGGAAGAGTTGGGAAAGCAGTACTGGCTGTCAGAAAACACCCTAGCTCCCCATGAGTACCCTACTCCTTACCCCTGCACCCACACCCCTCAAGGCTCCAGTCTTCTTGGTCTGCTACTGACTGAATCGTTCCCCAGGATGTTCAAATCCAGCCTCAGGTACTTACTAATTGTGTCGTCACTTATCCCCTGCCTTCCTCAGTTTCTCTATCTGTAAAATGGAGATGTTAACACCAGACTTTCCAGGGCTGTTGTGCAGATCCAGCAAGAGTGATATAAAGAGCAGTGGGGGTCACTGTGGTCCCTTTCTCATCCCTGCTCTCGAATGCACAAAGTACAGCCCACAGGATTACAAAGTCGCCTCAGATGATACCAGCTGAAGTGCCCTGCAAGCCCAGAGGACCCCTCAGGCCTCTCTGGTGACCCCAAGATCTCCTAATGCCTAAGGGGGTGGGGGGCCTGGGGGGTGCCTGGCACCCGTGAGCAGGGCCAGCCCCGTTGGGGAAGGGCTGGCCTTTAATCCCTCCCCCTCCCCCAGGCAGCTTCTGCCTTTCTGCCGGTGTGGCCCTAGCTGGGTCTCTTCATCCCAGCCCTTACCTTCCTCTTCCCTCCCAAAGTTTAGCAGCTTTTAGGGTGTCTCCCTCCATTAGGATGTAAGTTCCTTGTGGGCAGGCACTGCCTTTTTGCCTCCCTTGTATCCCCAGTGCCTAGTACACAGTAGGTGCTTAATTAACGTTGGTCACCTCGGCTCATTGCCTTGTCCCAGGCAAGGAGGAGGAAGCTCGGGTGCCAATGGGTGGCAGAGCCAAGTATTCCAACTCTCGGTCCCAGAAGGGGTTGGCATGGACTTCTTGCCTCTTTGGGAAAGATCTTCCTTGTCAGTAATTTCTCTCCTCCCCCCCCCACTAGTCCTTATCTGATTCACTTGTGTGTGTATTTGTGCATGTGTGCGTGTGTGTGTTGTGTGTGCGCACGCGTGTGTGAGTGTGAGAGAGACTGTTATCACTGCACCCAATAATAATGAATGGACTTCAGGACTGAGGAAACCTGAGCGAAAGGAAGAACTTTTGATCCCAATGTGTGCACTGACGAATTCAGAATTAGCTACAACTTCGGAATATTTAGGAATCATTGTGGACAGTTCAATGAAGACATCTGCTTAATGTGCAGTCATGATTTAAGAGGAAAAAAAGGAATGAGATGTCAGACAGTTTGGAGAAAAGGAGGGAGGAATGAGAGGGGAAACAATCAGGCTGCCGTTATCAGAGCTGACAAGCCAAGCACTTTCCCTATCCGGCTGGTTCTGTGAAGGGCTGGGAGGCCAAGCTGACTGGCCAGAGGGTCCCAGGATGGACTGTGGACACAGTCAGGATCTCAAGAAGAGAAGCCACCTATTCCTTTGATTTTTTTTTGGTTAGTTTTGGTTTTTTATCATAAAAGTCTTTTATTATTTTCCAGTTACATGTGAAGAGAGTTTACATTTGTTTTTATAAGATTTCGAGTTCCAAATTTTTCTCCTTCCCTCCCTTCCCTCCTCCCTCCCCAAGACAGCAAGCAATCTGATATAGGTTACATATGTACAATCACATTAAATATAACAGCCACCTATTCCTTTTTTTTTTCAGTACAACAAACATTTATTTTATTTTTTCCAGTTACATGTAAAGGGAGTTTTCAACGTTCATTTTCGTTTTTTTTTATTTGTTTATTTTTTTTTTTTAGTGAGGCAATTGGGGTTAAGTGACTTGCCCAGGGTCACACAGCTAGTAAGTGTTAAGTGTCTGAGGCCAGATTTGAACTCAGGTACTCATGACTCCAGGGCCGGTGTTCTATCCACTGCACCACCTAGCTGCCCCCAACGTTCATTTTCATAAGATTTAGAGTTCCAAATTTTTCTCCCTCCCTCCCTTTCCTCCCCCCTCCACAAGACATCAACCAATCTGATAAAGGTAATATATGTACAACTCTTTTTTTCAATTCTTTCTATAGTATGCTTCATCATCAGTCCCTTGGGATTATCTTGGATCATTGTATTGCTGAGGGTAGTTAAGTCATTCACAATTCCTCATAGAACAATCCTGCTGTCCCTATGCACAATGTCCTCCCAGTTCTGCTCACTTCACTATGCATCAGTTCATACGAGTCTTTCCAGGTTTTTCTGGGATCATCCTGTTTGTCATTTCTTGTAGCACAATACCAGTCTGATGTAGGATGCAAAAAGGGGTTAATAGAAAAACCTAAGACCCAAGCTCTAATTCAAATATGAGCTCTAAGAGGGATTCAGACCCCAGTTAATGGATAACTTTTTCATTAATATGTCAGGGCCTTGCTTCTTGCATACCCACAGTAATCAGTACCCATAATGGGGACATAAAGGGGCAGGTCATATAAAAATGATACATTGATAGGCTATAGAAACTCAAACTAGGAATAAGTGATAAATGAAGAAGTTTTGAAACTAGCCATGGGAATCAAAAGGAGACATGCAGAAAAGGCCAAATTTGTCCCCAGATTCACCTCATGATGTGTAAACACCCAAAACACACCTGCACTGAAAAGGTACCCATCTCCTTGAGCCAATTCTGATGAGATTGAGGTCTTTGAGCCTATTCTGATGAGTGTAAAATTCATTTACTGCTCTGCTCCTCCCCCATCTCTTCCCCCACTCCATAGGCCATTTCCTGTTTCTTTCATGTGGGATTTCACCCCATGCTACCTCTGCCCTTCCCCCTCCCCCAGTGCATTCCCTTCACTCCTCAATTTTACCCTAAAGATGTCATCATGGGGCTAGTGGGATCCCAGACAAAACCTGGCCTCAGACACAAGACAGTCACCCACTGCACGACTCCAAGTATGTCCCTCAACTCCAATTTTTTATGGTTCTCTAGGGTCTTGTATTTGAAAGTCAAATTTGCCATTTAGTTCAAGTCTTTTCATCACAAATACCTGAAAGTCCTCTTTTTCATTAAAATCCCACTTTTTCCTCTGAAAGATGAGTTTTGATGGGTAGGTGATTCTTGGTTGTAATCCCAATTCCTTTGCCCTCTGGAATATCATATTCCATGCCCTCCAGTCCTTTAATGTAGAAGCTGCTAGATTTTGTGCTGTCCTGACTGGGGCTCCACAGTACTTGAATTCTTTCTTTTTGGCAGCTTGCAATATTTTCTCCTTGACCTGGGAGCTCTGGAATTTGGCTATCATATTCCTAGGAGTTTTCCTTTTGGGATCTCTTTCAGGAGGTGATCAGTGGATTCTTTCAATTTCTATTTTACCTTCTGCTTCTAAAATATCAGAGCAATTTTCTCTGACAATTTCTTGGAAGATGATGTCTAAGTTCTTTGCTTGATCATGGTTTTCAGGTAGACCAATAATTTTCAAATTATCTCTCCTGGAGAAGATATTTCATATTGCCCTCTATTTTTTTATTCATTTGGATTTCCTTTATTGTGTCTTGGTTTCTCATAAAGTCACTGACTTCCATTTGTTCAGTCCTAATTCTTAGGCAATTATTTTCATCAGAGAGCTTTTGTACCTCCTTTTCCATTTGGCCAATTTGGCTTTTCAAGCTGTTGAATTTTTTCTCATGTCTTTCCTGCATCACCCTCATTTCTCTTTCCATTTTTTTCTCTACCTCTCTAACTTTATCTTCAAAGTCCTTTATGAGCACCCTCTATGGCCTGATACCAATTCATATTTTTCTTGAAAGTTTTAGATATAGGGGCCCTGATGTTGACATCTTCCTCTGAGGGTGCACCTCAATCTTCCTTGTCACTGAAGAAACTTTCTTTGGTCCTCACCTTTCTTTGTCTGCTCATATTGACTTTCTTTTACTTGACTTTTAGCTCCTTACAGTGGGGCACTGTTTCCAGGCTGCACTATCCCAAGCTTCAGGAGATCCCAGGTGGTATGATTTCAGGAGGAGCAGGTTCTTCACTCACCTGACCTATTCCCTGGTCCGTAGATGACCCCAGACCAACTTGCTCGCAGCCACCTATTTCTTTCTTTCTTTCTTTCTTTTTTGGTGAGGAAATTGGGGTTAAGTGGACTTGCCCAGGGTCACACAGCTAGTAAGTGTCAAGTGTCTGAGGCCAGATTTGAACTCAGGTCCTCCTGACTCCAGGGCCAGTGCTCTATCCACTGTGCCACCTAGCTGCCCCACAGCCACCTATTTCTAAGAGAATGTTTCCATTATGTTCTCCATGACAGGAGGCAGTGGGGGCAGTGGAAAGAGCTACAAGACGGAGGTTCACATCCTCCCTCCAACACTAGTGGTATGACTGTGGGCAAATCACTTCACTTCTTCTTAGACTTGGTTTCCTGCTCTTGAAAATAGGTCTAACAATGCCCACACCGCAGGGCAATGAACCCGGCAGCACTCTGAGTAGGACACAGGCTTCCCACATCTTGACTCAGTGCAGAGTTAGATAGATTCATCATCTTAGCCAACCCACATGCACAGAGGGGAAGAAAGGGCAGAGGAAGGGACGTGGAACAGCAGAGGTTATTCTACGCTTCCGTCTCCTCCCTGGCCATTTCACCATCTGCTCTTCCCCACCATCACCAGGAATCCTGCTAGCCCTGGGCCTCCCCACCCAGGTTCTTCTGAGTCCAAACTGGCATCCAAGCAAGTGTCTTAGGGGCTCAGCTCAGCCCCTGAGGGGCTGGATTGGACAAACTAGCCCCTTAGCCCACTGAATGCACTGGCTGTCCCAGCTTCACATTGTATCCAGATGGCCAATTCAGCCTTACACGCTCCTGATGCTTTCCCCAGCTGCCTGCCTTCTGCCTCCACCACAAACCAAGCATGCTTCACTGGTCCCCTGGATGTCATCTTCAACATTACAAAGTAGCGAGCAGAACCAGAAGAACATTGTACACAGTATCATCAACATTGAGTGTTGACCTACTGTGATGGACTATATTCTTCTCACCAATGCAATGGTACAGAAGAGTTCCAGGGAACTCATGATAGAAGAGGATCTCCAAATCCAAGAAAAAAAAAAGAAAGAAAGAACTGTGGAGTATAGATGCTGATTGAACCATATTATTTCTTTTGTTTTGGGTGCTGTTGTTTTTTTTTTTCTATTTTGAGGTTTTGCATCACTGCTCTGATTCTTTCTCTTGTAACAGGATTAATGCAGAAATAGGATTAATGTTATTATGTGTATATATATGTGTGTGTATATATATATATCTATATGTATATGTATAGATATATATAGATATAACCTATATCAGATTACCTGCTGTCTAGGGGAGGGGGGAGGGAGGGGAGGGAGGGAGGGAGAAAAATCTGAAATTGTAAAGCATGTATAAACAAAAGTTGAGAACTATCTTTACATGTAACGGAAAAAATAAAATATCTCATAATGTAATAAAAAAAAAACATTACAAAGTAGCAAGGTGGGGCAGCTATGTGGTGCAGTGGATAAAGCATTGGCCCTGGATTCAGGAGGACCTCAGTTCAAATCCAGCCTCAGACACTTGACATTTGCTAGCTGTGTGACCCTGGGCAAGTCACTTAACCCCAATAGCCTCACAAAAAGAAAGAAAGTAAGAAAGAAAGAAAGAAAGAAAGAAAGAAAGAAAGAAAGAAAGAAAGAAAGAAAGAAAGAAAGAAAGAAAGAAAGTAGCAAGGTCTGTGAGGGCAGGAATGGCCTCTTTGTAACCTACTTGTATCCTCAGTACTTAGCACAGTCCCTGACACAAAGTTTCTTCATTCATTCCAACATAATGAATCCACTATATGCCTTTTCTTTTTCTTTTTTCTTTCTTTCTTTTTTTTTTGTGTGGCAATTGGGGTTAAGTGACTTGCCCAGGGTCACACAGCTAGTAAATGTTAAGTGTCTGAGGCCAGATTTGAACTCAGGTACTCCTGAATCCAGGGCTGGTGCTCTATCCCCTGTGCCACCTAGCTGCCCCAACTATATGCCTTTTCAAAAAACAAAACAGAACGAGCTGCTGGTAATACAAAATTGGTGGGGTTATAAACAATCCTTTTTCTGATGTGGACATATTTGTGTTTGTTGATGTTTTTCTAGATCAGAATAACAAAAATTAAAATGAACAAACAAAAAGAAAAGAAAATGACCTGTATGGCCTCTCTTCTTAAGGTGCTTTAGGGAAAGCATGTTATAAGATTGGAAGTTCAGAGCTGGAAGGGACTTTTTAAAGATCTAGTCCAGTTTCTCCTGTTTCAGAGCATTTGCCTTAACTTAATGTGACCTGTCAGAAACTTCATAATCACTCCTCTTTCCTTGGGAAGTCATGTCACTCAATTCACTTATAATATTAAACCCTTTCATTTCTGCCCATTGTCACCACTTCTGCCTTCTAGGCCAACCCGACTAGGGCTAATCCCATTTCCCCATAACAGCCCCGTTCTTGTGAATCCTTTTGCATTTTCATCAGTTTGGTTCAATTCATTTCCCTATAGAGCCATGTCAATCAATTCACTTCAGTTCAATTCAGTTCGCCTCTGACTAAACTGTGAAATACTCGAAGGTCAAGACCTCCTGTAATCACAGAAGCCCAGACTGAAATGCAGTACCCCTGGTCTGCAGCATTCCCAGCAGGTGGCCATCCAGGCATGTCATGGAGGAGGTGCTGGTGTCCCCTCCTCCTCTCTCCCTTCTGGGGTGACTGTGGACACGCCCCGCCCCACCGCCAGGAGAATCCAAGTTCCCAGGGGCAGGAATGTCTTGATCTGTTTTTGTGTCCCCAAAGAGCCTTCGCCATCGCAGGCTCTCAATCCATGCTCTTTCCTGGACGGTGCCTTGTTCTGAGCAGGCACGTGGGTAGCCCTGAAGGTGCACAGTCTTCTACGTGCACCGTCTCATTGTGCCCTTCAAGCCTCAACTCTTCCAGAACCATCACCTGCCGGCACTAGGAGGGTTCTGGTTCACCCTGTCTGGGATCCATACCTGGAGCCTTGCTCCACTGACCAGGAGGCCACGGTTTTCACTGCTAGCTTTCATTCTGGATAATGTCTCCCCCCAGTCCCTGGGGCTTTCATTGGTTATCCTTCTAGGCCTACTGGCTGCTCTCCATGGTGCTGGTTCTGAGGTTTCCTCCCTCTCCACCTTGCCCACATTTTCATTTCAAATCCTTTTGAGCAGATTCTGCAAGACTCTAGGCAAACATATTTTTGCTGACCTGAACCATGTTCACTCTGTCTTAGGCCAATAACCTATCACGGGTTATGCTTTGCTTGGGGCCATGGCTCAGAAGCCTAATCCCATTCTCAGACTCCAGCATTCTCTTTCCACACCCAACTTTCTGAATGCAATGTGATGCGGTGACACAAAAGAAGCTCCTTAGAGTCCCCTCTGCTCCCTCCACTTCCTTTTTCTTCTTCCTCCTTAAAACTTCTGACCTTCCTTGAAGAAGTCTCCTATAGACCCTAGAGAATCAATATACTTCCCTCCCCCAGAACAGAACCAACTTGAACTTTGTGTAGATGTTGGTGTGACTATTTACTAGCAGGTGTGTCTACACAGAAGGATGTAAGTGGGCTGTGGTGGAATCCTCACCCTCCCCTCCCATTCAGGGGTAGACAACTAGCATCCCTTCTTTTGGAAAGGACATGATGCTGATCCTGCCAGACTCGTTCTGAATGAAGCCACATTGATTCTTTGTAAAGACCGTTTGCTCAATGTTCTCCATGCCATCATCCCTTTAATACCCTGTTTTAGAATCTGGCCAAGAATCAAGGGCAAGATCATTGACCTCTAGCTTGGGCTCTCTCCTTCCCCTCATCTGCTGATCCCCAGCCCCCTTTTCTCTGTGCTTCCCTTCCACTTGGCTCTCTCGCATCTGGGCCATCTCGGGTTATAAGAAAAGCTTCTTGCCAAAATAGAAAGAACAAAAGAAAGAAGAATATTGTTATTACTCTTCCAGGAGCATTTGTCTAAGACCCATACATTAATGGGTTCCTTGTGCAACTGTATTTCATAGTTTGGGCACTTTTCATCTGCTTTATCTTTTTTTAAGGCTTATTGATGTTGCTTTTATCCCAACCTCCTATGGTTGCTTCCCTATATATAACTCCCCTTCTCCTGCCCATCCATGGGAGAAAAACAAAAAACAAAAGCAAAGAAGAAAAACAGATAAAAACTACCAACCAAAACAGTGACCTATGCTCACAACATTCCACACCCATGTTCCCCATTTTATTTTTCCAGAAAAGATAGTTTTATGACAGTATTTACAAATGTGAGAAGCAATGGACCAAGCTGACAGGACTCTCCCCAGTAAAAATGTGAGTGATGAATGCAACCAACTACTAAGTCAGCAGGTAACATGGCATTGATAACTCCCTCCATTCACTTCAAACCTCTCTGAAGAAGGGGATACTTCCCACACAATAAAAACGGAATTTATCCCCTGCAACACCAAGGAGATTTTAGACCATGAAAATGTCATTTTAGTTCTTGTTAAAAAAAGAAATTTCTGTCCAATCTGTCAAATATTGAGAAATAGCAAAAGATTTACATGATATGAACTAATAACACTGGATACAAAATTCAGCAAAACAAAAAAACCCTAATATACCCAATGGCTATAGCAATAGAAAGAGAGAGAACCACCATCACAGAACAATGAATTTTACAAAATTATAAGAATAAAGTTGGGGGCAGCTAGGTGGCACAGTGGACAGAGCATGGGCCCTGGAGTCAGGAGTACCTGAGTTCAAATCCGACCTCAGACACTTAACACTCACTAGCTGTGTGACCCTGGGCAAGTCACTTAACCCCAATTGCTTCACTTAAAAAAAAAAAAAAAGAATAAAGTTGGCGTCAAAGAAAAGGTTATGAGGAAACAGCTCCCTCTACTCTTTTGCAGAGATAGGAGTATCTGTCATATTTTATCAATGTATTTTTTCAGTATATTACAATGTATTCAATATATCAAGTTTTGCTGAACTGTTTTCCTTTTCTTTTTAAAAACTTCTTATAAGGGATGGCTTGTGAGGTGGGAGGGATAGGAAGTAGAAGGTAAAATCTGGTTGATGTAAAAACAAAAGATAACAATAAAAATAAATTTTAAAAAAGGAAACTTTTAAAAGAATTCCTTTTCCCAACTCTCAAAGGTATACCTGAGGGGGCAGCTAGGTGGTGCAGTAGATACAGCACTGGCCCTGGATTCAGGAGGACCTAACTTCAAATCTGACACTTGACACTTACTAGCTGTGTGACCCTGGACAAGTCACTTAACCCTCATTGCCCTGCCCCTCCCTCTCCCAAAAAAGGTATACCTGAGCTCCCTCAGGCATCTCCCATTTTGTTAACTATACTGAGCCATTTAACGTAGCTACAGACTATAACATCTCAGAGCTAACAGGGACCAGAGAAGTCCTCTGTCCAACCCACCCTGAAGTAGAGATCCCTTCTACAATATCCCTGGAAAATGCTTATCCAGACTTTATTTAAAGACCTTCAGTGACAGGGAGCTCATTTCCTATACAGGGAATCATTGTCTATCATTGGGCAGCTTATTGTTCAGAAATTCCTCCTTATATTGACCCACAGCCTGCCTCCTTGTAACTTCCATTCATGGCTTCCAAACCCTCTGCTGGGATGCATGACAAGAATTCTGTTCTCTCTTCCTTAGGGGAGCCCTTCTCTTGAAGACTTCATGTCACCTAGCCCTGAACTGGGCATATAGTTGGTCCTTAGTACAAACCAATAGACTCATGTAATTATATAGTTGAGTGCTAGAGGAAAAGATTTAGAGAGACAAGACAGCCACCACCACCACCTCAGGGGAGGCCCTCATCCCCTCCTGTCTAGGGGCTCTGCCTGCCTCAAGTCTCTCCCCCTCCAGTCCAGCCTCCATTCAGCCACCAAAGGGATTTCCACCTAATGTGCAGGTCTGACCACGTCTCTGTCTCTCTCTCTCTCACACACAATACAAAACAAACTATTGGCCCACTCTCCTCTTCAAGATCAAATATCAAATCCGTGATATCCAAGGCCCTTCATAGATAGACTTTGTGGCCCCTCTTACCTTCCAGTCCTCTCGCACCCCACCCCACCCCGCCCTCTGGGATGCTGATTTGCTGGTCTCTTCACTCTTCCCCACAGGAAACACTCCATCTCCTAACTCTGGGGGTTGGAGGTAGGGAGCATTTTTGTTGCACATGGCCCACATCTGGAATTCTCTCCCTCTCTCTTCACTTCCCCAGCTTCTTTTAAATCCCAGCTATACAGCTCTCTTTGTGGTGACAAAGAATTTGGAAATCAAGGGGATACCCATCCATTTGGGAATGGCTGAACAAGCTGTGGTGTAAGAATGTGATGGAATACTATTGTACTGTAAGAAATGACGAGCAGGTAGATTTCAGAAAAACCTAGAAAAACTTAAGTGGACAGATGCTGAGTGAAGGGAGCAGAACCAGGAGAACATTGTACACAGTAACAGCAACACTATGTGATGATCAACTGGGATAGACTTGGCTCTTCTCAGCAGTGCAACGATCCAAGACTATTCCAAAGGACTCATGATAGAAAA
This sequence comes from Dromiciops gliroides, assembly GCF_019393635.1. Classification (NCBI taxonomy): domain Eukaryota; kingdom Metazoa; phylum Chordata; class Mammalia; order Microbiotheria; family Microbiotheriidae; genus Dromiciops; species Dromiciops gliroides. The sequence goes on along the minus strand of NC_057865.1, from coordinate 301,121,155 downwards.
TGTTCTCCACATCCAGAAAAAAGAACTGTGGATTCTGAATGCAGATCGAACCAGACTCTTCCCACTTTTGTTTTTGTTTTTTGTTTTTGGAGGTTTTCCCCTTGTGTTCTGATTCTTCTTTCACAACAAGACTAATGCAGAAATAGGTTTAAAGTGATTGTACATAGATAACCTATATTAGATTGCTTTCTGTCGGGGGGCGGGGAAGGAAGGAGAAAAAATTTAGAACTAAAAATCTTATGGAAACAAATGTTGGAAACTTTATTTACATGTAACTGGAAAATAATAAAATACTTCTATGATTAAAAAAAATCCCTAGCTAGAATCCCACCCATTCTGGTTGCTCCCCTCCCCCCCACACACCCCTCCACTTTATCCTGCGTATTCAATATCTTGTCCGTATATCACTGTTCGCATGTTGTCTCCCCCTTATACTGTGAGCTCCATGACATCTGGAACTTTTTCTTCCTTTTTTGTATACCCAACACTTAGCACAATGCCTGGTATATAGTAGGTGCTTAATCAATGCGTGTTCATTGACCAGCTGGAGGTCACCTTGTGGACAATGGGTCAGGCAGGCAGAGTGGGCAGAACTATGGCCTGAAGTGAGAATATCCACCGCGCTCCCCACCCCCACACTTCCTGGTTGTGTGATCCTGGAGCAGTCACTTGCCTTCTCCATCCTCAGCATCTCCTCCAAAACACCCCATAAACCTTCACACACCATAAAAATGTCGTCAGTATACTTCTCTCCACTTTGTAGGGCAGGAAGCTGAGCTTCAAGAGGGAAGGGACTTGCTGTGAGTCACTCTCATGGAGGCTCCCTTCCTGACCCCGAGGACCACACTCTTCCTCCTTTTATGTGTCGCCTAGAGCTGAAGAGGACCACACAGACCACCTGGTCTAGCCCCTCCCCCCATTCTGCTGATGGGGAAAAGGAGGCAGGGGTGGGGAAGGGACATTAGTGTGAGCGCCAAGAGTCAGTGGCAGAGGTAGGAACAGAACCCAGTCTCTTGACTCCCAGGGCCAGTAGACATGGAGCACCCTGTGGTCACAGGCCAGCCGGACTAGTCCCCAAGTGGTAAAGGGCCTTCCTTCAGACATGGACATGGGCCTTCTCCAGTCTGGGCTTTGGTCTCCACCGACTGGCACGAATGTCTCCACATCTTCTTGATCTGCCCCAGAGCAGCAAGGATGCCTTGGTCCCATGGGGTACACCTGGTGACAAGCAGGGCTGGCTCCCCATTTCCCTCTCTCCCCCCTCACCAATCTCCACCAGCTTACTTGGGGGAAGCAGCCTTTCTGTCAGTCTCCCCTGGGAGAAGCTTTTGTGCCCACAGGGGGCACAAAGAGCTTCAGAGGCAGGAGCCAGAAAGCCAGAGGCTGAATTCCTGCAGTGCCATTTGGGCCCTGGACGACCGAGCAAGGCCCGGATCTCCTCAGGAACCCACTTCCTCATTCCTGAGTGGACACGCCACCCGCCCACCAGGTCTGAAAGCGCATCCTCATTGCCAGAGGCTACAGAACAAATAGATGAGCACTGCCCTGATCCTTCAGGAAGAGGGCTGTGACTGGGCCTCTAGCAGGCGTATGCTAAGAGATGGAGGTGCAGACAGAAGTGGTCCCAGGCCCAGGACTCTCTCCCCAGAAGGGGGAGAAGCTCCACCCACGGGAAAAGAAAAACCTGCTTAGTCTTTGCAGGGCATGCTAAGGCTGCTCACGCGGGGCCTGTCATTCCCATGCTTTCCCGAAGTCTCTGAGAGAAAGGGAAGAGCTGGAGAAGAAATGAAGCAGCCATGGCCAGGAGAAAAGTGGGTCACACTGCCTCCTATTCATCCTCACCTGCTTATCTTGTTTGGGCATCCTGACATTAGCCAATCGATGTCTCTGCCCCTCCCCGGCCCTCCCCGAGAGCCATCCCTTGGAGCACACTCCAGGAAAGCCGGGCTGTGTTGGCCACAGTAACCCAACGTCTGACAAATGCCTATGTCTGGTGGGGCCAGGAGAACTCAGCCACTCTGAGCTATGAGGCCTCGAACCAGGATCCCTCCCGGCTCTCAGTCCACTAACACTGGGCATGGGGTGTGGGGGGCGGGGCAGGCTCAATTAAGAACTTTCAACACAAAGAAAAAAGTCAAATTCTGTCCAACATAGTTTTATTTGTTAAAGTCCTCTCAATACACCACAACATTAAGTATACCCTCTTCTAATCTTGAAACCAGCAAGATTAGACAGAAAATTAAACTTAAGTTTTTCCATCAGTGATTTCTTTCTTCCCATGATTGTACTTAAGGAATAAATTCATAATTGTTTTTAGATAAAATCGGGCACAACCTGCCAAGCCCTTTCCTAACATGCTGCCACCTGCTCTTGTGTCAAACCCTGTCCAGCCCATCCCCTCCTGAGATGCCCGTCCTCTGCTGACAGCCCCCTGGGAGGTGGCCCTGGGGTCCAGGGGCAAGACAAGGTTGGGCAGAGAGGCTGGAGGCAAGCCCCGTCTGCTGGCTGCCCACCCGCCACAGAAGACACTGACCAGGAAGGGACGGGCTAGACGTGTGCAGACATATGGAGCCCTGTCCTACACAGAGCGTGGCCTGAGTGCGAGGTGGCGCTGCTGTTACCAGCACACCGACAGGCAAAGCCACAGTTCTCCTCACAAGTGCCAAACGTCAGGGGTTTAGATCCCACAAGAACCTTCAGGGAGGTTCCACTATTTCCAATGTGATAGAGGGGAAAGGAACGTCCAGTCTCAATCTTTAAACAAAATCAGAATTTGTGAGGGCATGTTCCAAACTGGCTGATGCCACCTTGGCAGCATCGGGAATGTAGACCAGGCCTTCCTGTGGACCAAGTGCTTCCTCTATTAGCAGTTCAAACTATCACCCTAAACTGGCAAGGCCAAGCAGTAGTAGCCTGGATTTCTGAGCAGGGGCAACACCCCCTTTGCAGACTCCTCTGGAGCCAGCAGGAAAGAGTGAAAGCAAGCTGAGCTGCTTGTCCAAGTGCAGAACTTGCCTTGGCAGCCCCTAAAGGCAGTCACTGAGAATGGGAACATGGGTCACGGCTACTCTGGGGGCCGTGACCATCCCGGGGCCAGGATGGACGAGACGACCGATGGGGTCAGGACCGAAAGCCTCCGAGGACGTTGCCTTTGGGCCGGCCAGGCCTCCTCAAGTACTGCCCGGGTGCCCGCCGTGCTGGGCACACAGAGATCTGGGCAGAAGAAAAGGAGAGCCAAAGGGAAGGTCCAAGGAGGAGACACAGCCCCTCCCCGTGCTGTGGCCTGTTTAGATAAACACCTAACTCCAGCATGATGGCCACTTGGCTCCTTCATGTTTGCATGAAATCCCCTCTAAGAGGGTCCCTCTGCTTCTCAGGGTTGGACCTGATGATGCAACAGGCAAGCTGATGTCTACTTTGGAAGACTAAATAGTTCTAAGTCAATTCTAAAAATATATATTATGTGACGTATGTTCAATATGTCTAAATACCTTATTGAATCGGTAAAAACCCATCCATTGCGGACTCTAGAAGAGTATAGAAAATAGGCTACTTTTGTAAAAGCTATGTCAAGTATTTCACTAGGAGAACACAATTCTAAGCTCATCTTCTTGTGTTTAAAAGAGACTACTTTGCATACATTTTATCATATTCATAACTATGAATAAGAATAAAACAATGATCTAGGACACAATTCAGTAATTATGCTGCTCCTTGAATAGGAATGCCTTCATTGAAAAATCTGTTTCCTCTGATAATTGTACTTTCAAGTGCTTCTGCAGTAAATGAACAGTTAATCACGGCTTGTCCGACAAAACACAAACACTGAACCCCCTCCCCGGGCCCCAACATACAGTACTAGAGCTGAAAAGGACAAAATTTCCACTAAATATATGGAAATGAGCAAGGCAGATAAGACTCAAACAAACCAGGCCTGTTTGCACAGACCCACACAAAGCTAATGCAAATGGACATACGCTGGAGAATAACAATTGCACGTTTGTCGAGAACACTCCTCTTTTGCAATTAATTTCATTAACAATAAACAATTCACACAGTGAACTTTTGATTTACTCAATGAGCCACTGCCCAGTGGCTTCCTCCCACTTCTTCTCAAGCAGCGCAATGCCAGTTATTTGAACCTTGGCCTTCATCAACACAACACACCGACATCTGGAATCCAAAAGTTAGGTTTTCTTTCAAAATGAAAAGTTTGCTAGTGCCTCGTTTTCTACCTGAAGAGCCAAGCCCCCAAAAAAGAGAGCCAAGCCATCTGTGACCTATTTGTGCCAACATACCCTGTGGTGCTCGCCATCAGCTGAAATGGTCTTTATGAAAACACTATGTTGAAAGACATGGTTGAGACACGCAAGAGGAATCATGAGTGACGACTGTTTAAGGACTAGGACCTGTCAGAGCCCAGAATTTCCTGCATGGCAGGTTGTACGGGGTGGGGAAGCTCAAGGAAAACCACCATGACCCCGAATCAGGAGAGCAGGAAACACAGGCCTCCAGGGTCCCCCCTTCTACACCCTGGTCACCGCCAACATGAGGCCTGTCTGCTCTGAGGACCCTTGGCTGTCACCAGGTATTGGAGATGCTGAGCCCCGGCCTGACCAATGGACAGGAGTCACGTCATCTGAGGCCCCTCAGAGAGGCGCTGGCCAGCATCATGGAGACCTTGGGTGGCCCTTCTCCTCCCCACCCTCAGGCCTGATGACCACCTGGTAAAATGCTCAGGATGCACAGACACTGTTGAAAAAAGGCAGTTTTCTAAAATCAACATTTAACTATCAAAAATAAATTCCAAATCTCAAATGTGTATGCACCAACAGAATTGGTCTGCAATATTCTAATAAATATGTGTGAAAATGCACAAGCGCTGGCTGCACCGCAAGATGTTGGCCGACAGCAGGCTCTCAGCTGAGGGCTTCCTGCGTCGGGGTCTCCTCGATCCCTCGGGCAAAGAGCTGCAGCAACTGGCAGTGGACCCTGAGAGCAGAGACATCAGAGATGAATCGGGCAGGGACTGCGTGAGTCTGCCCCGCCCCATACCCAACACTAAGTCTGGAGACTGCGCAGTGGGCTGGGGTGGGGGTGGGGAGGTGTGTGGACACCTGGTGCAGGCCTCACCTCAGAAAGCTGGGATCTGGGTAGGCATACACACACACCTGCTACAAGCTCTTCTCGAGCGCCAGCGTCACACAGCAGTGTCAAAGGCCCCGTTTGTTCTAAGACCCCCTCCATTCTAGCCTAGCAGGAAACCCATCCCCTCATATCTAAAATAAAGGGGGTGGAGGAGCGAGTCCTAACACAAGGTGTGTGGGGGGGTGGTATCCTGACACACGAGGCAGCTGAAGCTCAGAGAGGGGCCAGGACCCGAGAACACAAGGGACAGACGAGCGTCTGGGAGTGAGTTTCCTGTTTCCGTGGCTGCTCATCACAAGTGCTCACTGGGTCAGTGTCTGCTACTGACCTAGAGCAAGGGAGGAAGGTGGACGCAGAGGGGAGACACCCACCTGACTTCAATAGCAGAACTGTTCAGAATTTCCCCATCGCAGTTCCAGGTGCTGTTAGGAAGAGTGCAGCAGCAGGCGGGATGATTGCTGCAGATCTGCCCAAATCGCTTTTTCCCCAAATCCTTGAGGTCACTGTCCTCATCTTCCAAATGCTTTGACGTAAACTGAAATTTCCTCACCCGGTAAACCTCCACAAATGCAAAGTCAAACTATGAAACAAAAGTAAAAGGGATAATTACGTCCTTAAATTCTGTGTATCTGGAAAGCAAAATTGTGTGCTAAAAAATCCTTAAGTCTTCCATGATGACATGTGGAACTGACACGTCACTTTTCATTTGAAAAGAAAAAAAAGGTTTTGCTAAACACCTTATGTGTGGAGGTAACTGATCCGTCTGGTTCCTAGGTGGGCTGTTCATTCTGCCTCAAGGAGCATGATGATGCTCCTCTCCCAGCCAGTGTCCACTTTTAGTCACGTGACTGTGCCCCCACTCTGTCTACGCCAGCCTTTCCTACCTTCCCTCCAGAGTCAGGTAGTGTGCAGCCTCCCTTCTCAGGAGGCCAGAGCAGCGCCATTCACACTGGCTCTCACCCGGCCTCAGCAGCCAGTCACCATCTAAAAATCACCTCAAGCAGTGCTCGGACCCAGCATCTTAGGGCGCACAGTGGGCTGGTAAACCTTCAGGAAACCTGAGCGTGTGCCCAGCAGCCTGCTCTTCCCAGGGGGTCTCACCCTCCGGCCTCGTGGCTCCCTGAGCCTTTACCGCCCTCCACTCACTTCAGGCTGTGCCGATGCTAGACCATCGTCCAACCGTCCAGGGAAGCTGCTGGGGACTGCCCACGGGCTCAGCGATGCCACCATGAGGGGCGCACCCAAGGAGGGCAAAGCCATCATGGAGGATGCCCAGCAAGGGAAATGATGACCATGAGGGATTCAAAGAGCCCTCAGGCCTCGAGCGCAGGCACCCTGGGTGGGTGGGGGGTGTCTGCCTCCCAAGCCAGCCCCACTGATCACACTGGCAGGAGGAAAGGCTCTGGGGCAGGGCTCAGGCCTGAGAAGAGACTGGGACAAGACATCCCAGAGCCCTCGGCGCTGCCAGCCTGCCTGATCCCTCCTAAACCATTGCCTTGGGGAGCGCAGGAACCGTGTGTCCGACCACTGGTCCATAGAGACTGAGGCAAGGGCTGTCTCTGCATTCTAAGTGGGCCCTGAATGACTGAATCTCACTTCTGTTCAATGCAACAGGGTAAGCAGTAAATGTGAAAAGAGCTGGTCGAAGGAGGGAGGCAGAGGAGACACTCACCAAAGCCTTGTTGCTACCCTCCAAAGAGGCCGACAGTTCTGTGATGGGAGCCGTCTCCTTATTTCAGCAGGGCGAGCACACACACTGACAGCTAGTGTTCTTTATGGTGAGAGAGACCCACCACATGTTTCCATTTCAATGGACTTTTTTAGGAAAAGGGCTTCTGGTAAATGGGTCCAAGAACAGACCAAGTCTCTCTGCCCCTTCCTAATGAAGCGAATGCTCTGGAGAGCTGGCCCTTTGACCCATTCTTGGATGAGAAATCAAAAGCGCTTGACGCTCCAAGGCTCCCTAAGAATGCCTACCTGGTCATCTTGATTGGTGTGCCTGACGAGATACCGCAGAAAATTCAAGCGGGAACATTTGCGGACCAGGATGAGATCTGAGGAACCATCCGCCAAGTGGGCAACTGGGGACAGGCCCTTGGGACTCCGCGGACAGGCGCAGCTCATGTTTGCCGCGTTGATTGCCAGAAACTTCCCCTGGATAACCTTCCACTCTTCTACTTCTTCTGGAATGACAAAGAAGACTTGGTGGATAAAGGACCCTAGTACTTTGGGGTCTGTTTTCTGGTCTGTAAAAAGAGCAGGGTGGGCTACCAATGTCCCGCGTCCTAAACACACCTCTAGCTCCCACACACAATTCAGCGCCACCAACAGATCTGAAGCACCTACTATGTGCAAGGGCCTGCTGCCACACAGCACAGACAGGCAGAGGCACTTCTAGAGTACAGGCCACACAAAGATGAAAAGGAAGGCGATGCGGAGGTGGGAGAATACAGGGTGAGGCTGGGAAATGGTAAACAGTAATAACCTGAGCACACAGACGAGAGAGAGGCTGGTCAGGGAGCTGGGACTGGGAAACAGTGGATGGGAGGAGGGCAGGGAAGGAGGCTGGCCGTACTCTCATTAATGCTGCTTAACTCCTGCTTCTCCCAGCGCAGGTGGCACCCGCTGGAGAGCCCGCAGCTTCAGGGAACTGAAGGGGAGTCTAGGGCCTGGCCCCCAGCATGGAGGCGCCACATCGGGGACCTGTGGCCGAAGCTCGCTTGCTCCGCACTCAGACCCTCTCGAGTGATGGCTCAGCTGCACCTCAGGTTCTTTCCATCACCTACTTTTCTTCCTAGTTGGAAGACCCAAGCCTAGTCTCCACACGGATCTTCCCCGGCTACTTCGGTCTAATCAAGCTTCTTTTGCCCCTTCGTTTTTATTCCGTGACGTTCTCCTGTCCTCGGACAGGAGTGCCTGAGCAAGGGTTGGTCACAGATACCTCGCCAGCCGCGTCCTCCCCATTTCCGTCTGCTGTTCTCCTGCCCTGGCCTTGGGGAGACCTGGGTCTCCCACCAAGCTTTCCTTAAGTTGGTTTTGACGGCCTCTGCTTCTTGCTCTATGAGGCACATGTTCTAATCTTCCCCCAACTCTTCTCCAGCAGATTTTCTACTCACGCTGTCTCTGGCTCCAAGGATTTTGCTGCCCGAGCCTTGTTTCAGCTTCTTTTGGCCTCTCTGTCACAGGAATTGATTTAAAGTCATTAAGCTTCTTGAGGAAATGGTGCACAAGTGGCCTGGGGCCCTTTTCAGGAAGCATTGTTCTCACTGCATCCATTTCCCCCAATTATTCTGATTCTGCTGCTGACAGTGGCTCTGTCAGGCCAGTCGTTCGGAGGACATCAGCAACAGGCTGTGAATTCAAAGGTTGTCCTGGGTCGGTACCATGTCTAGCACTCAATTTCTCGTCTGGAGCTGAGTATCTGAGGATGTGCAGGGATGAGAAGGCTCTGCAGGCTACACGCCTTCCCAAGTCCTGAACCATCTTCTCTAGAATCAGTCCCAGAGACATGGCCAGAAGGGCCCCCTGAGATAATCTAGGTAGCTCTTTTTAGCACTTTTCCTGAAGCCTGCCCACCTTTGCATGAAGTCGTCAACTAGCAAAATATACGTTGGCTTTAATTTGAAGGGTCTTACCAAGTTTTTGTAGACTATCTCCTCATTCTCTGCGACAGATGTTGGTACAGAAACTGTAATTATTTTCCTGGTGGCTTATTTGTAAATACTTATCATGAACATGGCAATAAGAGATGATGAAATGTCCCATGAAATAAGGAGACAGCTAGGTGGTTCAGTGGACAGAGCACTGAGCCTGGAGTCAGAAGACTGAGTTCAAATCCAGCCTCATATACTTACTAGCTATGTGTGACTCTGGGCAAGTCACTTCACCCTGTCTGCATTAATCCAGTGGAAAAAGAAATGGCGACCCCCTCCAGTACCTCTGCCCAGAAGAACCCGACGTGACTGAACAACCACCATCCATGAAATGACGCTTCTTAGTGGCTTTGATGCCCAAAAGCCAACTCCTCCATTCCATTTGCCTCTCCTAGGAAAAGCTGGGCCCATCCTCTCCTTCAGGGACCACTTCTCCCACTCCGATGTCATTCCAAGACAGCCGGGATCCATTTCTGCTGGTGTGACAGCCATCTGGCCATGAGACCAGGATCTCAGCTTGGAGCAACTACTGACCGCAGTGTTTGCGGACGCTCTAAAGGCCACACACTTCTTAGCAACTTCTGCCTGCTTTCCCCTCCTCTGGCCAGACTCAGGTGGGCTTTCTACTTTCTTTGCTGGGCATTCGAAGCCCTTCCTGACTTAGACCCCCGCCATTTCCAGGCTTCTTACACCTGATTCCCCACCGTACTCTGTGATTAATGTTCCCATACAGGCTCCTGCAGACCTTCTCCCATGCCTGGGACGCTCTCTCTTGTCATCTGCACTTTTCTTCAAGGGTCTGCAAGAGGCCTTTCCCTCACCCTGAGACTGCTCTTCACCCACAGTGTACATAGCGTGCACACACATGGTTATTTTCACAGAGTCTCTTCTACAGAACAGAAACTCCTGGAGGCCAGGGACCGTGCTTTTGCCTTTCTTTGTGTAACTCTAGAACTCAGCACACAGTAGGAGTTTAATGTATGCCTGGGGCTTTCTGGTCTGACATTTCTCAGTACAGATAAGAGTCAATGTAAATAGAGCAGTCGAGAGCAAGGGTTCCTAATTGGGAATCCATGAACTTCAACTGATCACTGCATCTCTGTACAATCAGCTTCCTCTGTAATTCTATGGATTGAACGATATTATTAGGAAAAGGTGTCCATGGGGTTTTACCAGGTGCCAAAGGGGTCCATGCCCTGCAAAGGATTAGAGACCAGCCCAAGTCAGGGCCTAGAGTGGAAAACTACCATTGTGACTCATGTAAACCAAGGACAGAAAATTAGTTTCTCTCTCTCTCTCTCTTTCTCTCTTTCTCTCTCTCTCTCTCTCTCTCTCTCTCTCTCTCTCACACACACACACACACACACACACACACACACACACACACACACACGAGAATTAATAGGGTTATTAAACTTCTTAGGGATTTTAGTAAAAGCTACAGTAATTTTGTATGGTTTGCTACTGAAAACTGCTATAATAGAGACAATTAGAAAAAGAAACAATGATCAAAATGCTATGTGGTTTAAAAATTCTCGAACAGTGAGGTGGCCCAGTGATAAAGCACCCGCCCCAAACTCAGGAGGACCTGAGTTCAAGTCCAGCTGACACTCACTAGCTGTGTGACCCTGGACAAGTCACTTAACCCTCATTGCCCCACAAAACCAAAAATTCTTTTTAAAATAATCTTACAGTATATATCACACTTTTTTGGGGGGGGCAATGAGGGTTAAGTGACTTTCCCAGGGTCACACAGCTATTAAGTGTCAAGGGTCTGAGTCCAGATTTGAACTCAGGTCCTCCTGACTCCAGGGCTGGTGCTCTATCCAGTACGCCACCTAGCTGCCCCGCAACGATTTCTTAATTAAGCAAAATCATGTCGTTTTTTATAAAAGACAATGGCATGGAGTTTTAACGGCAGGTCAGCTGACCTGGGATGAGACTGCCCAGCCCGTCCAGGTGTTAGGGCCCAATTTAAATGTCATCTCCTCCAGGAAGCCTTCCAGGGCGGGGGCGGGAAGCTAATGCTCTTCCCTTTGGGGAAGAATGAGTTTTCTGCTAGCTTTCATCATTCCCGCTTCCCAGTGTAAGGAGGTAGCTTGGAGCCTTCTATACTTTAGGAATGTGTGGAGGGGCCTCATCCCTCTTCCAGCCCCAGACCAGTGCCCACGGGGGGAGGGGGGTTTACTAGGAAAGCCCAGCTTGGGCTCCAGAGAGGCAGGGCAAGGCAAGAGAGCATGAAGAGCCTGCCCCCCCCCAACCCTGCTCGGATCCCTGAGGAGGAGGGGGAGGAGAACAAAGAGAGGGGGCAGCAGGCAGGGTGGAGCCCTGTGGAGCTTTACCTGTATTTTCCAAGCCATACAGGGATCTTTTCTGCTCCTCCTCCAGTTGCTGCTTACTCTGCCTGCAGATGAAGCACCTGAAAGACAGGAGCATTGCTGCCTTTGAAAAGGGACGGACTTAACGTGAAAGGGAACATTTGGGAACCGTAAGCCTGGTTCACCTGGCGGACACCACAGCTCCAACTAAGGATGCTCCGTGAAAACAACAGCTTCAATTCTCCCCTGCAAAGACTGAGGACATGGGGGCGATAGGCCAGAGTCGGACTGTGCTGGCTGGGAAGTCCTTCCCCCAGGAAGCTCAAGGCCCGTCTACAGAGTAAAAGGGGAGTCTTGGGCCCCCCCAGCCTGACCTCCCCATCCATCCCTAATGCATCGCCAACAAACGCCAAGAGAAGCGTCTTGTGAGGTGCCTCCAGGGGCCTGGAGCCCAGCACTGGGGACCCTGGAGAGCTCCGGGGCAGGGAAGCCCGTCCCCTCAGGAAGTAGGAAGCAGCAGCACTGACATCCCCCACCCCCACCCTGTCCCTGAAGCGGACAAAGCTTCTGACCAGCAAGTGAAAATTCTCAGGAGGGGTAAGAAGCCAGGTTTGGTGCAGGCAACGCCGGCTCCTGCAAGGGAAGGCGGAGGCAGTCCCCCACCCTGCCTGGCCTTCGGGAGTCTAGGGCTTCCGGTCCCAACCCAAACGGCTGTGTCCCTGATGCTGCGGCCTCCCCTGGGAGCGCATACCAAAGCTTCTCTCACCCTGTCCTGCAGGGCTTCTTGTCTCTTGGAGAGCCCACCGTGTGCTGGGCCGGCAGGAAGGCAACTGTGCCCTCATAGCAGTGATGAGAGAGAAAGGTCTTAAAACCTAGAAATGAAATGGAAGCGAGGTCAGCGGCACTGGCCAAACCTGTGACGTGATGACAGCTCTCACACAGGCCGCCTCATGCGGGCCCAGACTCTCAAAGGCCTTCCTGTGACAACAGCGCCCGGTATCCCCGGGATTTCCTTTGATCCTTCTGTCCCCCGACCCCAAGGGGTCCAACACTCGAGAGGCCCTGTGTTCCCCAATACCCAGGAGCACTTTTGTAACCACAGGGCCAGTAACCGTCTCTTGAGGAAGAGTGAAGCCAACGTGATGGCTGATTACTGGGCAGGAAGAAATGATGAGGATGGGGGTGATTTAGAGAAAGACCAAGAGCTCTCTGTGAGAAGGTGGGGAGAAGAGCCCGTCCCGTGCCTGTAACACTATCAGCCAACAGAAGCCTGACCGGCAGAGGATGACCTTTGTTGGTGGCGCTACTAATGCCAAGGGTGGCGGCCAGGGCAGTGCCACCTCAGCCCCCCATGTCCCCCTGCAAAGAGGCCTCTAACGAGGGAGCCGCAGCCTTCAGTAGTGAGTCTATTCTTTCATCCTAAAGCCACTCTTTCATCTAATTGGATTTTTAAAGTCAGGTTCAGCCCAGTGATGACGATTTTTCCTCAAAGAAAAAAGCTAGCTCTCAGCCAATGGCACTGGTCAACTTAAATCTCCCCCGTAATAAGGGGCCCAAGAGAGGTCTTTGAGAGCGGTCATGGGAGCTATGGGAAACATAGACTTTACTGCCCAGATAAAGAATAAGAATGTCCGACTATAATTCTCCCTTTCTAAAATGCTCTCCCTTCAATGTCCTTAGCTGTCTGATGTCTGAGAACTGAAAAGACACAATATTCCACCACTCCCTAAAAACCAGAGATACTGATCCCTCTGATATAATTTGGGGGATTGCCCACTTCATTTTCTGAGAAACCCCTCCCCCCCATGAGTTCTTTATTAATTTTTGGAATTACAAGGAAATCCACTCATGTTCGCGTAGCATTTGTGAAATTCGGACCCAAGAACTGTAATGTAGCTTGGCACCCAACAATCATGGAAGAGGCTGAGAAGGGTTAGACTGAATCAGAAATACTAAAATAATTATAAAGGATACACCGCGGTCCCTTAGAATGTGAAATAACGGTGGTCTAGTCTGGTACAGATGAGGACCATGGGGTCACCAAACAAGACACCCCAGTTCTACTGCTCCCTCCTAAGTGATCCTGGACCCCAGGTCCATCAAATGAGAGGCTGCTGGAGCCCCAGCTCAGACGCTCCTGACAGAAGGGCTGTCACACCCAGAACAAAGTCTCCCAGTGAATCGCAGGGTTTTCCTCTGCCCAGCGTCCGGGCACTCCCAGGTCTCACTGCTGACTCCCCACCTAGCTCTGCTCTCCCCTCTTCTCTTGAACTTTGACTTACCTGAGAGGTCATATCGGATGAGGCCCATCCACCGCTTCTTCTCGCTGTCCCTCAATACGTCTCCGTAGAAACCATAGCCCAGCAAGGACACAGAGTACTTCAGAAACGTGTTGTTGTGATGCACTGAAGACACGTCCATAGCCAGAGAGTCCCCTGTTGGGAAAGCACCGAACCCCCACTAAGTCCTACCCGTCCTCCCTTCCACACGCACCAACTCGTTCCCAAAAGAGAGAACGCTTTGTCGAGTGAAGGAGAGCAGCCCCAAGGCTACCAAGGAGGGGGCTACTGGCACCTTGAGGGCCCAAAGCCCTGATGGCAGAAGCTGCTCTTGGGGGGAAGGTGGAGGGTCAGGCCCGGGTCTGCTTGAGAAAGGAAGCACGGGAGTGGTGGAAAATGATGCGGTCTCTAGCTCAGCATCCTGATGAGGACCCAGACCAGGAGTCAGGAAGACACGGACTCTGATTGCATCACAGACACTAGCCAGATTGTGTGACGTTGGGCAAGTCACCTGGCCTGTCTGGGCCTCAGTTTCCTCACCTGTGGCCTTGTCTAACCTCCCAAGTCACATCAAGCTCTAAACCGAACCAGATTTGAAAGGACGCAGCTCTTGTGCTCAAAGAGGTGAGGATGAGGTAGGGGAGAAATTCTACAGACACAAATGATGGTGATACAAGAGTATGGGGACGGCCCCTAACAAGGGAGGTGAGGATTCGAGCAGAGATGAGCAGCCTCACTAAAAGGGACAGTGTGAGATGGGGCTTGAAAGGGAGGGAGAGCCCAGCCAGGGGCAGCTGGAGGTCCCTTGTCTCCAACACGGTCCAACACGGACCAACACTGTGTGAAAGGGGGCAGGGCCATCAAAGAAGAGGGTGGCACGTTCAGTGTAAGGACCAGTAAGAGCAAAGGCCTAGAGGGGAGAGCACAAGAAATCACTCAAGGAAACAAAAAGCATTTCTGGGGATGCATGTGCAGAGAAAAATTAAGCACCCCCCCTTTTCTTTCTTTTTTTTTTTAGTGAGGCAATTGGGGTTAAGTGGCTTGCCCAGGGTCACACAGCTAGTAAGTATGAAGTGTCTGAGGCCGGATTTGAATTCAGGTCCTCCTGACTCCAGGGCCGGTGCTCTATCCACTGCGCCACCTAGCTGCCCCAAGCCCCACCTTTTCTGAGGGAGTCTGCCGTGTACTGGGGGAGACGAGGAGTCCATGTATGAGGGTGCAGGGACATGTGTGTGCATGTGGTTACCGACACGGCAGCTGGGGGTGGAGGGGACACTAGCAGTGGCTGGGGAAAAGGAGGGGTTTCCAGCACAAGGTGCTGCTTCTTGAAGAATGGGCAGGATTCTGTGAAGTGTGGGGAAAGAGGGAGGGCATCCCGGGCACAGGGCACTGTCAAGACAAAGGCACTGTAGCAGGAGATGGCTTTCCATGTGTGACAAGAGAGCCAGCCAGCTGTCCAGACCAGTGGCGTCCATCTCAACTAGAAGCAGATCCCTGCAGGCAGCGAGTCTGACACCTCTGGTCTGAACCAGAGATGGGAAGGGGAGTAATATCTAAAGAAGGAAGACAGGCTGGGCCAGGCCGTAAGAGCCAGACAAGTAAAGCACGAGTTTATAGAGGGAGCCCCTGGAGTTTGAGGAGGCGAGTGAAATGATCCGATCTGGGATTGTGGGAGGGGAGATCTGAGGCAGGGAGACCAGCTGGGTAAGAGGCTTGGCTCAGGCAGCTCTGAAAGCAGAGGTGTCAGATGTGAGAAATGTTGGGGAGGTCAAGGGGCAAGATCTAGAGACTGTTTGCTTACTGGCATGAGGACAGATGAGGAGACCACGGTAACGCCAAGGCTCCACACGTGGGAGCCTGGAACAGTCAGGGTAGGACAGAGGGCTGGGTTTGGGGAGAAAGATCAGGAACCCGGTTTTGGAAATCTCAATTTGAAAGGTCCAACAGGCTTAGGGACAGAGGCTGGAGCTCGAGCGGACACCCAGATCTAGGAGTCATCTGAGCAGAGATGGTCATGCAAGTTATCCATGCTGGGAGATGGTGAGGGTCCTGGGAAAGAGAGTGTCAAGAGAGCAGAGGTCTGAGGACAGAGCCCCGGTTAGCGAGTGGGTTATAGGTGAGCTAGTGAAGGAGCCTTCAAGCCAGAGAAAAGCAACAGAAAAAGAGGAAGTTCAGAAGAAAGTCCAAGGAAGTGCCAGAAGCATCTGGCATGCAAGCCTTCGAGCAGGCGCCACCAATGGGTCGGCATCAGGAGCATGGGAGCCCCTCAGAGACGAGGCCTGAGCATCTGCTCTGTGTGGCCCCCCGAGGCCGGCTCCCCTCGAGTGTGGCTGTGCACAGAGTAAACACCACCTGAATGTTCTCAGGGGAGGAGGAGAACCTGAAGAAGAGGCAAGGGAGTGAAAACTCAAAAAGGTGACAGTGTCCCAAAAGAGAGAGTGCGGAGTAGACTGTGTCCTGTGTCCAACAGGGCTGAGGTCAACAAAATCCCCAGGGATGGCTTCGAGGAAGGTTCAGTTAGTAAATCATTGATGCCTATTTTCTCTACAGCTGCACTGCTTTGCCTCAGCCCACTAGCTTGAAACTAAGCCCTTTTACCTAATATAAAGAACAGAATATACCATATGACGCTCTAATAATAGAGAATGACTTACCAATAATGATGTGTAATGCTGACGTCACTGGGTCATTGACACCAACTGTGGCATAGCACACACAATCTGTTGAACCTAAAAAAAGAGATTCTTGATCAACTCGGGGATGAGAATGAAGGCTCAGAACTTGGAAGACTCTGAAGCCCTGCCCTGACAGAACTCCTAAGAAGCACAAAGAAATGACTGCCGCCTGCCACTATCTGCCAGGAGAAAGCAGGGCCCCTCCTGCCCTGGTCCTCAGCCCACTCTTAGCCCTCCTACTGCAGGCCTCTGTACAATGCTGCCTCCCAAGAGACCCAGAGCAGCTGGCCGCCCTGTTCTCCTGTTGAGGGAATCACAGCCTGCCTCCACGAGGCAAAGTAAAACTCAAGATCGTCCCTGGCTGGTACCCTCCTTAACATGCTGTACTGGCTGGCCACGTGACAACATGCTTTGCTTAAGGACAGGAAGGCTTTCGGTGGGTGGGGGAAGGTGAGAGGGAGAAGAGGATCCTGATCACGTATAAAAAAGCCCAGGACACGCACATACACACAGACGGACGAGGCCAAAAAGAGTCCCAGACACGGACGGCTCTGACAGGTGCGTGGTGAGGCTGCTCAATATTTACAAGAAAAGCTGCACCCAAGAGGTACGTTCCCATGCAAGCAGCTTCTCTTTCTGCTGTGCATTTTATTTGATGTTCAAGTTCAGAATAAAAACAAATAAAATGAAGAGCTGAAAAAAAGACTCTTGCCTCTTTCTCAGGATGAAGCAGGCCACCTCCAGGCAGAGAAGTGAGGAGCCCGGAGCACAGACTGAGGCAATTCACCTTTTGTCTTGTTTTTTAAACTCGGCATGCAAGGATTTGTTTTGCTTGATTGCACGTGTTTATGACGGGTTTTATTTTTCTTGCTTTCTCCGTGGGGGTTGGGAGAGAGAGCACAAGTAAGTGTTCTCATCTTAGTTCTTAGTCAATCACTTTTCTTTACCTAACATCTAACTTAGGTTTTTCAGATAAGAAATGGTTTAAAAATCAGTGAGACTTTCAAACCCGTGCAGCAGTTTCCAGAAAAGCTGATGCCCCAAGGTCATTGTGGCTGATGACCTTCGCCCTTAAGGAATCTGGAGAACCCCAACGGAAGGTCCTCCGAGGTCTCCCTGGCGGGTAGAGAAGCCCAGATCTCCAAGGCAGTGAGGGGAACGGATACAAGCTCTGCGAGGATTTGAGTAAGAGCGTGCTCTTCTGTCTGGAGAAGTTCACACCACAAGGCTGGCCACAGATAACTAATGACAGCTCACAAAGACCATCTTATCAATGACACCTGGGTGGAAGGAGGGCCCATACCGGCACAGGCAGGGCCAGGAGAGAACAATAAACAACAACAAAATGACAAAGACCAAGTCTGGTCCCAGAGATAAGACAGAAGGCAGTTCCTCCCCCATGCACCCTCCACTCCTCTGCAGAGATGGGAGGTCCACAAATGTGTGGTACACTGCAGATACTTCAGACTTTCTCCATGTAGTAATCAGCTTTGCTCATTTTTCCCTCTCTCTCTCTCTTTTTTTTTTGGTGAGGCAATTGGGGTTAAGTGACTTGCCCAGGGTCACACAGCTAGTAAGTGTTAAGTGTCTGAGGCCGGATTTGAACTCAGGTACTCCTGACTCCAGGGCCAGTGCTCTATCCACTGTGCCACCTAGCTGCCCTCTTTTTCTTTAAAAAAATTGTTTTATGGGATGTCTCTCTGGGAGAAAAGGGGGAGAGATGTTGGGAGAAACTGATGATGTAAAAAAACAACAAAAAATTCTCAATAACTTTATAAAAGTCAGTTTGGCATTCAAGATGGAGACTAGAAAGAAACACTGGGGCATCTTAAGTGTAAGGGAAGTTGGAATCAAGCTATATCGATGAGAAAGGCCACAGAAAAAAAGAAAAGCAGGTCCCAGGTACAGAGGGTTTCAGAGTTTACCAAATGGAGCCAATTCTAGACTCATCATTGCTCTCTTTTCTTAGTTTAGTAATGTGGTCAAAAAAGGAAATGAAGCTGGGCGGGCAGGACCAGTGTTTACTGAAGACATCCCAGCACTTGGTAATCGCTGCTTCCCTTTCTAGCTGCTTATCCCCTCCCCCCCCCCCCCCCCCCCCCCGCCTCTGCAGGGCAATGAGGGTTAAATGACCTGCCTAGGGTCACACAGCTAGTTAAGAGTCAAATGTCTGAGGCCAGATTTGAACTCAGGTCCTCCTGAATCCAGGGCCAGTGCTGTATCCAGTGCGCCACCTAGCTGTCCCTCCACTAGACTTTTCCCGGAGTGGGCTAGAGCTCCATGGCCTAGACTTGGTAGACTGTTTTCTTCCCTTTTCCGAGCACTGGGACAGCCTGCGCCCTTCCCCCATCTTGAGGCCCCTCTCCTGTGCTCCGGGATCTTTCCCATTCACTGACAGCAGCTCCACAAGACCAGCTCTCCCCGGATGGGTCCAGTGACTGAACTGTGCAAGGGCAGCTTGAGTACCCTCTTCTTGGTCACCATGGGGCACGGCTGTCCGGCCACTCTCCTAGAAGGAGACAGAGCAGCTCTGCCTTCTGGTGCACGGTCTTGTCCTGGAGCCTCTCTGTCTCCCACCAGACCTCAGGCTCTTTACAAACAACACTTCACCCTGTCCTGGCTTCGGGCTGGCTCATGCTGAGCCAGACACACACAGGCATTTGTTCTCCTTCTGGGAATTTCTTTCTAGAACCGAAGCCAGTCGGTGAGTCCGTGGGGGAGAAAGACTCCTCCATGTCCAGGTCTCGTCTCTTCAGAAAAAACCCATCTTTGAGCCTTGTTAGAAAGGCCTGGAGCTGCCTCTCTTAGAGGTTAGTTTGGGTCCTCAAGAGTAAAGTTTCCCTACTCTGATCTGTAGAGGGCAGAGCTGAGGTTCTCCTCACCCCAAACTGGAGGCTCAACAAGCCCCTGGGAAGATGCGCTTCTGGAACGTTCCACCAAGAAGAGAAGGGGGAGGGACGTCTGGCTGGCGGAAGCCCTCTCACGGCTCCATCCCCAGCCTGGGCGGGCTTGGGGCCTAGTTCCCCACATCCTTATGGATCTCCTTTTGTGGCTCAGACGCGCGATAGGGCACTCCAGTGACCAATTCCTCTTTTCTTCTACCCTTTGGTCCTCACTGCGCTCCACCCTGCCTCCAGTCTCCTGTCCAAGCCCTGCTCTCGGACTTCCTTACATGAATAAGCCCCGCTCACCCGTCAGCTCTCTTTTAAACAAGGTTATCCAAACGCAGAGCCAGAGCCTAGTCTTGGGTTTCATCCCAAGTCTCCCCACACCTACGAGGTGTCGCCTCGCTTTAGGATTTCTAGTTCCTCTGCTTTACGGTCTAAACACGAGGCACCTGTGTAGACAGTCAGGGCCGTGGACTTTTGCTTGCCCCTTTCCTGGACACTGTCTTCTGTGACTTTCAGTAGCCTTTGCTACTGACCAGTGGCTTCCTTTTTCCTTCTTTGTGGCCACTCTCTGTGGTATCTAACACTGGCTTTTTTCTCCCTTGTCTTCTCTAGTTTAAAGACCTTTGGACTAGGTTCACAAGACCCCTGGTGAACACATTCCTATTGGCTTTTCTGATACACTTCATCTCTGACCAGGAATCTCTCAGTTGTAGTTTGTAAGCTGTATATATTATAGGATCATCTCTAGGGGTGCTGTAAGCCCCAAAATGCCTCACCTGGTAACTGACCTCATGGTGCATACCCCTGTACTTGTCAGGATGCCAGCAGTCCCTAAGAGTGGCTACAATCTGCCAAAGTCCTTGCCAGTCACAAAAGCATGAGGCCTTCCAGGGAAGCACCAAAGATGAAATTATGTCTAAGATACTTTTTTTTTTTTTTTAGTGAGGCAATTGGGGTTAAGTGACTTGCCCAGGGTCACACAGCTAGTAAGTATTAAGTGTCTGAGGCCGGATTTGAACTCAGGTACTCCTGACTCCAGGGCCGGTGCTCTATCCACTGCGCCATCTAGCTGCCCCTTAAGATACTTTTAATGTTATATGCATTTTAATTCTGAAAACTGGAAAGAAGTCCATTTACCAGAATGATCCCAACATGCCTTTTGCAATCCTGTTGGCTATCAGAGTGTTTACTGGTACCTCAGCTGTAACTCCCATCCCCTTTCTTTCAGCAACACAGGGGAAATAATCAGATAGCAGATAAAAGTATCCCATTTCATTCTATTTACAAAAGCATTGCTTTCTGAATTTTTGCTGAAGAAGGAAAAGGCTAAAGAATTGATGTGCAGGGGTTTAAGAAACAAAAAGAACTATTAAAACACAAGAAAGTGCTAGACAGTGACGGGAACAAAGAAAGGAGGGGGTATTGATGCAAAATGACCATCCCAATCACTATGAGGAGAGAAAGGGAAAAGGAGCTGAAGGTAGTGGCAAACATAACCAAAAGGGAAATAAAACAATCGAACAAAAAAATTTAACAAATCTAACATGTATAACAAATAAGGAAAAGACTGGATGTTGGAGATGTGGGAAAACTGGGAAACTAATCCATTGTTGCTTGAGTTGTGATCTGATACAACCATTCTGGAGAGCAATTCTGGAGAAATATTCCCAAAGGGCTTTTAAAAAAAAAAAATAAAAACCAGGGCAATGAGGGTTAAGTGACTTGCCTAGGGTCACACAGCTAGTCAGTGTCAAGTGTCTGAGGCCAGATTTGAACTCAGGTCCTCCTGAATCCAGGGTTGGTGTTTTATTCACCATACCACCTGGCTGCCCCTCACCACCTAGCTGCCCTTCTTTTTTTAAATAATAATAATAATAATTATTATTATTTTTGGTGAGGCAATTGGGGTTAAGTGACTTGCTCAGGGTCACACAGCTAGTAAGTGTCAAGTGTCTGAGGCAGGATTTGAACTCAGGTCCTCCTAACTTCAGGGCCAGTGCTCTATCCACTGTACCACCTAGCTGCCCCCAAAGGGCTTCATATAAAACTGTGCATACCCTCTGATCCAGCAATACCACTGCTAGGTTTATATCCCAAAGACATCTCCAAAAAGAGAAAAAGACCTATTTGCACAAAAATATTTATAGCAGCTCTATTTGTAGTGGCTAAGAATTGGAAATCAAAGGGATGCCCATCAAGTGGGGAATGGCTAAACAAGCTGTGGGATAGGATGGTGATGGAATATTATTGTGCTATAAGAAATGACGAGCAGGATAACTTCAGAAAGGCCTGGAAAGAGTTGTATGAACTGATGTGTAGTGAAGTGAGCAGAGCCAAGAGAACATTGTGCACAGAGACAGCAACACTGTTTGATGATGAACTGGGAATGACTTAACTATTCTCAGCAATACAATGATCCAAGAATATCCCAAAGGATACTATCCACCTCCAAAGAAAGAACTGATATTGCTAGAACACAGACTGAAGCATGCTCTTGTTCCCTTTCTTTCACTTTTTTCTTTTATTCAAGTCTTATACAAAATGACTAATATGGTGATGTTTTACATAATCGTACACGTATAACCCATATCTGATTGCTGCCTCAGGGAGGTGAGAGAAGAGAAAGGGAAGGAGGGATAAAATTTGAAACTCAAAACTTTAAAAAAAGGAGTATTTAGTGAGGAAAAGAAACAGCTGAAGGTGAATAGACAAGATCTCTGAATATCAGAAGCTACAAGGTTTTAATAGTTAGCCCAGAAATCAGCTTAAGAGGAAGAGGTTTGTTGTCTAGCAGAGCACAGCGGACTGCTTCATCTTAAGTCGCTGCACCCTCTGGGTTAAAGAACTGCAATTCCCAAGGGCCCTGGGCCAAGTATCAAGTGTTTGGCTAACAAGGAGGAGGCACAGCTGGGGCATTCCCAGGAGAGACTGTTAATGAGTCAACAAGCTCTACTGGAAACCATTCTGCACATTTCTTCTCCAAAGTAACTTCTGCCTATCCTGGGAGCTGCCCAACTGGTTCTAAAAGCAGCCCCCCCCCACCCCAGGCACTTGGGAGCTTCTAGCCCCGAGCTTCACAGCCCTGCTGGCTCACAAATACCACGTCAGAGTTACTTCTCTCGGCATCATTACTCAGAGAACTTTTACTTCTTCCAAGTCTGAGCAGCCTGACTGCACGCGCCTCTCCAGACTGCATGGCTAACTCCTCTCCACAAGGCTTTCTTTCCCCCTCAGTCACCCCTGGCTCGACTTCTCACATTGGAAGCACCTTCTGTCCCTGCTGACTCTCCCTCGCCTCGGTTGGTTCCTGGTTCTTCATTCTGGACACAGGCCAAGCAGTTCTCCATTGTCTTCAGGCTCCCCAGGCCTCTGCCTGCGTGCACCCTGCCCTCCGCCTGTCAGCTCTCCCAGCCCCATCAGAAGGCAGGTTCTCCGAGCACTTAGCAGGGTGCCTGGCACACAGCATGCACCAGACACACTGCTCTTTCTCTTCACTGCCGTCATCAGTGCCCATTTCCTATCATCCCTTGTGCTAGAGGCTCCATCTCCCCCAGGACCCCTTCCCTTCAGATGGCCACGCCCTGGTGTTCTATGACCAGCCCAGGTGTGTAGGGATCCCGCCCTCCCCTCCAGCTGCACCTCCTCGGGGTCTGAGGCTTCCTGACCTACTTCTCCCCTTCCCTCACGCCTCCTCAACATGTGGTCTCACGGCCAACCCGTGAGGAAATCTAAGGCCCAGCTCCTCCAGGAAATTCTCCCTGATCCTCCCATTCTAAAAATGGTCATTGCTGTGAGTTTTCTTGGGCATGACCACGAGTGTGAAGGAGAACATTAAGTGTGAGCAGACAGAAGGGGCCAACACAGCTGTTCACCCCTCAACAGCCACAGTAAAACTGGGGGAGCAGGGGAGGCAATGGGCACGTTAGCATCCTCCAGGCACAAGGACAAGACCAAGGCCTCCAGGAGGCCCACTCACTTCTCTGCACATGAAACACAACCAAACCAACAAGAGTGGGAGAGAGATCTGACAGGGAACATTGCTCAGAATCTTCAAAGACTATCAGATGTCATCACAGGGAGGAAGGCAAAGGCCCGCACTTCATAGAGCTCTCCAAGGAGCAGTGGTGAGAGGACAGCTTGCACCCTTTCGGGGAGCTTCAGCTACCTGAATAACCAGACGAAGGAGGCGCAGAGGGAACACCTCCACGAGACTGCGTTTCACGAGGTGTTATGGGGCAGACGCACTGGCAAGAACAGGTTTAAAGACAAAGAAGTCAGGGGTAAGTAAGGCCAGTGAGTGTAATGCAGCTAACAGCAAACAGAGGCCACCTTCTCATAGGTTCCTTAAGAAAGCCATTTTCATGCTAATTTTGTTGGTACCAGATGCTTTTTCTGAAAGGGCATTTACCCGAGAACTGGTGCTGAGAAGAGGTTTAAATCATGAAATAAGTTGAAAGGAAAACCAACCGTGTTCTTTTTCGAGCCTCTTCACTAATGGCCTTGACTGAAGGTCCCCCTCCTTTGAGATACAATGTTAGAACATGCCTTTTGGCACACTTTGCTCGCTTACCTGCAGGGATTATCCCAATTCGGAGACTGCACTGGACTAAGGACGCTTTGGGATTGTTCTGGTCTATGCCACAATCCTTCTGGGTCCTTCCGATGAGGCCGTGCAGCACCTCACTGAACATGCCATCTCCACCAACACAGACAATTCTGTAGGAGAGCAGAGAATACAGGAGAAGCGCCCCAAAGAGACGTAGGCCTAAAAACAGCCGATCACCCTCCAAGAGTTTGGGTTAGTTCACTCCAGGTGACCTCCACTCACCCCTCTCTACCCCAGCCATGCTGGCCCAACTGGCCCCTCTGTAGGCCCTCAGTCCCTCCCTCCACCAGGGATGCCCATGGACTTCTTCCTCCTTCCCCCACCCAACACCGCTGCTGGCCCTGCCCTTTCTACCTATTGAGAAGCTGATGTGCTATGAGGCCACCTTATCCCTGAATGGCACAGTTCCCACAGTAAGTGCCCACTGCTCACACTGCTCCCGGAGTTCTTGTGCCTCTACTGCCGAGGGAGCTGCTCGCACTCACGCTCGCTCTCACACTTGCTCTCACGCTCGCTCTCACGCATGCTCTCACACACGCTCTCTCTCTGTCTCTCTCTCCCCCTACTTGACTGTGAACTTCTGATGAACAGAAACTGTCTTAAGCAATTCAAGACCACAGATTTCAAGCAGGAATGGACCCCTATGGTCACCTAGGCCAACTGCTTCAATGTACAGCTGAGGAAACTGAGGCCCGGAGAGGTTAAGTGAATTGCACAGCTCACCCAGGGACAAGTGTCGGAGGCTCCCAGTCCCACAGTCATCTCACTGTCGCCCCTACCAAGCCTTGTACACAAGGAGACACGCTCCATAAATATGGTGGGGAGAATGAAGGAATGGTCACCGCACACAAACTTGTGAGGGGCTTAGCTGCTCTTCTCTTTGTGATCCCCCCTCCCCTACTGACAGGAGGGAGGGAGCAGCTATGGAGTCTCAGAGGAGAAACTCCGAACCAGAACCACAAGGGCAGAAAGCAGGCCCTGGGAGGTTCTACACCATTTCCTAGACAAGGAGAGCCCCTACTCTCCACCCTTCCCATCACTGCCTCAAAAAAAGGAATCACAAAGTTAAACAGATTCATAAAACCCAATGGGTAATTCCATGTTTCCTGGATATACTTTTTAAATCAAGAGGCAAGAACCCTTACTTACCCATCATATTTCTCAATATTAATTTCAAATAAACTGTCCTTGGCATGGTTAGCATGTTCAGTAACTGTGGAGAATAAGCATGTAATTTATAGTTAAGTTCTCATGAGAAATAATCATCCATAAAATATCATTTTATGGCATTTAAATGAAAACAAGGAAACAATGCTTCAGAATCTGGCTACGTATCACACCGCCAACAACAGGAAGTGGCGTCTCTGGTGACAGTAGTAGTAAGAAAGATTAATTCTTCAACACTTGGCTTAGGAATACTTACAAATAAACCAGAAGTCACAAAGACCTCTCGTCTCTGAAAAGACCAAAACTGAACTGTCAGAAAAGGACGGATGTTTTAGAAGGCCCTCTCCCCAGAGGGATCCCAGTGACCCACGTCAGACACCACCTGGAGGAGAGAACCAGCCGGGCCAAGGGAGCAGTTTCTGCTGACAGCAGGAGGCAGGCGAGGCACGGGCTCTCCCTGGCTTAGAGGCCCTCTAGGAGGGCATCAGTCAAAGGTGGACGCTCAGAGGTGATGGGCCCAGTGCTCTTTACAACGTTACACTCTAGGTGAAGGTGAAAAGGGGCCAGAGGGCAATTCTTTCCATTTCCAATCAAGGATGAAGAGCGCCCAGTGTGCACATGGGCTGTGCTGAGGGACGGACAAGCTGACTGACGAGGAGCTCTATCTGGGACAGATACCAAGCCTGGGAAAGGGGCAGCCACCAGAGCTGAACAGGAAGAAGAGCACAGGCGGGATCACTCTGGGGAACTGAACAAACCTCTCTCTCAAAAAAGCCTCCTGGTTTTGGTAGCAGCATTCTTCCCGTGATGCTGGATGGCTGTGAGTCACGGGTCACCACAGTTACCAATGAAGCAGAGCTGAGGGCGTGGGGGGTGGGGGCAGGCACATGACAAATGAAGAAGTGAAAGGGAGAAGTCGGAGCAGAGTTGTCGTCTGGGCTGTACGGCAGCCACAGAGCAGAGGGAGAGCCTGCTGATGCTGATGCTGACGGCAGCGGCCTCCTCTGTGGGCCTCAGCGGGCCTTGACGAGCGGAGTGAGGACCCAGGCTGGTGGGAACTTGCTTTGGCGTCCCCAAGAGTCTGGGGCTTCCCGATGGCCGTGGGGAAGGTGAGGCGATGATTCTGCTGCAGCCGTTCTATCCCTTTTCTAGGTATGCTCCCTCCTCTAAGGAGACGAGTCCTCCCCTCTGCTTCCTCCTAAGCAGCGACCAGGGTCTTTCTGGTGGGCATCAGGCTCTCTGCTGGTGGGGACGGTCTGCACCAAGGGAGCGCTGCCAGGCACAGTTACGTTTCAGCACCACGTTGGCAGGCTCACACTCTGCTCGTGGATGAGATGGAGATCCTATGGCTTAGGGGATAATGGGATGACTGGACCACAGATTAGTCATTAATGTTGACCTGCGACAAAGGGCTATGTACTTGACCCTGAGCTGGTCCACATTTGTGTGGGTGATGCGGATGCATGGGGTGACTGGACGCTCCTTCGACAAGCAGGTGATGTGGGCACTGGGGAGCATCTGAATCCCTTTCCACCCCAGCTCTGGCCTCCTTCTTCAGCCTCATTTCACATCACTCCCCTTCTCGCACTGCATCCCGGCAAGGTGGTCTGCTTATGTGCCAGGGACACACTCCCTCCTCCCAGAGGCCGTGCCGCCACCCAGAGTGGCCTTTTCAGATGGCCCCGGCCGCCGGTGTTGTCTTCCCTTCAAACTGGATTATGCCGATCTGAAGCCTAGCAGATGGGCAGGCGCGGCTCCACTGCTGGTTGTCTATTGCTGGCATCCATGACCATAAATACCGATTGGACCGGATGGAGAGCCAATACCTTATACAACAGAGAGCTCTCCGAAGGCCAGAACAAAGGGCCGGAGAGACCGAGAAGCTCAATCATGCCAACAAGAGGTACTGAAGTCGAGCTCCCCAAATAACTATGCAGGAAAGGCAGAGGGGTTGGCCAGGCCAGGTATAGGGCAGCTCCAGGGCTTTCAGCGAGCTACCATCCAGTGGTGGCTCAATGTTGGCCCGGGGTGGCCGGGTTCTCGGTACACTCCCGAGGAGGTGAGGTCATGCTACAACTGTAGCAAGGCTAAACCTAGGACACTGTGTTCAGTTCTAAAGACACAGATGACAGACAGCCAAGAGGTCACTCAACTGAAGGCCAGTGGAAAGGACTCTGCCTCTTGGGATATCCAAGACCTCCACACGGCCGTCCAGCCATTCAAGGGCTGTCCTGTGGAACATGCCTGTATCCAAGCTCTTTAGCTTGGCCTCTGAGGGCAGAGCACGAGACAGTGGGTGAAGACAGAGGGAGGAGGACTCGGGCCTGGGGCAAGACAAAGGTCTTCAGAACTAGAGCCTCCCTAAACTGGCTGGGCTGGCACCGCTGCAGGAGACGGGCACTGCCCATCTCCGGGAGCCTTCCAACAGAGGGTGAGGGAGGGGCCGCTCCCGCATTCACGGAGTGTTGTTGGAGGGCCTCTGGACGCGGCACAAGCTGAACTCAGGTCACCTGGGAGGCTCCTTCCAGCTCTTGATAGCATTCCCTGATCTCATGAAGCCCATCCACCCATCTAGCCAGGCTGTACCCTTTAACCTGGATTTTTTAGCCATAGAATTGTGAGTAATTAACCTTCTGTTTAAGCCAATCATCTTGTAAAGCAGCTTTGCTTATCTTTGTCACCCCAGTAGGTGCTTCATAAATCCTTGTGAAGAGCTCACGTTCCCATAGCGCTCCAAGGTCTGCAGAGTGCTCCTGGGGAAGGGTTGTTCCCAGAG
Source organism: Dromiciops gliroides (assembly GCF_019393635.1). Classification (NCBI taxonomy): domain Eukaryota; kingdom Metazoa; phylum Chordata; class Mammalia; order Microbiotheria; family Microbiotheriidae; genus Dromiciops; species Dromiciops gliroides. The sequence goes on along the minus strand of NC_057865.1, from coordinate 301,093,642 downwards.
GGATGAGCCAGGTAACAAGGGTCACAGGGGAGATGCTAGTGCCAGTCTTCTTGGAGGGCTCTCCCCACACCCCGTGCCACACACAAAAGGCACCTTTCCGCAAACACTTACAGTGACAATACGCTCTGCTGATTTCATTAAAACAAAGAGAGGGGCCTTACCAATGACATCAGCAGTGACAGACGCTAGATTAAACAGCGGCACGACCTTCTGTTCATATATTCGCTTGCCTTGTCTTTTTCCTCCAAAGGGATTAATATACACAAGTAAGTGCTTTGGTCTACATGCTACAGGGAGAAAAGAAGGAGATCTGAATCACAATGGGTCAACAATGATGACACAAGTGCAGATAAGAGAGGCATTCACAAAACAAACATGGTAATGATTTCAGAACCTTAAAGTCTTTTCATAGTGGGAGCGCCATTGCACCATTTTTTTCATGTAAGAGCCTCCTCCATAGACAGAGCGTCTGATGAAGAGGCAGGAAGACCAGCCACCATTCCAGAGCCTCTTGTGAGCACCGAGGGGTTAAGTGACTGCCCTAGGGTCGTCAGATACAAGACCTGAAGCCAGGGCTTCCTCTCTGGACTCCCTTTAGATGCTCAGCACAAGGCGTCTCCCACAGGACAGGCTCGATAAGAAAAAAAAAAGGGAATAAAGAAAAAGGAAGAGAAGCAAAAGAAGAAAAGGCAAACTTGGGTCCACATTCATCAGGCATCCTGTCCACCAACTACTCTGAGAGAAAGTGACTGACTAGAGTAGACTCTTCTTAAATATTTGTTTGGTTCACTCAAGAGTCAAGCACAAAACTTGCGACAAAAAAATGTGATTCAAAAGTCATGAGCAAAAGAACTTTGGAAACAAAGACGCGAGGAAGAAGGCGTACTGAGGAGAACCAAAGCCATTTGGGATGAGAACAAATGAAAAGAGGGTAAAACAAATGTTAACACGAGCAATTGAAAAAAGAAACCTTTCAACCATAGAACTAATAGGGTTTTCCCAAAGTGTGTGGGGCTCTGTTGGGGAAGGCGACTCATAGGCACTGAGGCAGAGCCTACCTCACCAAAGACCCCCGACAGCCCCGGGAAGAGAGGCCAAGTGGAGGCCGAGGATGTGTCCCTGCCTGCTCTGCAGAGCTGCCCAACGGAGCTCCGCTCTGGCCCCAGAGGCGCCTCCTCTGGGTCTCTGCCTGAACTTCCCCCAAGGCACCACATGGCTATTTCGCTAAGGTCCCCCATCCTATTCATGGCCTGGGGAAGATGAGCCAAGATGGAGGAGGAGCGCAGCTCCCCCCCCCCCACTACTCCCATAAAAGGCCCAACACGAATGGTAGAACAAATGGGCTGGGGAAGTCCAAGGAGAAACCACAGCGGGTCACAAACTCCAGCCAGAGACGAGTGGCCGGGGCTGGATCTCCTGTGACTTCCAGGAGCCTCCGCTTTGAGGATGGGCCCAGGTGGCCACCCCGTTTCCACTCTGGACTTGGCCACAGTGACTCTGCTGCCTCCTTAGGCTGGAACTTCTTGGGCTGAGGGCCTTCTCAGACTGGGACATCTCCCCTGGATACTCCTTCCGCTGGTGAGTTCTTTCCCGGGGCTCTTTTAGGGATGGGTGCAGGCGGCCCTGCCTCACTGCCCTCTTGGGTGTGCTTCTGATCCTGCAGACTGTGGCACCGTGGCCTCCTCACACCATCCCCTCCCCTCCCTCTTCCATCTGCTCCTGGAGGGCAGGGACCTTCTCTTCATTTGGATGTGTGCCCGAGCCCTGGGACACAGCAGTCAGTGCTCACAGCCTGGCCGAGGAGCAGGAGTGGTCCAGGAGGTCAGGCCCGCCTACAGTGGACACAGACTCGGCACACCTTGCCAGAATGTTTCTTTTCAAGGTTCAGCTCAGTCGTCCACTCTTTTATGAAGCCCTTCTTAAACCCAGGCCGCCTCCAGCTATTACTGCCCTCTCCGTCCTCAAATTACTTTGTGATTTATTTACCTGTGCGCATGCTGGACCTCTCTTAATAAAATGGAAGCTCTTGGAGGCAAAGGACTGTCTATCTTTGTATTCCATTAGATGGCAAATAACTACAGTCCTAACAAGCGCTCTAAGACCTGCTATCAAAGTTGCCCATGACCTTTTTTTTTTCTTTTTTTTTTTTGGTGAGGCAAGTGACTTGCCCAGGGTCACACAGCTAGTAAGCGTCAAGTGTGTGAGGCTAGATTTGAACTCAGGTCCTCCTGACTCCAGGGCCGGTGCTCTATCCACCTTTTCAAGACGCCCTCCCCCTCTTGGTTCTCCTCCTCCCACTCCTTCTCTTTCCCCCCTTCCCTGTCACTCCTCCCAGTCCCTCAGGCTCCCGGCCTGAGTCACCTTGGCTTCTTCATTCTCTTCTACTCCCCATGTCCAAGATGGAGCCAAGGCCTGACGCTTCACTTCTGCAGCATGCATCCCTTGAATGCATCTCTCCTCAGCACCTCACACCTGGACCACTGCCATAGCTTCTCCTGGCTGGTACCTCTGCCTCCAGTCTCTGTCCACTACAATCCATTCTTGACTCAGCTGCCAGTGAGCCTTCTAAAGCCCCTCCTCCTGTCAGTCCCGCCCCCATTCAATGCCCCAGGGGCTCCCTCCAGTGACTCCCCCAGGCTGTGCCTCAGGGTCTGTCCCCCTGCTGGGATTCCAGCTCTCCTCAGTCCCACTCACAATTCCACCTTCTGCAGGGCCTTCTCTTGGTCATTTGTACACAGTTTGCATGTTGTCTTCCCCATTAGACCATTAGACCGGGAGCTCCTGGAAGGTGGGGCCTGTGTCCTGGGCTTCCTTTGTACCCCCTGCGTAGAACATGCCTGGCAGACATTAAAGAGCAGGGACTCTACTCTGCCCTTCTTTGCTCCCCCAGGGCTTAGCTACCTGTTGGGAATGTGCTGGGCATCTAATAAATGCCCGTTAACTTCCCACCACTGCTAAATTAATCTTCCCTTCTGCACGGATCGGGTCCAGCCCATAGAGTAAAGTTCCGGGTGCTCTGCCCAGCACTGCAAGCCCTCTGCGATCTGAAGCCAGCCTCCTTTACGAACCTTGTCTCTCATGACTTTGCCTCCATATCGTCTCAAATTTAATGAAACTCTTTATCAGTTCCCTGAACACACCCTAAAAATCTCCCAACTCCATGCCTTTATTTATACTGCTTCCCATGCCTGGAGTGCCCTCCCCTCCCAACTTTACCTAATAAATTCCTATTTATGCTTTAAAACTCAACTCCAGGGGGCGGCTCGGTGGCACAGTGGATAAAGCACCAGCCCTAGATTCAGGAGGACCTGCAAATCTGACACTTGACACTTACTAGCTGTGTGACCGTGGGCAAGTCGCTTAACCTTCACTGCCCTACCAAAAACAACAACAACAACAACAACAAAAAACCCAACTCCAAAGCTACCTGCTTTAGGAAGAGAAGCGCACCACCCAAATTCTCAGGGCAATGGCCTTCTCCTTGAGACCTTCTTTCACAGTCTGTTTTGTTATTCTATTCTAATGAACTTATTTAATATTCGTTGTATAGATTATAGATTATAGATTATCATGTCTTATCCCCTACTAGATATCATATCCTCCAGAGAAAAGAAACAAGGGTTATCTAAGTTTATTAACTCATGAAGCAACTTGTACATTTTAAATAAATATTTGTCAAAGTGAGTCAGTGAGTCCACTACCACAGAGGCAGATCTGTGTCTTCAGAAAACACTCATGTTAACAATGACTTATGAAAACGAGATGTAAGAGTGTCCTTGTGTCTCTTCACATCATTCTACACAGAATGAAGCCCTTCACTGGCTCTAGAAGCTCAAAGGTAAATGTTCAATAACCACGGAATTGGGGCGGGGTCGGGGGGGAAGTGGTGACTGAACACAGAAAAGGGTGAGGAGCCTGGCAATAAATGAAAGGAGGGAGGGCAGTAAAACAAAGCTGAAAAGGCTGTGAGGCTGAGATCTAGTAGGAAAAAGTAAAAAAAACAACTAGAAGGGGCCTTCCCAAATGAGGCTCCTTGTGCAGTGGGCAAGAATGAAAGGAGGCTGGCTGACCACATGGGGAAAGACCATGAAACACAAGGGCCCTACTGGGCCACAACGTCAACACGTCTGAACAAGCCCCCGTCTTCACTGGAAAATAATCTCCAGGCCACCTGACCTGGGCAGCCTGGAAAGGGGTCTGCTGTGTAGCCCCTCCCCTTGATCCTGTCCAGACTGAAAGCACCGCCCAGGAGGGATGGGTGCTCCACTGAGTCAGGGTCCCCTCAACAATGACTTCAATCAAGCCCCACCCCGCTAAGGATGGATCCCAAGGAAGGGAGGGGCAAAGAAAGGCCCACCGAGGATAACAAGACAATAATGAACTCCTCTCTTTTTCGTACATTTAGATGTCAGAAACTTACTCAGCTTCTCAAGCAACTCTCTGAGCGTCTGTATCCACTGGTTACAGAGCATTTCATCCGTGCCCCAGAAGGTCACATGACTGCACCGCCAGCGGTGACGCCGTGCCCTCTTCACATAGTACACTACAAAAAGAAACACATGTGTCAGTCCCAAGTGGGTGATCCTCAGGGGCTCAGTGCATTCAGAGTAACTGGCCAGGCTGTCAAATGTCTTAGGCTGCATGATGACTATAATAAACAGGGTGCATTAATGACTAAAGGATAAATGCTTTGCTATAAAATGATGCAAAAGAAGGGGAGGGGGCACCTAGGTGGCAAAGCGGATAAAGCATAGGCCCTGGATTCAGGAGGACCTGAGTTCAAATCCAGCTTCAGACACTTGACATATACTAGCTGTGTGACCCATGGCAAGTCACTTAGCACTCATTGCCCCACAAAAAAAGAAAGAAGGAGAGGGGGCAAAGAACTCATACTGGAAAGTTTTAGGAAAAATAACCTGTGGGACACTGAGCAGGTCCATTGTGGCCCAACAACCCTGCACCAAACTCAGACAGGGTCTGTACATATGTCTTTTTTTTTTTTTTGGGGGGGGTGAGGCAATTGGGGTTAAGTGACTTGCCCAGGGTCACACAGCTAGTAAGTGTTAAGTGTCTGAGGCTGGATTTGAACTCAGGTACTCCTGACTCCAGGGCCGGTGCTCTATCCACTGCGCCACCTAGCTGCCCCTGTACATATGTCAAAGAAGCAGGGAGCAGATCTGACCTTCCCAGGACCCCACGGGACAGCTGCATCATTACCTGTAAAGGCATAAGGCTTTGACATTTTTTGCCATTTTCCACTATGGTAGTGCTTCTCATCAATCTCAGTTTCTTCTACAGTGATAATCTCCGAAACAGGAACTGAACAGGTATCTGTCAAGACAAACAGTGAGAAAAGCCAATGTTAAAGGGAGAAATTTATGAGCATATTCAAGGGAGATAAAATCCAGTGTTCTCACTTCAATTCATAAAGTATTGGAAGCAAAAATAAGGCAGATGCCACTTTAATCTTTGTGACAGGTAAGAAGATGACGATGGAGCACAGTCCATTTGGAAAAAGAAGAAAGAAAACGCCCCGGCGGAAATGTTTGTAAAGTATAAAGAACAGCAAGGAAAAAGCCACTGCCTCCCTGCCCCTCTTCCATTCCCTCCTCCCTTGGCAGATGACCTCATGGGAGGACTGGGGCCAGTGTCAGATACTTCTGATTCATGGAGTGGTTTTACTAAAGTGCCTTTTTCTTGTTCCTCTTTCTCTTTTTTATAAAGGATGGTTCTGTGAGAGGGAAAAGAGAAGGGCACAGTTGAAAATTTAGGAAATGCAAACTCAAAAGACATGAACAAAATCTCTTTTATTTTAAAAAGAAAAAGACTACGTGCCGTATATCTCCATGGCTGTAGTGAAGCTTCAAGGAGTCAATGTAGAGAGATCACCATATGGAAAGAATCATTTGCCATCTCAGAGGCCCCTGAAGGTCTTTGAAGCAGATGAGGGATGTGGTCAGGCCTGTACCTTCAGATGAAGAGCTTGGCAGCTGTCTGAAGGAGGACGGATCAGCGAGCAGAGGGACGAGAGGCCAGGAGGCCAATCGGGAGGGGACTCTAGCCATCCCGATGGGTGATGAGGGCCTGAGCTGGGGCGATCACTGGGGGACAGGAAAGAAGGGGCCGATGCAAGAGAACTGACAAGATTTGGTAGCATCTGGGGGTTTGCTTGTTTATAAAATGAAGGGGTTGAACTAGCTGGCCTTGAAGACCCCTTCCAACAGCTCTCCCAGAGCCTAAAGGCTCGTTACACACTTTACTATATTATCTCATTTCCTCTTTACAACAGCCCTCTAGCTGTAAGAGAGCAGGCAGATTTCAGAGAACTCTGGGAAGACTTACATGGACTGATGCTGAGTGAAGGGAACAGAACCAGGAGAACATTGTACACAGAAACAGCAATACTGTGCAATGATCAACTGTGATAGACTTGGGCAGCGCAATGTAAGGAGGTTGGGACCTGTCGACAGAAGAGCTGTGTTCAAATCCTGCCTCATATTTACTAGCTTTGTGACCCTGGGCTAGTCATTAGCACCTTGTAGTCTTAGCTTCCTCACTGGTAAATGGATCACTTTACAACATAGAAGTTGAAAAAACTTGGTGGGCCAGGGAGGACAATGTGAACACCGTGGAATCTTTGGCACACTCTTACTCAATGATAACAACTAATGACGTGGATGAAAAGAGGGCAGGTGTGTAAGAGGCCAGCAGGATAGCGATACAGTGAATTCTCAATCCTCTGCTGACAAGACAGGCGCCACTCTGCTGTCCCACCAAACACAGGATGAATCCGCAAAGCTAAGTGCCAAATGCATTCATTCTTCTAAAAAGAAAACAACTCCAACCCCACAACAATTCAGAAGAACAAAACAAAGTACTGCCCTGCACACTGGCTTTAATGGGATGACCCTACTAAGAGCATTTGACCGAAAGAAGTGACTGTTTTCATACCTCAGCCTGGTTTCCAAGTATCCCTCCCTTCCCTCCTCCTCCCTGAGAAGCAGCCCATAGACCAAAGATGTCTTTAAAGACAAAACAGTGTCATCAGTGAGTATGAAGCTAGGTGTGGTGCACGACGCCTCTGCACAGGGCGAGCCAGCTCTTGCGTCCTACACAAGTCTCCCAATTGCATGTGTCTTTCCATGTCCGTGGCTGTAGTCACTGTGTCCAGTGTTCTCATGGTTCGGCATTCCAGGCCTCTCTGTATTCTGCACATTCTTCACTTCTCACAGCCCAGGAAAACCCCGCCCCACTCCCGGTTGCCATTGAGGGGCATCTGTTCTTTGCCATTCCTGCCACCATGCTCCTCTCTAGTTAATGGGTAGTAGTAGCAGCGGGGGTGGCAAGAGTAACAGCTCGCATTACGTAGGGCTTACTATATGCCAAGCACTTTATGATTATTATCTCATTTGATTCTCACAACAGCCCCGAGAGGTAGAGATCAGGAAAACTTCGACACAGCTTGGGTGACTGGTCCAGGGGTATACACCCTCCAAGTGTCTGAGGCTGAATCTGAACTCAGGGCTTCCTGACTCCAGGGCTGGTACTGTCCATCTGGCTGTCCTTGGTACAAATGGAAAACACTGCTATGAGATGCTGTTAATTTTATTGGATTTTCCTGAGCTGACCACAGAACTTGGAACTGTACATGCTTTAAATGGTATACAGCACGTGAGCAATTAGGAGGAGTTTCTGCTGGGCCACGGAGAAGGCCACATTTGTTGTTACAAATCCAACAGAAACGAGCTGAGTTTGCTGAGTGCTGCAAATCTCTAGATGAGTGCGTGACCCAGGAAGGCTCTGCCTAGGGTGAAAAAGCAATCGCCCGTGGAGGGGAATGAGAACATTTTCCAGGCTTCAGGCACTTTTCCATGGTGATGCTCCAGTCAGATCCCTTTCGAACACATTGTCCAATGAAGACAACCACAGAGGGGAGGAAGAGTGAGACTGACACATACGATAAGATGGAGGAGGGCCGGAACCAAAGGCAGCCTTTGGAGCCTAGCACCGGCTTAGGCCCCACAGCCCCATTAACCAATACCAGGGCTCCAACAACCTTTGGAGGCATCCAGGATCCCACCAGAGAGGCCACTTCCTTCCCCCGACTCCCACCCCACAGAAGGCCCACCCAATGCCCTCGCAGACTTCCAGTATCGCAGGCTCTTGAGGCAACCCTCGGCCTGCCCGTGTGCGGCCCATCCACCCAGCTCACCCCCCATTCCAGGCCGAGGCATCCCGGATGAGATGTCACCCACACAAATCCTCTTGTGACAATGGAGACGCACACTCAGTGATTCATTTTCCGTCTTTTCTCCACTGGGGATCGCTATTCTTTTTCACAGACTTTCGGTCAGAACCCACCCTAATTGTGAAATAAAAGTTTGGAAGGGGATTCAATCAGAATAGCAGCGAACGTGTTTATAGTGCTGGCAAAGCACCTCACAAAGTCCATCACATCTGAACCTCGCCACAACCCTGGGAGGTGGGGGCTGTTATTATCTCCATTTTACAGAGGAGGAAACGGAGACAGACAGAAGTGATGTGATTTGCCCAGGGCCCCACAGCCAGCAGGAGGTTGGGGCAGAACTTGCACTTGGTTCTTCCGGTCTCCTGGTCTAGCACGGTACCCACTGCGCTGCCAACCCACTGTTCTTATTTGAAGCATAAGATCCAATGGGCTGCAGGTAAGCAGGGCAGAAGAGCCCCTGTGAAGCACACGTAGGCGGGATGTGCAGCCGAATGGAACAGTCACATCACCTCCAGGACTCTTCCCCCTAGCCCACAACGCCCCTCTCCCAATAGACTAATCATAGAATGGGTAACAAGTACGCCTGGCAGTATCCTAAGGAACAAATGACTAGTGCTGTAGGAATCGTCGGCGGGCCTCTCCCTACGTCTCCAGCCAACGAGAAGCAAGGTTTCCGAGCCCTCGTGACCCCAGGCCTCTCTCACAGGCCTCTTGTGTTGAGAAGGATTTCCCCTTTGTTCTGGACGGCTTCCTGCCCTCCTCCTCCTGTGTCCATTCTCTCATCTAACTCCTCATCCCTGGCTACCCCTCCAGGCCTAGATGAACTTTCCCTCCCACCAGCCCCTGAGGAGGCCCGGGAACCCGCCTGGAGCCCAGCCAATGCCCTCTCCTCTTCTGCATTCCCTCTATTACAGTGTTCAATCCTCTTCCAATTGTGCTGGTTTCCACAGACCAGGCCCCGGGATTTCCCCTCCTTTCTCAGGGAGTTGTATCTGGCTCACTGCCCTCTGAATTCCTTCCTGTGCTTAGACCCTCAAACTCACAGTTTCTCCAGTTTTCAAAAATCCCACGACCTCCTCTTTCCATCTACTTCCGCCACATACAGGGATGATCACACTTTAGAGGCCACCATTACCCACAAGATGAGCCAAACCGGGCTGAAGGTAACCCAAGGGCCTCAGAGCTGTCGGTGAGTTGTGGGGTGTCTACCCCAAGCACGTGATGGCTCCCCAGGTGGAACGGGAGGACGAGAACGGTTTGTTCCAACAGCCATGAAGGGGGCTGAAGCAGGTGCCTCGGTCAGACACCGAAGATGCCACGGCCATCCATGGCATTCCAGGCCATTGCCAACCGTCCTGACTCCTGTCTTGCCACAGGACTTCAGTGACTCTGGAAGACAAAGCGGGGCTGACAACGTCGTGCAACTAGGCCTTGCTTAAATCCAATCCACACCTGAGTCGAGACATCAGCCTATGATGCTGCTGGTCCTCTTCAAAACTGAAGGAGAGACCGCAGTCTCTGCCAACGAAGCGGCTCGTCTCATTGGCAAGACTGGCTGCTCTACGTGTGTCCCTGATCCCATCCCTCCCTGATTCTGCGTCAGACGGCCCTTCAATCAGCCCTGCTTCTCTCTCTCTCACCTTCAGCCTCTCAAGATCCTTTCCTACTGCCTTCAAACCTGTCCAGATCTCTCCCTAGACTGGACTCAACCATCCCCAGAAGCTATCATCATGTACCTCTCCTCCTTTTCTTTTCTTTTTGGCGGGACAATGAGGCTTAGTAAGTGTCAAGTGTCTGAGGTCGGATTTGAACTCAGGTCCTCCCGAATCCAGGGCTGGTGCTCTATCCACTGCTCCCCCTAGCTGCCCCCTCCTCCTTTTCTTAGCCAAACTACTACAAGAAAGCTGCCTATACTCTTTACCTTTGTAATCCTGGCTTTTGACCAGGGATGTCTTAATTGCCAAGTTATTTTGCTGGCTTTTCTCAGTTCTCATTCTTCTCGACCTCCCTGCTACCGTCTACACTACCAAACACCCCCTCTTCCTGGATTCTCTCTCCTCTCAGGATCTTTGGGACATTACAGTCTCCTGAGTCTCCTTTCTGCTGCTTCATCGACACACTCCCTAATAGCATCAGTTCCCATGGGTTCAATTGTCATCTTATAACAGCAAATATTTTGTTGCTGCTCCTACTCTTCATGGACCATAGCACACCACGCCAAGGCTACCTCTTTGGGCCTTTAATCCTATCCACGGGGCTTTCTTGGCAAGGATCCTGGGTGGGGGTTTACCATTTTCCTCTCCAGTGGATCCCCTTTTGTCAGAACTCTCCACTATGACCTGTCTGACTTAAGTATGCAGCTCCTGCTTTCACTGAGCTAAGTCAGAGCCTCTGCCATGACAAGGCAGTGATCCAGGAGGGGCACCTAATATTTATCTAAGACTAAGGTTTGCAAAGCACTTTACGTAAATGATCTCACTTGTTCTTCATGGTGACCCAGTGGGAGAGGTACCATTACTAATGCCGTTTTATAACTGGGAAAACTAAGACTGAAACAGGTTAAATGACCTGTCCAGGGCCATGCGCCTTCTAAGTGTCAGATGCAGAATTTGAATTCCTGTTTTGCCAGTTCCCAGTCTTGCTTCCATCCATGAAGCCCCCTGGCTGCCACTATGGAGAGGACTCCTGAATTGATTTATCCAACGCCAGCGTCTGCCCTGAATTTCAATCCTACGTTACCAATGGCCTCTTGGACATCTTAAAGTAAACTTGTCCAAAAGAGAACTCATTACCTTTTCCTCAGAACTCACCCTTCTTCCAAAACATCAAACTTCTGTCTACAGCATCACTGTTGTCACAGATTCAATCCTTCGATCTTCACTCGGCCACCCCAAAGCCCTCATCCGGAGGAACAATGCCTCTGAGGAAGGGGTCCGCCATCCACAATGCCACCAAGGCAAACTATCAAACAGCGGGCACCGACAGGGTAGGCCAACCAGCCTCAGCTGAGCTCCAAGGCACCATCAGGGTGCTGCTGCCAGGGAGATAGTCCAGGAACCCATGCCCAAGAAACCCAGGAGTATCAGTGGGGGAGTGAGGTGATATGGGACGTATGGGAAGACTGCCGAGCAACAGCGAGGGCCCATAACATAACTGGCATCTTCTATGGATAACTCGATCCATATTCTGGGATGCACTTGAAGGCTTCCCTAGCCTACCAAAGACTGTTTCTGCACTTAATCAGACACTGTCCTATAGCGTGACCACTCTGGGCTAACAAGCAAGGGAAGCAGGGAGGAGGAGATGATGAGCCGGATCGGGGAGGAGGGAGGGATGAGGAAACAGGGAAGGCCGGGAAAGGCTCAGGTGATGGAACAGTGAGCACAGGAAATCTTCTCAAATCAGGGCCCCAAGCGCTTGGCGTCCGAGAAGGGGACTGTGGGAGATAAGATGGCAAAGGCAGATTTGGAGGGAGGCTGTGGCAAGCCGGAAGCCAAACTCACAGCACCCTTAGTGTCTCAGTAACGTTTTCACCATGCCCCAGGCCAAAAGAAATATCTAAGAGTTCTGTTTAGGGACTAGTTTGGTCTAAAAACTGAGTAAGTATTTCTGCCCCAACAACTTAGTAACCGTTTGGAAAAATAATATTTTGATTTCATTCTTAAATAACCACAACCACTTACTAAGAGCATGTGTGCATCTGCAGACATTGCAAACTTCTCAAACCTTCCAATCAGACTGGACATAGCCATTCTCATTTCCTATTTCACACTGAATTCCACATGGTGCTTGGATTTTGGGTTTTCTTAATCACAGTAATCCCCTCAAACATCCCGCTTCACAAAGATAGGATGTTGGAAGTAGAAAGTTCCAGAAGTTAATGGCATAGCTAAAAGTCCAACTAACCAAAAATATATCTCAAACATCTGAAGGAATGCAGCTCAATCTCATGTGGAAACTGTAAACTCCCTCCAGCCAGAAGCTGGGTCAAGGTGACTGATGGGTTAGGGTGTTTCCCCGGAGAGCATGCCACCTGCGCCCCAGTGTGTGCAATCTGCCCCAGCAAACCTCAGCCTTAAACATCACACTGAGAAATCTGTGTTTTAGTCTCATAATAAATGTTTGCTAATTGATCCCAGAGGTAAAAGGGAACCACTGAAGGCTTTGGAGCAAAGAAGTGACCTTGGCAGAAATACACAGTCTCAGGAAAACTTGATGCCTGCTGCTACACAAAGGTCAGACTGAGGGGTGCTGTGTAACTGCTCTGACTCAGGGCTGTCTGGTGAATGCACCCACTGCATGCGACTCCTGCAGAGTCACAAGACCCACTCACCCAAGGCTGATCAAGCCCCAGGATGCCCTTAGGTCTTTTCCTTTTTGCATCTTTTATTGCAAGTACTTGCAATTTCCAAACTAGGCTGCAAAGGCACAAAACCTGGAGGCCACTGGCTGGCTATCAAACAGCAAACTCCCTAAATCAAAGACTCAATGAGCAGTTCTCACATTTCTAGAGCTTATTCCCTTACTAGGAAATGAAGGAAATGGGCCCTTTCTCCTTCTCTTTCATAGACTGGTGACAAAATAGCTCATTTACAGGGTAGACTTGGCATGTGACAGGAAGCCTCCCTTCAAAGTCATCGCAGCTCAGCGTGACGGCTGCCATTCAGTCATTTGGTCGTGTCTGACTCTTGGTGGCCCCGTGGACCACAGCACACCAATACTGTCCACGGGGTTTTCATGGCAAAGATACTGGAGTGGTTGGCCATTTCCTTCTCCAGTGGGTTAAAGAAAACAGCTTGCCCAGGGTCACCCAGCTCCTAAGTGACTCCAGGCCCAGTCTGTGCCCCGCCCCCCCCCCAATGCATGTGGTAGTGAAGCCTCCAGGAGCCACAGGGCCCACGAGGGGATGGAAAGGCTGTAACCAGATTTCTCTAGGGGAACCCCTGCACACGCCAGGGGCCTGTTGGGGCCTCATCATGAGCCACAAAGCTGCTTTTCTGGTGTCGTGTGTAAATCGGAGAGGCGCCTATGAACACCCCAGACTACATAAAGCAGCACATTGAGTTGGTTGTCTCCTAATCACCCAGAACAGGCCCTCTCTGGCCTGGCCAGACATCTTCCAGGCAGGCACTGAACACTGGCCTAGGCAGCTCCCAAGGTCCTTCCAGCTCTATCTTTCGGGGCCTGAGGAGGAGTTGTCTGTGGTTGTGGGGAAGACAGACTGGAGAGAGGGAGGCCATTGAGGAGCCATCTTCAAAGTCCAAGCAGCACCTCTGGGCGCACTGTCCCCCCAAAAGACGGCAATACAAGAGAGAAAAGAGCTATTGCTGTGACAGAGAAGCATGTTAAAGCACACACCGTGGCTCAGGAAAACAGCTGGCAAGCTGTGCTCTGACTTGTCTGCAGAAAAAATGCCCAGAGGCAGAGAAGCATTCCTACAGCAGGCTGACCTTATGTGCCACTCGCACATCTGCAAAGACCGTAGTATTCTGGACTTCGACTGTGGCCGTAACGCCCAGATGGCTGCAGCTCCCCACCTGGTTCTGTGACTCTCTCTGTTCTCTGCAGTTTCGCCAGACTGGCTTCCTCACATGAGCTACCTCCCCCATGGCCTCTGTCCTGGCCATGGCCCATGCACGGAGTGCACCCCCAAGTCTTGAAAGTCTTCAAGCAAGGACTAGGCCAGTTTGGGGAGCTGATGGAGAAGGCCTCCTGGGTCCAGAAGAGCCTCTCCGGGCTTGCCTCCCTCCCTCTGCGGGTTTCGGAGCACTGGGCCTGACTCTTATCTTCATCCCATCATGCCACCTCATGCCCTGCTGATTTGTCTGCCAGTCACTCGTCTTTCCCCCATTACACAATATGCACCTAGAAGGCAGGGCCAGAATTCTTGTTTAATCTTCCATTCCCAAGCTCATAAAATGTAATAAAGACTTTCAGAGATCTCCATCGTGTGGGCGAGAGAAAATAAACCAACGAAATGACTGGAGTCAGTGCGAGATGTTCTGCTGAGTGAGAATGAGCAGCAGTGAAACAGGAATTAGGAGGGAAAACCCTTCAGAGGAAGTTCCCAGAGAGAAGGCAGCCAGAGCAGGTGAAACAGCCTCACAAGGGCCAACTCTGGGCCCAGCCCCTGGCCAGAGTATGGCTGGGGAGGGGGCTGGAGGCAAACCGTGGGGAGTCTTCGAGGCCGGGCTGAGCCCAGAGCCGATTTCTCTCTCCCAAGGAATGCAGGATTTAGAGCAGACGGCGACCCCTGTCAAAGGATTCTGATGCTCTCCAATTTATACATGCCAAGAGGGAGGCACAGAGATGGTGTGAGCGAGTGGCTCAGAGCACCATCGGCTCCCCCAGGCCGGTGCAGCAGGCGGGTGCAGGCCTGTCTGTGCTCTCAGACTCCAAGTCTTATAGCAAATGGTATTCCCCACCTACAGGAACAGCACTGGAGCTTAACCCTGCTCCTCACTAACTCAGGCCACCAGACCCCAGACCCACTGTCTTTATACAGAGAGAGAGGCTGGCCTGTTTCCTGCCCTGAAGTTTTTGAAAATAAGAAAGAATCCATTTCTTAGGAAGGTTCCATGACCTTATCCAGAATTCTAAATAAATGGGAAATTAAGGCTTAGAAAGTAAGGAATACGGGGGCAGCTAGGTGGTGCAGATAAAGCACTGGCCTTGGATTCAGGAGGACCTGAGTTCAAATCCAGCCTCAAACACTTGACAATTACTAGCTGTGTGACCCTGGGCAAGTCACTTAACCCTCATTTCCCGTGAAAACAAAACAAAACAAAACAAAAAAAAACCCCCAAGCCCCCTAGAAAGTAAGGAATACACAAAGAAGCCATGCTTGATAAGCATTCTCAAGGCCCCGAGCACAACTGTGGAGGTTCAAACCTCATACCTATCCCCTGAGACGTGGCTATTAGCTGTCTTTTCCTGTGCCCTCCAGTATCTCAGGGAACAGGCCTGGAGAATGTGGATGCTCTCCAGAGAACAAGTATGAACAGTTCAGACCAAAAGGAAATCAGATCTCAGGATCCACCACATCCGGCCCAAGCACACGGTCCAAGGCAGGGTTAGCAAGGCCTGACATAGAGAGGAATTGCTTTGCTCTGGCCTGTGAAAGGAACGGGGGAGAAACACAATCCAGAGACTTCTTAGGAATCCCACCAGCAGGTCAGGCCTAAGTCCTGCTCCCCAAAGACAAGC
Organism: Dromiciops gliroides; assembly: GCF_019393635.1. NCBI lineage: Eukaryota > Metazoa > Chordata > Mammalia > Microbiotheria > Microbiotheriidae > Dromiciops > Dromiciops gliroides. The sequence goes on along the minus strand of NC_057865.1, from coordinate 301,078,188 downwards.
CACATCTCTCCAATGCTGCCCAAAAGATCTGGCTCTGGCAGCCCATGATGCTGACCTGCACAGGCACCGATCCAGCTTTCAGCACAAAGGCCTGCCAGGCCCACTGAGCAAGCTGAGCAGAAAGAGGTCAATCACTTTCCAGTTTGCCAATGGCCGGTCCAACAAGCTATTGTAGCATCAACCAAGAGGAAAGCGGGCATGAAACCTCTAGCGACAGCACGGCCGCTGGGCAGGAGGTCTGAGCTGTCCTCTTCGGAGAGCAGGGCTCTCAAACACTCTATCAAGTTCCGTAACCAAAACCTGCTCCTCGGGGCCCATTCTGGGAGTGGGGTAAAACCCCCCAAACAACCTTGTTGCTCTGCATATTCTCATTCCAGGTATGTGACACGCTCCCTGCGGCTCTAACCAAGCCCAGCCTTGAGCTTCCCTCAGTCTCACATGGGACACGGGAGCCACGTGACCTCAGTCCTTTCCTGCCACGTTGCTCAGACCCCCTTTCTCAGTCTGATTTCATGGCAAAGGGCCAGTGAGACTGTTCAGAAAACACAGCAAGGGGTGGCATGGAGAGCTTCTGTCTTCACTCTGCCGGGCATCGACGGGGGCAGGGTGAGGAGGACAGAAGAAGTGTTCTCTTCTGTCACAGACAGCCTCCGGTTCTTCACTTGCACAGGCTGCACACACAGTGACCTGGAGCACTTGGGACTGTGTCCGTCTTGCTTCCCTTGGCTTCCACACAAGACAAAGGCAAACACTGGCCTTTTCAGATCCTAAGCCAGACGCACATAACCACTCACTCCTGGGCAGATTTGAGTCTCAAAATGCCCTTTCTGTCCTCCTTACAATCCCACAAGGTCAGTCAATAACACTAAGCTCCTACTGTGGACCAGGCACTGTGACTGCCCTCAAGGGGCTCACAGTCTAACTGCGGGGGCAACGTGCCAACAGGTCTGTAAACAGGAAATAACCAACAGGAGGGGCAGCTAGGGGTGTGCTGGACAGAGTGCAGGGCCTGGAGTCAGGAAGATCATCTTCTGAGTTCCAATCTGGCCTCAGGCACTTCCTAGCTGTGTGACGCCGGGCAAGCCGCTTAGCCCTGTTTGCCTCAGTTTCCCTATCTACAAAATGAGCTGGAGAAAGCAATGACAAAGCACTCTGGTATCTCTGCCAAGAAAACACCAAATGGGATCATGTAGAGTTGGTCATGACTGAAACGACTCAACACCAAAAACCAAGAGAAGGAAGCACTAGAATGCGGGAGAATTGGGAAAGGCTTCCTCAAGACAGTAGGATTTTAGCTGGGGCGTGAAGGAGGCCAGGAGGCAGGGATGAGGTGGGAATGAGTCCCAGGCACAGGGGACAGCCACTCAAACAATGGAGTGTCTAGTTCGAGGAGTGACGCAGAGGTCAGGTGGTGGGGGAGCTGTTAGGACCAGAAAGACAGGAAGGGGCCAACTTGTGAAGGGCATTAACAAAAGATTTTCTATTTGAACCTAGAGGTGCTGGGGAGCCACTGGAGTTTCTTGAGCAGAGTGGGCCACAGGGTCAGACCCGCACTTAGGAAGATGGGCAGAAGTGGGGAGAGATGCAGTGGTCCAGGTGATGCCTCCACCAGGGCAGAGGCGGGCAGAGGAGAGGAGGCGCATTGGAGATGTTACTAAGGTAACCCTGACAGATGGGATGGGGGGTCCCAGGGGGAGGGAGGTGAGAGAGACTAAGAGCCAAACAGGATGATGGGATGCAAGCCTGGGCGACTGGCACGCTGGCAGTGCCCTCAACAGTAACAGAAGAGCTGGGGGGCAGAATGGGTTCAGTTTTGGACAGATTGATTTCAAGATGTCTCAGAGCCGTCCAGTCGGACATGTCTGAGGCAGCTGGCAAGGTCAGATTGCAGGTCAGCAGAGACTAAGGCAGGAAAGGGAGGTCAGCAGAGATAGCCATTACAGCCCATGAGGCAGGACAGAGGAAGAGCAGAGGGCCCACCTGAGGTTAAAGGGTGTGACCTGGAAGATCCAGCAAGGGAGGCTGAGAAGGAGCAGTCAGACAGGGAAGGGGAAGGGGGGGAGAGAGGGAGAGAGAAAGAGGGACGAGGGGGGGGGGAGGAAGAAAGAAAGAGGGAGGGAGGGAGGGGTATTTGGAAGACCTAGAGAGGAGAGCTCCCCCAGGAGGAGGGAGTGATGCACCATCCGAGGCTGCCCAGGACAGAGCAAAGGCACTTGGATCTGACCATTGGGAGATGGCTGGTATCCTTGGGGAGGATCATTACCTTTAGCTGACCTAGGAGGAAAGTGGGATCAAAAGAAGTGCCATGGCCCATCCTGGGTCACTGGGCTAGGAGGTGGTGGAGGAGGGTAGGCGCCACACAGCTCCTTCCTCGAACACAGCCCACGTAAAAGCCGGGACGGGAAAGAACCTTGGGGCATCAGTCCAACTTGCTCCTTTTAGAGAACAGGAAGCTCAGCACCTGCCCAGAGCCAGCAAGGGCATAGGAAGGATGTGAGACTGGGTCCTCGGGGCCCGAGTCTGGGTCTCTTTTCCCTCCTCGATGAAATGGAGAAAACAGGGCTATAACTCTCAGCCTCCTGAGCTCGTCAGGAGAGCCCACAAAGCAGTGAGTTAGCAGGGAAGTCCCCTGCTCCATCTCTAGCAGAAATTCCAGGCTAACATCTGGGGGTCTGCAATGGGCTCTGAATGCACCACCTTTGCAGCCTGGGAGGGAGGTGCTAAATCCTCATTTTGCAGATGAAGAAACTGAGGCTGAGAAAGGCACGGTGATTTGCCTGGGAAGTGGGGGGCAGCTTTCACATTCAGGTCTTCCTGACCCAGATTATTGCTTTACCATCTGCTGCTCCAATTTATAAACCAGCTGTCAAGTGACCCTTTGGAGCCAGGAAGATTCCTTTAGAAACAATGACTGGCGCCACAGAGATTAGGCTTAGATGAGTTCTACTTAGGCCTGGACTAATAGGAACTTACAGGAGTGCCCTGAGTGCAGGGGCCTGTGCCCAGGGCAGCACCCTCACTGAGGAGGGCAATCCCCAGCCCATTGCAAGTCTGGAATAAATGCCAGTTGACTGACTGACTGACTGACTGACAGGAGGTTAGGTATGCCCAAGTAGGAGACGCCCTGAATGAAAAAAGCTACATCCACCAACAAAATGTACGTTCTTCTATAACCAAATGCCAGGGGAAAAGGGGGCAGGGGAAGAGCAGAGGATACTCTGCTAGAACGATTCCTGGGTGCCCAGGGGAATCTGGGCATAGCAGAGGAAGGACCTCCCCAGGCTCCCCTCACTGTCAGTGCCCTTCTGAGGAGACTCAACGGCAGGACCCAGGAGGCGGCCTAGGGGAAGGCAAGGAGGAGACGTGGGGAGCCCCCTGCCTGTCTCTCTCAGGTGCCATCTCTGGCTCGGTCACTGCAGGACAGCTAGCTGGGGGGGGGGTGAGGAGGGACAGTTCAGGGAGAGGCCGGGTCCGAGTACACAACTGAGGTTAAGTTATAAGGACACAATTCTGCCCTCTTCCATTAGGTTAGGACAGAGAAGCAGCGTTTCCATGGTGCCTTCGCATCTCTGGCATAAGAGTCCCAGGGGGTGCCTGAGTAGGCTGGCTGGGAAGTGCCAGTACCACGGCAGGGCCTCCAAGAGGATGGGGCCCATAGCTCAGGGTTACCAGGGCAAGCTCCCCACCTCCAGAGCCGCTCCCAGGCTCCATGCCCTTAGAAGCAAGTTGACAGCTCATCTCTTCCCAGTCTGGAAGCCGGCCTCTCCCTCGGCCTGGGTCTCCAGGTGAGGAGCTTTTCAGCAGGGAGGCCAGGAGGTCGGTGGTGTTTTGGCCGGCGGGCCAGCTGTACTCCAGCACCACGGGCTCCCTCGGCAGTGCCCTGTATCTCTGGGACACAGGAAGCCGTTCCTTTGGGAGGGCACCAGAAAGGTTAAGAGGCTGCTCTGGGTTGGACACCCACTGTCTCGCCCTCTCCTCTTTCCTGCTCCCACTCCCCACCCTTTCCTACCTGGCCCACCCCCATTCCTGGCAGCCAGCGCCAGCCTCAGTTCCCCAGGACTGGAGGGCTTCCCTCCCCTCCGGCAGGGCCAAGCCGGGGAGGGGCTACAGGGTCCCCCAGTGAGATCGTGGGCTTTGCTTTATGGAGCCCCTGAAGCAGTGGGGGGGCTGTCGTGGACCTGACTGGGGTCCCTTGGGGGACAGATACAGCACCTCACACTAGATGCACGGGAGAAACTTCAGGAACCCATGGGCCACACGACAATCGGCATTTTTTCAGGAAAGGGGGCGGTGCCCATGATTCTGGTCCAGTCCCCCTGCCCCAAACCTGGACCTCTCAATCAGGGCTCCAGGGCTGCTCTGGGCCAGGACCCGCCTCCCCCAAGTCCCACGGAGGGGGAGCAGCCTGTGTAACCCGAAACCGGGGCCTCTGTGGCCAGGCCGGACCCAGGGCCAGAGCGGGAGAAGGGCAGCCTGCCCGCTGGCCCCTTCAGAACCTGGCGCCCCCAAGCACCCGGGGAGGCCCCAGCTCGGCGGGGTGCGGGCACCCCGCCGGCACTTAATAAATGCTGCCCCCCACCCCCCGGAGAGGGAGCACTGGGGAGGCTGAGAGGAGAACCCAGGCAGCCTGGCGGCCGAAGCCGGATCCTGGGTGACCTTGGTCTCGGGCTTCCCCTCCGCGGGCCTCAGTTTCCCCCCCGGGGCCTGCAGGGGCTGCGAAGACAAGGTCTAGGGCAGCCGACACGCCACGGGGGCTCGCAGCAGTCCATTGTACGGGGGGGGGGGGGACCACGGAGGCACCGCAGACGTCCCCCAGACTGACTCCTCGGGGAGGGCACCCCAGCTTCCAGAGGGGGAAACTGAGGCCCAGGGGAGCAACCGGCCGGGTTTGCGGGAGGTCAGCACCGCCGGTCTTGGCACCGGGGGTCAGGAAAGGGTCCTCACAGGGAGGGGTCCGAGGCCTCTCCTCTCCCCTCTCCCTTCGCGCCCCCCGCGCATGCGCACGCGCAGTCACCTGGCCCCGGGGTTCGGGCTGCGGCCGGGCCCCGGCCCGGGTCCGGGGCGGGCCCCCAAACGAGCAGCGCCCGCGGGCGGTCGAGGCTGAGAAGGCAGCGGCGCCGCTTGAGCCACAGCTGGGGCGGGCCTGGCTCGGCCTCCATGGCGGCCCCTCGGCCCGGCCCCGCCGCGATCTCTCCGTCCCTCTTCTCCCTCTCTCTCTTTACGGGCCGGGCCGGGGGCGCGCGCGCGCGGCCGGAGCCGGGGAAGGGGGCGGGGTTCCGGGTAGCGGTTCCCCCCCTCCCGCCGCCGTCCGGGCTCCCCGCGGACGCGCGAAGCCGCCTGCGTCATCACGTATGCAAAACAGCCCCCCCACAAACGGACGAGGGAACAGGGAGGGAAGAGGGCTGGAAGCGCCAAAAGGGCGGGGCATTCTGTCCCTAACCAATGAGGATGCCAGACACTCCTGCAGGGGCGGGGCGGAGCCGAGATCAGACGCTTTCCGAAAGCATTGCTGTGTGGGCGGGGCAGGAGGAGGGGCGGAAAGACCCAATGAGAGCATCCGAGGGTGTCGAAGGGGGACTGGATAAAACCCAGACTATGAACTTCCCAAAAAATTCCAATGTGGGCGGGGCCGAAGCGTAACCGGGAAGAGCCAATGAGAGCGTCCGAGGAGTCCGAAGGAGCGGGGTGGAGCCCAAACAATGAACTTTCCTAAGGCACAATGTGGGCAGGGCAGGAGAAGGGGGCGGAAGGACCCAATGAGAGCGCCAGGGGTTCAGAAGAGCTTCAGCGGTGGGCGGGGTAACCAAGAGGGAGAAGGGAGGGGCCTTGAGGGAACCTTCCGAGGGGCGGGGCGGAGGAAGGGAAAGGCAGGCGCCCGGTAGGATGCCGTCAGCTTTGGCCACGCCTCCGGGGGCGTGGCCAGACAGGAGGCAGGGGCCGCCTTGGAGTGCAGTAAGGGGAAGCGGAGTAACTAACCTGATGACTCCTGGTTTCCATGGAGCTTCCTAGACGCCGCTTCTTACACCGTCAGTCAGGAAACATTTATTAGGCTCCTACTGTGTTCAAATCCCGAGCGGTTAGAGCGGAAGCGCGAGCAGTCCGGGCATTCAAAGAGCTGAAACCCTCCCAGACCCGCCTTATTTTACACCTAAGGAAACTGAGGTTCTCGGAGGGTCCTGGGCGAGCCACACAGACAAAAGCCCGGATCCCAGGACCAGGCACGGGCCAATGCGAGGTGTCCCCGAATAGGCCTGGGGTGTGCTGGAGGCCCCGGCCCGGCCTCACCAGTGTCCTCCTGTTAAAACGGGGACTCTGCCCTGCATAGATCACTGCCCTTCTGAGCCGAGGGGGACCTCGGAGGCCGTGAGCTAACCCTGCCCCCTCCACACACTGGGCAAGGGCTCCTACCCAGGGTCACACAAGTGCCTGAAGCGGGCTTTGAACTCGGGTCTTTCTGACTCCAGGCCCCGCTTGCTATCTCTCCACCTTGCTGTCCAACAGTTCTAAAAACTAGGAAAGCCCTCCTTCCTCCAAGCCTGAAGGCTTCTTCCTCCTGCCTTTTTGCAAACCCCAATCATTGCGCCTCATTCTCCTCCAGCCCCAGTACTGGAGGACAGATGTCATAGGCCCCTTCTCAATACTCCAAGTCCTCAAAGGAATTGGGCAATTGGGGGCATCTTGATCCAGCTCCTCTGGGGCCTCCCTCCTCAGTTTATCAGTGTCCTGCCTAGAACAGAATGAGAGTGTCTGTATGGACTGAACCCAGAGAGGAGGGAGGACCTCTTGCCTCCTGGCCCCAGGTGCCCAGACAGTGCAGCTGAAGATTACCAGAGCTCCCTTGGCGGCCAGCTCATAGCCACAGACCTTGCAGTTCACTGAGACCTTCAGATCTTTTCCCTTGAACCCCTGCATCCCCAGTCTGCTGTGAAGCTCATTTGGGATAAGGAGGCCTAATCTAAGACCTCTCCCAGCTCAGTGACCTTGTCACAACATTTAGGAGTCCAAACAGGATTGTGGAGCTGGGTCCTCTGATGTGCTTGAAGGCCCCAGGGAAGGCTCCTAGGGGCCAGGAGAGCCTGTCCCTTTGTCCCTCTGCTTCCAGGAGAAGCCCCCCTCTCCCATTTCTCCTAGACACAAACCCACCTGTTCTTCACTTCTCTTCAGACCCTTTCCTGAGCACGTTCCTTGTACACACTGGTGTGGCTGAACCTGGGGTCAGGAGGGCCCGGTTGTGAATGTCAGGGACCTGGGATCAGTCCTGACCTCTCCTGTGCAGTTTCTTATGGTGGAGAATCAGGGGATGAGGCTGGTGTTTACCCCAGTCGTGGGGGTCAGTCAATTATCCAGCACCTGCCTTGTGCTAGGGCAGGAGCCAAGCCTGGGAGGAGCTCCTGGGTGAGGAAAACCCCTTCTCTGTGGCTGACAGTCTTAGAGGGGGGTCAGGCAGGCAGCAAGGGTCAGAGGTTAGACCTGAAGCCAGGTCTTCCCAGCCCCTGGACAGGTAGTCCTCTGACCTCTATGCCAGGTTGCCCTTCAGGCTCTGCCCCCTCAGGGTGTCCATTCAGTCACAGGGCACAGACAAGTATATACCAGGCAGGGAGGCCCACAGACACTCTGCATAGCCTGGCCTTTGGGGCAAGGTGAAGGACTAAGACAGCGACTCTCCACCGGCTGGGAAGGTGATGCTGGTGTGGACCAGAGGAAGGATGCTAACAGGCCTTGAAGCCTGGCTCGGCTACTTTGTCCTAGGATTCCTGGGCCTCAGTTTCCACAGGAGGAAGAGTGAACTAGGTGAGCCTGTGTGCCCCCAAGCAGAGCCTGCCCTTCTCCCCAGATACTCATCTTTGCCTCCAGGTGTGTTTACACCTGTCCTCAGACTCAGTTTAGCTGTTACTTGTCTGAGCCAAGATTTCTTCCTCTTTGTGTTTTGTTCTTTGTTACACAAGATGTCTTCTGGGGAGTGGAGGCAGGGGAGGGAAGGGATATTTTGGAAATGAAGGTAATGCAAATTCAATAAGAACTAGCATCTCTACATCACTTTAAGGTCTGCAAAGCACTTTACAAATATCTCTGTTTATCCTCACAACAACCCTGGGAGGTAGATATATTATCTCTACTTCACAGATGAGGAAACTGAGGCAGACAGAGGGTAAGTGACTTGCCCAAGGTCACACAGCTAGTAAGTGTCTGAGGATGGATTTGAACTCAGGCCCCCTGGACTCCAGGCCCATCCTTCTATCCACTGGGCCACCTAGCTGCCACACTATAATGTTTCTTAAATACTTCACCCAAATATTGATTAAACACCTTTCCCAAAGCCCCATTGCTAGAAGACCACAATACAGAGACAGAAATGGAAAAAACCCAACAGTCTCTGCCCCCACTGATGCTTACATTCTTAGTGGCAGGAAATCCGGTCTGGAAGCTTCATTTCCTTATCTGTCTAAGGAGGCTGGAGAAGTGTTTTTCTAAGATCCTTATCTTCCCTAACTGTTTACATCTCTGATTCTCGCCCCCAAGTCATCCACAGTGCGGACTGAGCCTTTGATGTTGGAAAGGACCTCAAGACAGATCTCTGCCAGTGGCTCTTAATGGTGCTGCACAGACCCCTGAGGCTCCCCAGACCTCTTCAGGGGGGCTGAGAGGTCAAACCTATTTTCATAATAGCAAGACATGATTTGCCTTTGAAAGAACTCCTCCCATTTCCAACTGTGTGAGGCTGAGTGTTTCTCCAGCCAAAATGCCAAAGCACCATGCAACTGACTGAATGGAGATTCGGATATAGAAGCCAGCAGCCTCTGTTTGCAGATCAGTCACCAAGCCCTGCTGATTTTTTCAGCGAGTGTCTCTCCCCCATCCCTTCCTATCTGTTCTGATGACCCTTTTTTCTCTTTGTTTCCCTGCCTCCATACCTTCCCATCATTGTCACTCCCCCATCCTGCCCCAATGGATTATCTCTCCTAAATGTTCTCTCTTGGCTTCAACAATGTCCTTGCAGTTAGGAACAAGCCCCAGGTCCTTAGCCTGGTATTCAAAGCCTTGTTCCATCTGGTGCTGGCTCTTCTCCCCAAGTCCTTTCCCGGCCTGACTTCCTCGGTCTCCACAAACCTTCAGAGGCTGCCAGCATGTCCTCCTTGAGCCAACCCAGAGGCTCCAGATCTGGATTCCAAGGGACCAAAGAGGGCATCAAATCCTACCATAGCTCAAAGCCAAGACCTCTCAACTTCCAGACAAACCTGCCTGCTGAGTGACAGGCCACTTTATCATTACCCACCCTCCCAAGAGGAAGCTTTTCCTTGCATGGATGGGGCCCACACATGCTTCTCTGCAGTGACCCCTGGCTGCTCCCTTCTTGCCCTCTGTGGCCACCCCCCATGTCAGCTCCTCAGGACCCTCCATCCCCACATGTAGTCACTTTTCCAGACTAGACATACCCCAGTCTTTGAAGCAATTCTCCCAAGGAATGGGAGCTGCCTCTGTCATCATAGCTGGTGACTTCCTATCTCTCTTTCATTTGACTTTCTTTTTTAGCATGTAAGCCCATTTATCCACTGCACAGAGGAGAATATGCAACACACTGGCTCTCCCTTTGGGAGCAAAATGCCCCAGGTTCACCAAGAAAGAAAGAGCCTCTGATCTCACCAAAGGGAGATACTCTAAGTCTCTATAGTAGCCTCTGATGTATACATCTTAGCTCATAATAGTCTTCCCTCCCCATGGCCTTTTCCCTCTACCCTCCAAATCTGCCCATTCTCCATTACACAACCACACCCCTCTTTGACCCCAGCCCAGAGAGATCCTGCCCTCCTCTGAACTTGTGAGATCTGAGGGCTATCAAAAGATCATTTAACTTTTCTTTTCTTTTTTTTTTGTGTGTGAGGCAACTGGGGTTAAGTGACTTAAGCCCAGGGTCACACAGCTAGTAAGTGCCAAGTGTCTGAGGACATATTTGAACTCAGGTCCTCCTGACTCCAGGGCCGGTGCTCTACCCACTGTGCCACCTAGCTGCCCCAAGATCATTTAACTTAATGTGATATTCATTAAGGCCCTAGAGTCTCCTAGGTCCCATTGGGTCTATACAATAAAATATTCCTGCTCCCAGGGGGCTTATAGTCTATATACCTAGAACTAGAGATAGCAGGAAACTTAAAGGATATTTACTTTACAGAGAAGAAAACAGACCAAGAGAGGGGAAATGATTTGCCCAGGATCATACATGCAGAAGTATCAGAAGTAAGATTCAGATGCAGTGACTCTCAATAGCTACTCTCTTCTACCTCCCTCCATTTGTTCCTTTCCCAGGCTCCCCTCCCTCTATCCTCTTGAAAGCTTCCTCTACCCACAGGTCTTAGCTCTATGCCCCTTCTTCCAGGAAGCCTTCTCCAATTAACTACCCATAAGGAATCTCTTCTTTGTCCAATTTTCTTTCTTTCTTTCTTTCTTTTTTTTGCAGGGCAATTAGGGTTAAGTGACTTGCCCAGACACTAATGCATTGTTGGTGGAGCTGTGAGCTGATCCAACCATTCTGGAGATCAATTTGGAATTATGCCCAAAGGGCAATAAAGCTGTGCATACCCTTTGACCCAGCAATCCCACTTTTAGGTCTTTTGCCCAAAGAAATCATGGAAGGGGGAAAGGGACCCACATGTACAAAAATATTTATAGCTGCTCTTTACGTGGTAGCAAGGAATTGGAAGTTGAGGGGGTGCCCATCAATTGGGGAATGGCTGGACAAGTTGTGGTATATGAATACAATGGAATACTATTGTGCTGTAAGAAATGATGAGCAGGAAGAGTTCAGAGAAACCTGGAGGGTCTTACTTGAGCTGATGATGAGTGAGATGAGCAGAACCAGAAGAACATTGTACACAGTATCATCAACATTGAGTGTTGACCTACTGTGATGGACTATATTCTTCTCACCAATGCAATGGTACAGAAGAGTTCCAGGGAACTCATGATAGAAGAGGATCTCCAAATCCAAGAAAAAAAAAGAAAGAAAGAACTGTGGAGTATAGATGCTGATTGAACCATATTATTTCTTTTGTTTTGGGTGCTGTTTTTTTTTTCTTTCTATTTTGAGGTTTTGCATCACTGCTCTGATTCTTTCTCTTGTAACAGGATTAATGCAGAAATAGGATTAATGTTATTATGTGTATATATATATGTGTGTGTATATATATATGTATATGTATAGAGATATATAGATATAACCTATATCAGATTGCCTGCTGTCTAGGGGAGGGGGGAGGGAGGGGTGGGAGGGAGAAAAATCTGAAATTGTAAAGCATGTATAAACAAAAGTTGAGAACTATCTTTACATGTAATGGAAAAAATAAAATACCTCATACATAAAAAAAAAAAAGTGACTTGCCCAGGGTCACTAGGTCTTCCTGAATCCAGGGCCAGTGCTTTATCCACTGCGCCACCTAGCTGCCCCTATTTTCTTTCCTTTTTAACATTTTCATTTAAAGTTTTGAGTTCCAAATTCTATCCCTCCATGAGGCAGTAAGCAATGAATCAGATATAGGTTATACATGTGCAATTATGTAAAACATTTCTGTATGAGTCATTATATATGACTCAAATGAAAGAAAAAAATGGAAAAAAACAAAAAATAGCATGCTTCAGTCTATGTTCAATATCAGTTCTTTCTCTGGAGGTGGATGGTATGCTTCATCTTGTCCTTCAGGATTATCTTGGATTTTTGTATTGCTGAGAATAGCTAAGTCATTCACAGTTCTTCATTGAACAATATTGTTGTCACTGTGCACGATGTTCTCTTGGTTCTGTTCACTTCACTTTGCATCAGTTCATAAAAGTCTTTCCAGGTTTTTCTGAAATCATCCTTGTCATTTTTTATAGCACAATAGTATTCCATCACAATCATATACCACAGCTTATTTAACTATTCCCCAATTGATGGGTTTGTCCAATTTTCAAAGAGCCCCTTGTCTCCATCTCTCCTTCACCCCTAACCCTAACCATGACTAACTTCCTTGTGCCCATTTTGGACTTATTGACTCTTTCTTGTCCTTAATAATGCCCTGGAACTCCCTGAAGGCAGGGCCAGCCTGGAGCATTTTTCATCTTTATAGCTTTAGTCTTGCACACAGCAAGCAGGTACTTAATAAATGCTTGTTGACTTGGCTTGATAACTTTTAGTTTTCCTTGATGTCATTGTGGTCTTTGTGTGAATTGCTTCGTGGTTTTAAATCAGTTCAGGTAAGTCTTCCAAGGTTTCTCCACATGCCTCATACTCATATTTTCTTACAGCACAATAACATCCTATTATATTCACTTCCCACAATTCATTAGCTATGCCCCAGTCAACAGACACCCACCCAGCTTCCAGTTTCTAGCATAAAACACACTGCTCTGAGTGGATTGTGGCAAAGCAGATTGTTGCTGTGGGGAAATACAATGCTGCTTTGTTAGTCTGTATAGAGTCAGTTAATTTTTCTCCCCTTGCCCTGCCCCCACCCTCATGCCCTGCCCAGAGCCCAGAGGGCTCCGGAGGTCCGAGTAGCCCAGAACTCAAAGGAGAACTATTGAGAACTGCCCATGCTCAGGTGAATAGTTCCATTCCAAGACTCAGGCCCAGGCCCCTTGAGGGGAGTTACCAAGTGCAATTACCCTTTCTATCAGAACTACCCTTCTGTCCCAAGGACTGTTAGGCCTGAGCACCTGCCCTGTTGCTGCATCCTCCAGACCCCTCCCTGGGGTTATCCCATGTACACAAAGGATTCCCTGGATGTGCCATCTTCCAGGAAGCTGAGGCTCCCCTCCCTATAAGAATTGGGGGGTCCTTGAGGGCACAAACTGGCTGGCTTTCCTATCTGTATCCACAACATTTAATATGCAGGCAATTAATAAATCCTTCCTTCCTCCCCCTCTTTCCCTTCCCTCCTCCTTTTTCTTCCTTCCTTCCTCCCTCCTTTCCTTTTCCCCTTCGTCCTTGCCATGTGAGTTCCCTGAGGACAGTGCCTACCTTAGAAGAGGTAGCTACATAATGCTTGTGAATTGATCGATTGATTATTGGGGATGCACCACTGACCAAAGCTTCAGGTTAACACTGATGACAGCTGTGACCAATGGCTGAGCCCTAGAGGCCCCTGACAGGTACCTCATATGTCATGGAGCAGAAGCATGCTGGTTTGAGTAGGTAGCTCTAGTTTGGGGCTGGTGACAGACAGGATTACCCTGAACTCTAATATCATTCAGAAAACAGTCTTGAGGGGGTGCTCATGTGCAGAGATGTGGTGCAAGCTTGGATCAGGCCTAGTTCCTGCCCCCATGGAGTGTCCACTCTGGGCAGGGGAAAAGACACAAACAGGGAACTAGGATCTCCAACATTAAGTGAAGTCTATTAGAGAAGACCAAACAAAGGGCTGTCTGTGAGGCCCAAGAGGGCCGGCCTGGTTGTGCTTTGGGATGTCTACCTAAGGGCAGAGGAGCTGATCGTGAGAGGACCTAGGTGGGGCTTTTCTGGGGCCCAGGAGGCAGCACCCACACCAAAGAAAACAGAACCGAGAAGCACTGAAGGCTGACTCATGACTTACCATCAAAGCAAAGACCCAACAGCTACCAACCTCAGCAAGCATTGAGACTCCCTGGCTGGGGAAGCTGCATCCTCCCAAATGGGCACCAATAGCCTGTCCACGCTGATCTCACAAGGGGCCCAGACGCTCATAAAACACTCTGCCTTGTGTCATCAGCCCCCAAGCCCCAGGTGAACGGGCCACAATTCTCAGCATTAAACAAGACAATTCATTAGTACTGGTCTTGTTTGCCTTCCTGCAATTCTGAAGGCTTTCCACCTGCTGTGGACAGGCTCCTTCAAGAAATCACCTAGGAGGAGAACCTGAGTTCAAATGTGATCTCAGACACTTGACACTTACTAGCTGTGTGACCCTGGGCAAGTCACTTAACCCCAATTGCCTCACCAAAAAAAATTGCTTCAAGAAATATGAGAGAAAAAAATCACCTGGGAAAAAGTCTGAACTCAGTCTCTTGTAGAGAACTTGTCAGCATTTAATCTGGAGCTGGGTTCAAAGAAGCTGATTCAGTCATTCTGTGGAGGTTGCCTTTTTAACAAGAATGAAGGTGGGAGTGGGATTTCTCCCTCAGAAGCATTTTTGAACTGTAACAGCCAACCCAGTATTTCTCACCATCCTCCTTCTGGGCTTGGGCTTGGGCTCAGCACATCCTGCTGGACATTCACAAGCTGAAACCTTGACTGTCTCCCTCCAGGTTCTCTCTCTCTCTCTCTTTTTTTTTTTTTTGGTGGGGCAATGAGGGCTAAGTGACTTGCCCAAGGTCACACAGTTAGTAAGTGTCAAATGTCTGAGGCTGGATTTGAACTCAGGTCCTCCTGAATCCAAGGCCAGTGCTTTATCCATTGCGCCACTAGCTGCCTCCTAGGTTCTCTTAAAATGTATTCAACAAGCAAAGAATCTTCTTCACTCCTGTGGCCCTGAGCCAACCAGAGTTGGGATGTCTTACACTTACAAAGCTTGACTCTGTGAACTTCAGGCTGGGGTCACATTCGTTTATGTGTGTGAATGACCAGGGAATGCCCAAGGGACACACAGTTGAGACCCAGGTCCCAGGAGTGGGGAGCAGTCCTAGGAGAGCCTGGCTTCTGAGGAGAGGAGCTGGCTCATTCTCATACATTTTTTTGCTCCTTAAACCCCTGCCCTAAGGCTCCAAAGAAAATCTTGAGGTCCTGCTTAGGTTTGGCTCAAGGCTAGGGTTTCCCTAGAAGTAGAAACACCTCAGTGTGCAGAGGCCCACAAAGGCACACTGACAAAGAAGTGAAAGAAGCAGAACAGATAAGCCCTCCTTCCCATCATCCTCTCCTGGAAGTTTGACACTGAAAACATTAAAACTGGGAGCCTTGTGGGGCACCTAGGTGGCAGGAGTCAGGAGGACCTGAGTTCAAATCCAACCTCAGACACTTGACACTTACTAGCTGTATGACCCTGGGCATGTTACTTGACCCCAATTGCCTTACCCCCCCCCAAAAAAAAATTAAAACAAAACAAAAACAAAAATTGGGAGCCTCGGTGCCAGGGTGTGCAGGCAAATAGTGGCTGCTGGATCTCCAGGCCTTTGCTGTTGGCTCTGCCTTATTGATGTTTCCCCTTCACTTTCTTCAGTCAGAGCCATGCAAAAAACAGCAAGATGAGCCCTGGTTTGCCAAGTTGTTTTCCGATATCTGAGGGGTCCAACTGAATGTTTAATCATCAGCTCCTGTGAGCTACCTCAAGCTGCCTCCAGCATGCCCCTGGCTTAGTGGGGCTGTGGAAAGTGTCCTGGATAGCCAGAAAGGGCTCATGTTCACTTCCCAATCCTTCAGCTCCACCTGGGTGAACGCCTGCAATGGAACGCTACCCTGATGTAGCATGGGAAGACTGAGCAGTTAATGTCCCTCCTGAGGATCATAGATTTGGGTCCTTGTGTACATTCTGCATCCCTCCCCCCTTATTTTACAGAGAGGATGAATGACTTGGCCATCAGGTTCCTGGACTGGGCATTCGAACTCAGCTCCTCAGACTCCAAAGCCAGCAGTCTTTTCACTGCACTGAGTAATCAACAGCTGTACAAAATTGTGCAAATGCCTTAACCTCTCTGGGCCTCTTAAAGTGAGGGTTAGAGGTGAACCAAACAATCTCCTAGGTCCATCTGAGCTGTGTCCATGAACCAGGCCTCAGTCCCTTTCGTTGGTGTCTCATTTGATTCTTTCAGTTCTGCCCAAGACAGTTGTGCCCAAGGTGCCCATTCCTTCTTCTTCCTGCTTCTGGTCCCTGGGACTTCCCCATCCCCTTCTCTTGACCAAGAAAACCCTTTTCTGTAAGGGTTCCAGTGAAAGATGGGGAAAGACTTCATGACACCTCTTCCCTGAGGCCACCACTGTAACCCAGAAATGTCAGCCTGGCCCAAATTCTAGCTGTGTCAAAACCCTCACAGAGCCTGTGGCACCAAGGAGGCACACTCCCACGCAACTCCCCCCCACCGCACACACACACATACTCACTGACACACACTCACCCCCACACACACATAGTCAAAGACACTTAGCAACCCCACAGAACACAGAGCCCATTTCCTCCCTAGCACCCCTGAGGTGGTCTCCCCTGACCCCAGCTTGCCCGGCTTTGAAGGAGCAGAGAATAGAACAGCAGCCCGACCTTGGGGCACAGAACAACCTGCTCTCAGAGCCGGGAGCCCTCATCAGAAGCAAACCCTGATCCAAGATCCGCGCCCCTCCCCCCCCCATACAGCCATCTGGCCTCAGCTGGAAACCACCCTCTCTTTCTACACATTCAGACTCTGAGGCTCAGAGAATTGACTTGATCTGCCTGAGATCTCAGAATCCCCAAACTGATGCTGTTCCCCTGAAGCAGGGTCTCTTAACTGGAAGTAGAACTTTTTTTTTTTAGTGAGGCAATTGGGGTTAAGTGACTTGCCCAGGGTCACACAGCTAGTAAGTGTCAAGTGTCTGAGGCCGGATTTGAACTCAGGTACTCCTGCCCCGGCAGCTAGGTGGTGCAGTGGATAGAGCACCAGCCCTGGAGTCAGGAGTACCTGAGTTCAAATCCGGCCTCAGACACTTGACACTTACTAGCTGTGTGACCCTGGGCAAGTCACTTAACCCTCATTGCCCAGCCTAAAAAAAAAAAAAAAGTATTGTTTAATTGTATTTCACCATCACAGGTGGTTTCCTTTGTAATCTTGCATATTTTATTTTATGCATTTAAAAACAGATTGTGGGAAGGGTCCCCAGACCTTCCCAAGCACTGGGAAGAAACCTAGTTCTGAGGGATGCTGCTCCTGCTTTTGAAAAGGGGGGCACAGGGAGGGAAGCATAGAATTTTTTACCAATTCAGGTGCAGGCCACAAGGCAGAGAGGGAGCTATGTAATCCTATGTTATTTAACTTGTGAAAAGAGCTTTGGGAAGCCCCTGGGTAGAGATAATCTGAGCTGTAATGAAGGGAAATGTTTAGATAAAAGGAGAGAAGAGTATTAAGATGAACGCTCCTGCCTTTTATCCACTGCCTGCCTACAGTCCCAGTGTGAGGGTCTGGCTGCTGCCCAGACTTCATTATTGGGGTAAGAGGGACCAGGACCCCAGCTCTTGGGACAGCTCCTTTAATGAGACAAGTCAAAGGAAGAATTTACTTTAGGCATGTGCTGAGTAATACCCTTACAACAAGCAGCCCAATGTGGGGTGGGAGGCAAAGGCTAAGGCAATAGGGCACTCCTCCTGGGGTCCTACCCCCCTCACCCCATGTATTGTGTCTCACTTTATTTTGTTGCCTTTCTTTGTATTCCTAATGCCTGCCACACAGGAAGTGCTTAATCAACGTGTGTGGGCACTGTAGACCCAGCCTTCCAGGTCCCAGGATCTATGGGCTACACCCAGAGAAGCCCAAGGTCAGCTTCTCACAGTGTCCATGCTGCCACTGCTTGCTGTCCTGAAGGGTTTTCCCTTCCTTGCAAGCCCTTCCTCCCACTATGGATCTCAGCCAGCAGTCAGGCCTGGGCCCCTTGGATGAGTGGACAGGTTTTACTGGGCTGTCTACTTTTCTTTTTGTCTTTAAATCTCTGTTGCCAAAGGTGGGTCCCCAGGGTAGGAGACAGGCAATGGGGAGGAATGTTTTCAAAAGCACAAGAGGGCCACTGGGAAAATTCACCCGTGGGTCTGAGCACACACTAGTCCCTGGGGCCTTGAGAACTTGGAAGGAGGCTCCTGCCCTGGGGAGCCCAATGAAATGAGCCATCGGCTGTTTCCTGGGAGCTCATTCAGCCTGTTGGCCAGGCCCCTGGTGCCAGGTTTCTGGCCTTTCACCTTGAACTTGTGATCTCTGAGCTCCAGCTCCAAGCCAGGCATTGGCCACATCAGACCCCTAATGACTATGGCCCTCTCCATCTACTGCTACCAGCCTGGCATGGTTTCATCTTGCCCCCAAAAGACAATACAGCAGTTCGGAGAAAACAAACCAGGCTGAGGTATCTTGGGGGAGGGAAGTAGCTTACTGGGAGCCCCTACAAGGATGAGGTCACCCATCTGGTACCAAACAAAAACAAGAGGTCTTAAGAAGTTGGAATAAAAGAACAGGATCCTGTCCCAGAGCGAGTGTTACTTAACCTCTAACCCAGTTCATGGCTCCACAAGATAAAGTTGTCCTATGACATTCCCTGAGCTGGAGGCCCAAGTCACAACACAGAGTTATCTTGGGTCCCACAAGAATGGCATCTTCAGCCCCAGGGGCACACCCACACCTACTTGGAGATTCAGCCACCCGGCCTGTGAAGCAAGATGCTGGGGCCAGTCTAGACAGATGCCAGGCTCTCTGAGTCAATGGGGAAAGCTCTGGGTGGGCTCTTGGTGCTCTGCTCAGATCACAGTGTCCCTGTCTGTGCTCAGGGTGAGACTTAGGGCTATAATCAGAGTGAGGACTGGGATTCCAATCCCACCCCTGGCACCTGTGGTACAACAGGGGCTGGGATGGGTGGTTGTGCAGATGCCAGGAGGCATAGAGTGGAATGACATGGGCCCATAAGCAGTGGCCTTTGGAGGTGGGATGGAATCCCCTAGTGGGAGGAGACTCAGTCCCTGCCCCTGTGAGATGGGGGTGATAGCCTCTGGTCTCCTGCCTTCCCTGCCAGGGTTAATGCTTTGTAGAAGACCTTAAAGCACCAGAGAAAGGGGCATAGGGATGGGACTGCCCAGAGCCCACTGAATGATGTCAAAGTGAGGCCAAGCCGAGCCATTCAGCCTCCCCTGAGCCCCCCAAATGTGAGAACTCCAGAGGTTTGTCTCTGGAAGTTTCTGGGGGTCACTGGAAGTGGCTTCCTTTGACTGTCCCCTCCCAGGGCCCTCTAGGGCTTAGCAGGGATAACATTCAAACTCCTTGGCTGGCATGGCATTTAGGGTCCTCCTCAATCTGGCCTTCCACACAACAGCCCTTCACCTCCTCTCTACCCCAAAGTGACCTGACCTGGCTGCTACCTCCCACAACCTGTCCCATCTCCCACCTCCCTGCCCTTGACCAGTGAGCCATTATGCCTGGAATGCCCTCCTTCTCTCATTTATCTTTTTGGATCCTGAGCTCTTTCTGCTGGGCTACCTTTGGGATCCCCCCATTCATTAGAACTTCCTCCTTTCAGGCATTACCGGGCATACCTCTGTGTACACTTGGCATTTACTTTCTTGTGCACAATCAACTCCTTGGAGAGAGGTGTCTGTCCTGGAGCTAAACAGGAGGTCCTTGAGGGGAAGGGACCACTTCCCATTTTCGTCTTTGTACTCCTTGTGCCTAGTAATGTGTCAAGGCTTGCTAAGTTGGCTGTGAGAAACTGTGAGAGGCAGAGAGAGGCTCCCAAGGGAAGGAGGAAGGGAGGCCCATCCAGTTCCCTGCCCCATGGGGCACTCACTAGCTGCTCTTCTCCCAGGGCTATGACTGTGGCTGACAGAGTGAAGGAGGAGTGGCACATCTTTCCCAGCACATACCTGGGAAAGCTAAGTCGTCGGCCAAGACCCAAGTCGCTTCCCAAGACCCGTCTTCCAAGGCCCCTCGGACCTCCTGCTAAAGGCCCCAGAAGGAAGGGGTGGAATTCTTGTAGGGGCTCAGGTTTGAAAGTCAGCTCTGAGAAGGAACAGGCTGGGTCCTGCAGCCACAGCATTGTACAAACAGCTCCCATGGTGACCTGATTGTAGTGTTTACAAAGTACTTTCCTCACAACCACCCTGGGAGGGAGCAGAAAGGATGGGTTGTTGTCCTTGCTCACAAGTGAAAGAAGTGGAGCCCAGAGGGATACAGTGATTTTCCTACAGCCACACAGCTGGTAAGGAGCAAAGTCAAGATCCCCAGAGGTCCCCTAACCTCAAGTCCACTGGTCTTTTTGCCACGAATCAGAACTGAAAGCATAGCCCATCAGAGCTGGGAGTGACTTGGTAATTCATAGGTCCAGTCTCTTCACTTATCAGATTGGAAAGCCCAGGCCCCATCACCAGTGAGATCAGGACCAGGTCAGAACCAGAACGCAGCTCTCCTGCACTCCCCCTCCCACTTGTCATGAAAACTGCTCCACAAATTCACCTGGACAGAATTTTCTATAAATCAACTCTTGCTTTCAGCTAACCTTCTAGGAGAGGGCATCTAACTCTGAGGCCTCCCTCCCTCTCTCCCTCCTGGCTCTCCTCCATCTCAGCAGCCTGGCACCAACCACCCTTTCCAGGCTTGGCTCACGCCTCTCCCCACATACCCAGGATTCTCAGAAATCATTCTCTTTCCCCACAAACCTTCCCATCTTCTGAACTGCCCTATTTCTGTCAAGGGCACCAACCATGCTCCAGTTTCCTAGGTAATATCTTCTGCGTTTTCCTTTCTTGTCCACCTAGCCTACAGGGTGCCTGGAACATAGTAGGTGCTTAATAAGGTTGTTTTATGTGCAAACCACAGGATGAGTCTGATTCTAGTGAATGGCTACCAACACCACCTAGTGGCTAAAAAGCCAATGAGCCAGTTTTCTGAGAAATCTTAAGTTGTTTCATTATTATTTGTTGTAGAAAAGATTTTGTTTAGGCTGCCTGCTGGGGCAGAAGGATGGGTGCATTGAAAGATTTCCCAAAGATGCATGTTGGCAATTTCCTGACAGTCCAGCTACAGGAGTAACCCACAGACCAGGCTGTGCGGAGGAGAGACGTTGTCCAGTCTAGGGTTTATCTAGGAGCAAAGGTAGATAGAAGGCTTTAGGCTCAAACCTGAGAGCAGGAAGAGATCTTAGAGAACACCGTTGGGGGTCTGGGGGGACGAGGTGACCCCTGAAGTCTGCTCTACTAATGCTCTTCTGTCATTCCAGAAGTCAGAGCTCTCTGAAAAGGGAATGGGTGCCTTCAGTGCCAGAGGTCCTAGAGGTGAGGATGGATGACAATGGGAAGGGAATCAGTCATTTGGTCCATCCACAAACATCATCGAGTGCTCACTGTGTCAAGCACTGTGCTAGGTGCTGGAGATACAAAGACAAAAGGCAAACCATGCCTGCCCTCAAGGAGCTCACAGTCTAAGGAAGACAAATATTCCTTCTCCATGTAGACAATGAACACAAGGTCTTGGGGGGAAGGAGAGGAGTGGTAGCAGTTGTCAGGAAGTTGAGCTGAGTCTTCCAGGAAGCCATGATGTGGGAGAGCATTAGGAGTAACAAGGAACAAGGCAAGGCACCAATACTTGGGTACTGCAACACATGAAATGAGAAACCACCTGGGCATTCTGGAGAGTGAGGGTCAAGTTCCATCAGTCACTGGAACAGATGCTGGAAAAGTGACTATTGCTGTTGATAACAATTATAATGATATTGCATATTGATATAATTTCTGCTCTCGTTCATGTTACTACAATCGATCTTCTGAATAGCACTGTGATGTAGTCAGGGCAGTTCTTATCTGGCCCAGAGGGGGTGGGCCTTACCCAAGGGCATATTACTCATTGGCAGGGGAGCCAGGAATAGACAGCAGGCCTCTGTATTTCTGTCTAGTGTTTGTCCCACTAGCCTGTGCCTGACCCACATGCCCAGGGTTACTTCATCTGAGAACTGGCAGTCTTTGTTATTTGTTAATGTCTTTGCAGCCATGGGGAATTTTTGAGCTTGTCATAGACATGGTGCCTGGATACCTGGAGGGACCAGCTCATTCTCAAGAAGAATGAGAGCTGTCCCACGAGATGGGATCCCTCATACTGATAATGACAAGAATAACCAACAGCTCCTAATGCAGCTTTCAGGTCATGTGGTCCATAAACATTTTTTAAAGTTTTATTTTATTATTATTATTATTTAGTGAGGCAATTGGGCTTAAGTGACTTTCCCAGGGTCACACAGCTATTAAGTGTTAAGTGTCTGAGACCAGATTTGAACTCAGGTACTCCTGACTCCAGGGCTGGTGCTCTATCCACTGCTCCACCTAGCTGCCCCCATAAACATTTATTAAGCCCCTGCATTGTGCTTGGGCATTGAGGAGCCAGAGGAGGGCCAAAGAAAGTGGGGCAGGAAGAAAGCCGGAGGCGTGTCATCAGGTGAGGGAGGATTTCAGGTTTGCAAAGTGCTTCCCATGTAAGCCCTCTCACTTGGGCCTCCCCTGCTCCTAATAACAGAGCTGTGATGCAGGCAAGACATGGACCACTCTCTTGACTGCTGTGCTCAGAGGTTAAGTAGCTTGTCACTGTCACATCGCTGGCTCCCGATGGCAAGGCCAGCTCCCTTCCAATTGCATGGCTAGTTCCCTGTCGTTCAAGCCTCCTTGTTTGGGATGTTGAAGGGAGAATTCCCATTCATTGGGGGAGGGAGTAGTCCCTTATGGCCTATGGAACAAAACCTAAACCTTTTGGCTCATTGTTTCAGGTCTCTGTGACCTGGATCTGACTTCTTCACACAGATGTTGCACGACTCCCTTTCACAACTTCTGTGTTTCAGCCAAACAGAACGCCCTGTAGTGCCATCTGTTTGTTCTTCAGTCTTCCCACTCTGCATCTCCCTGCAAGCTGCTGTCCTTATGCCTGGGATTCTCTCTTCCTCCTCCTCCTCCTCCTCCTCCTCCCTTTGAGGCTCAGCCCCAATCCCACCTTCTTTCTCAAGTCTTTCCTAAGTTAGCCCTTGGGATACTTTGGACAGGCACTGGGACTCTGTGGACCTCAAGTCCTTCATTTGCCAAATGAGGGGGGCAGACTAGCTGACCTCTGAGGCCCCTTGGTACCCTGTGGTACACCTGTGATCCTGTGATTCCACATGGCTATTTGTGTCCTCCCCTTCCTCAAATATTACCGAAGCATTTTGGTCTCTCTTTTGCCCCCTTTACCCCCTAACTTTTTTTTTTTTTAGCAAGGCAATTGGGGTTAAGTGACTTGCCCAGGGTCACACAGCTAGTAAGTGTTAAGTGTCTGAGGCCGGATTTGAACTCAAGTACTCCTGACTCCAGGGCCAGTGCTCTATCCATTCGCCACCTAGCTGCCTCACTCCCTAACTTTTAGAGCAATAACAACAACATAACTAGCACTTCCATCACACCTACTAGACTTCTTGTGTCCTCTCAGCAGAATGTATATTCCTTGAGGGCAAGGCCTGTTTGGTTTGGTTATCTAGTGCCTAGCCAGTGCCTTGTACACAATAGGAGTCTACCAAGTGTTTTCTGAATTACACCTGCAGCATCCCTTGATCTTTCTGGGTATTGGTACAGCTCATTGCCTGCCCCCTCCGTGCTTTTGCACATTCAGAGACTTCATTTCCTTCTTGGTCCAGGTCAGATGCTGCCTTGAAGCCAGTCTTCCTCTCCCCAACTGAGCATCATGGCTCATTCTCTGTTTTCTTTATAGCCCTCGGTCTGGACTTTTTCCTACTAATCTGCTTCTTGCCTTGTATCTGTCAAAGGGCCCCACAAGGATCTTTGCTGCTGGTCACAGATACACCTGGCTCTGCTTTCTCATTTCCATAGTCCTGGAATGCAGGCATTTCATCAAGTACATGCTGCTGACAGGGGCTGCATGGGGGAATTTGCCACACATCCATGGAAAGAGAGCTGGAGGGAGAGGCAAGCAATGGGAAGTGTGGGAACGGCTGAGATGTGGCTGGAAGGGATGGAAGAGAGACCCAAGGTAGAGAGTCAAGAGGAGAACAAGGCCACAGAGCAGAGAGAGGGGCAGTGAAGCCATATCCTGACTCTGGAAGCAGCCTAGAAGGTACATCCGTGCTGACCGCTAACCTTGATATTCTGTGCATCCTGGGTAGGTTGAGGAGATGTACAGAGCCATGGTGGCTACAGGGACTTGAATGGGGTAGCAGGCACTATAGGTAGGGCCTACGTGATTCTGGTCTGCTCCCCTGGGTCATGATGCCTTTAAAGGTGGGGATTGTGCAGGTGTTTGTCTGGGTTTCCTTAATTCCAGGGCACAGTGTCTTGCACTGGTAGGCACTAAATAGACATTTTGTTGACACAACCCATAGTTGATATAAACATGGAGTTCTATACTTGGGTTCAAAAAATCAACTTTGCCTGAATGAGATGGGCAAGTCTGGGTAGCTACCTTCTCCTGTGAACAAGACTTTGAGGTCCAGAGTGGAACCATCACCAGTCATCCTGACCTATGTCTGGCCACTAGACCCCAATGACTAGAGGAAAGAGTGAGGCTGACTTTGCCCAGCTCTGTTCCACTTACGTCCAATTCACTGCAAGTCAAGACATCGCCCTCCTGATATCACTGGTGCACTTTGAGAATGAAGGACAAACAACAAATGAGAGGTCCAGAGACTGCTCCCTTCTTCCTTCTCTGACCACTTCTGTCTGTGACCCCTGGAGATGGCAGACAGCTTTCTAGGTTTAAGAGATGGAGCAGTAGAGAGAGAGAAGGCCCTCAAGGAGATAGTGGCTCCTCTTCTTCCTCCTCCATAGGTGGTGGTAGTGGGCAAGGGATTTCTTTTCTCTGACCTCAAGTCCCTCCTCCCTGAAGCAAGGGGGCTGGGTTAGGTGACCTCTGAGGTTCCTCCCAACTCTTCACCCAGTGGCGTAGGAGATAGCAGCTGACAGTGAGAATGAGGACAGGAGATTTGAAAGCTTGTGAGGGAGCCAGCCAGCATGCTGTTCTCAGCTCTAAGTGGGACTGGAGGTAGCCATCAATCCTGAGTGATGCTTTGGTGGGCCCATTAACTCCCTGAAAACAAGCATAGCCAGCCCCCTATGAAAGGGCCTAGAAGGATGAAGGATCAACTGCAACCTGATTTTCTGCAAAATTTCAGGAGCCAAAATGTATTTCAACTCCAGTAGCTTTTCACTTTGCCTTCTCCAGGGCCATGGGCTTTGGGAGTTCAATGTTTTAACTCTTCTCAACAGAAAAATGCTATAGGGCCAGAACCTCACTGCTTCTCTTATAGACTTTCAGGTTTGCAAAGTGCTTCCTCAGTGGGCCCTCCCAACAACCCAGTGCAACAGGCAGGGTACCTCTTGTCAGGATGCTCAGGATGCCTGCCTGTGAGCAGGAGAGTCAGGACCCCAGCTCAGTGGGCTGTATCCTGAGACACAGGCTCTTCATGCCCAGTGGGGCTGCTCCATGGCCCTCTAATCACATCTCTCAGAGTATGAATCAAGGCTCTGTTTGTTACTGGCTGGCTTCCTTAAGGATCGGTGAGTCAGCTTCCTTGGCTGGTGTCTGTGGACAAAGTTCCACATATGCTGGTATCCCTGCCTAAATTATTTTTGCATCCGGAGCAATTGGTTTGAACCACAGCAGGAATGAATGAGAGCTTGGGGTGACAGGTATGTAAAGATCTGGGCTACCCATTCACAGAAGTGAGAGCTGGAAAAGGCCTCGTATGACAGTGGAGGAACCTGAGGCCCAGAGAGGGGGAATGCCCAAGGTCAGGGAGTAGACATCTCTGCCTTCTGCCTTCAAGTCCCTTGTTTTCTCACTGTTCTGTTTGGACTTCTTCCATGACTGGACAGACCAGATGGGGTTTGGATCCTGGAATCTTGTCTGTCTCTCCCAGGATAGATAGCTAGGGTCCCATTCCCTAAGAGATGTGTGTTTGCCCTGAGGACTCATTTAAATGGTGACTGAACTGTAATACTGTGACTATACTAAAGGGGAATCTCTGCCCCTCAGTCTCTTCTTCCTGTCACCCTCAAAGGGAGGTCTGAAGGCTCAGGGTCAGAAATCATGTGCTGGTGGCTTCCCCAAATTACTGCCCCCCCCTCCCGCCCCCAAGGCTAGTGCCTTCCCTCTGCACAAATCTTGTCTGTATGTAGCTGTTTACATGGTTCTTTCTGACATCAGACTGGGACTCTTTGAAGCAGGCCCTGTGTTTGCTTTTCTTTGTATCTTCAGTGCTTGGCATGGTGTCTGGAACACAGCAGGTGCTTCAGGACTTCACTGGGTTGGGCATCTTTGACTCTGTGTCTTTTCCTTTGGCACAAGGTCTCAAAAGGTGGTTGGGTTGTTGCCCCTTTCATGGACTCCTGACAAGTGAGGTCCCAGGGACTGAAGCAGCTGAACGGAAGGCTGTCCAAGAGGGAGAGTCACTCACAGAGAGAGAAACCATTCAAAGAAAGGACCCATTTGGTGCTGATGGGGCTGAAATATAAAATGACTAATGAAAGAAACTACCTGCAAATGTCTGGGTGGGGGGCGTGTCTCGAATATTAACTTCTGAACCGACAGAAACAATTCTTTACAGGTCAGCATCCCCTTTTCCATGGGTGGAAATGAACCTGCTTGTTCTATGTCTGTACTCCCTCTGTTAGAGTGGGGGGTGGGCACCACAATTAAAGGCAAAAATTGAATTATTGCACAGGAATCTGAAGGGAGCATTGAGAATGGTGAAGGTGAAGCTCTGGGAGCCTTGTTTCCCTACTAAAGTAGACCATCAGGACCAGATCTCTAACTACACACAAAGCCGTAGTCATCAACACAATTTGGTAAGAACTGGGAAAGAAACAGAGACCAGATTAGGCATGTAGCCTCCAGAAGCAAACAAGCACAGTAGCCAAGAGTTCAATAAGCCCAAAGATTCCAGCTATTTAGGCAAGAACTCACTAGCTGACAAACAATGTGGGGAAAACTACAAAACAGTCTGGCAGCAACCAGACATAGACCGAGATCTCACCAAGACAAGCTCCCAATGGATAGGCGATTTAGACATAAAGGGTGACACAATAAACCAACTGGAGGAGCATGGACCTATCAGACCTATAGGTAGGGCAAGATGTATATGAATTGATATAAAGTGAACAGGCTCTGAAAAATTTATACAATAACAAAAATTGTAAAAACAACTTTCAAAGACTTAGGAACTCTGACCAACACAATAATCAACCACAGTTCCAGAGGATTTATGATGAAACCTTCTTCCCTAACTCCTGACAGAGAGTACAAACTGAAGTGTGTGTGTGTGTGTGTGTGTGTGTGACAGGTAGTAAGGATTTAAACCCAAGTCTTTGGACTTTAAGGCTAGTGTTCTTCCCACTATATGCTATAGCAAGGGTTCTTAAACCAAGGTCCTCAGATTTTAGGGGGGAGGGTCTGTGAACGTTGATGGCCAAAAAAATCACTTCTGGCAAGGTGAATAGTGCTTGACTTGGAATCAGGAAGGCTTAAATTCAAATTTATCCTTGGTACTGCCTTGCTGTGTGATTCTGAGCAAGTCACTTAACTGCCATCTGCCTCAGTTTCCTCATCTGTAAAATGGGGATAATAGCACCTACCTCTCAGGGTTGTCATAAGGATGATTTAATGTTTGTAAAGTGTCGTGCTAAATAAATGCTTGCTATTATTTTCATTTTGTTTTTGTGTGATCTATTTTGTTTGAAAAACATGTGTCTGAGAAGGGTCTACAAGCTTCCAACAATTCCTTTCAGGCTGGATATCAGAAAACAATTTCTAAGAATCTGAGTCATTCCAAAGTAGATGAGATGCCTTGGGGTGGCAGGCTTCTTGTCCCTATCTGTCTCAGACTGGATGAATCCTAGTCATGCACCCCTCAGCAGAAATGAGGTTTTTGTTCAAGCATAGGGTGGACTTGAGTGACTCTGGCATCCCTTTTAACTCTGAAATTTTGTGACTCTGTGAGCTAGATGGACCCTGGTTCTTAAAAAGGAGGAGAGGAGGGAAGGTTGGAGGATGGGAGGAGGGGAGATAGAGAGCAGAAGGAAGATGCATTTCTTAATTTCTCTTCCTCATCCCTGCACCCCCAAGTTCTTTGTTTCTTCTCTGGGGTGACCTCAACAGTATGGAGGTGACCCTGTGCTCCTGGGCCAATACACAAGCTCCTCTGGAAGGGGATCTCCTAAGTTTTGCAGAGGTTAGGACCTGCCCTCTGACCTGGGACACCACATATCTTGGAAGCCTTGGAAACTCATCCTGTTGGGGAAATCTGAATTCTCACCATGACTGTTTTCCTTTCTGATGGGGTAGGAAGGGTCCTAGGCTGCACTCTGCCCCAGATGACTCCAGGACAGTGTAGAAGGGACACTGGACTTGGAGTCAGAGGACCTGGGTTCAACCCTAGCTTCTGCCCCTTCCCCTCACCTACATCATCTTTGGCAAGCCCCCTGACCTTGCTGAGCCTCAGTCTCCTCCTCTGTACAATGGGGAGGCTTGCACTATGACATCTAATGTTCGCTCCAACTCGAGCTCATTATGACCAAACTTTTATCTTTCACCTGCCTCTTCCCCTTGTCCAGCCTCAATATGGTCACCTGTAACATGCAGGGGCTGAATTTCATAATGCCTGAGGTATCTTCTAATGCTCAGACAGGGTGGGCTAGGATTTCCTGTGTCAGCAAATGGGCAGAGGTGGGTCCCTCCTGCCTGAGGAAGGGTTAAATGACAGCACCCTTTGGTAGCATCTCTTCCAATGCTGAGGATGCCACGGTGAAAAGCTGCCATGCTGGCCAAAGGGCTAGGGGCAGGCCTGACAGGGACAGGATGTAGTTTCAAATCATCCATGCTATGGCTCAGGATCTCTCCAGAAACAGTGTCTCATTGTGTGTGGGACTGCAAATGGTTTACTCAAAGTGCAGGTAAACATGCGCCCCAGCTTGTTTTAGGTTGGAGCTGGGGACTTACTGTCCATTGCCTGGGGGAGGGTTCATTGCAGGTAGGGAGTGCACTGCGCCCAAACAATGGGGAGAGGCATGGTTAGGCCAGAGTTTGCATGAAGAGGCTCAGTGGACTTTAGGAGACCGGAAAGTTACTGAGTCAGCAGGTGGCCAGAGCTGGGTGAATGTCCATCACATGACCTTGGGCTGCACTGAGAGAGGCAGAAGTGATGATCCTACTGGGCCCTGAAGGCCCTACTCAGACCACATCAGGAGAGCTGTGTTCAATCCTGAGGGCCTGCCTTAGGAAGGTTCTGGACAAATTCCAGAGTCTCAAAGGTCAACCACAGGGTGGAGGGCCTTAAGGACATCCCATAATGATCAGAATTTGAGCTCACTGAAAAGATCTCTTAGCCTTTCTCTGTATAGCCAGTGCTTAGACATTTGCCAGGCAGAGTAGGTGCTTACTGAAGACATACAGACAAGCAGGGATTTACCAACCTCTTGGGTGCGGCCCCTTTTGCTGTCGTTGGGGAAGAGAATAACATGATACTCCAGCATCACAGCTGCCTGTAAGGGGAGGGGCCTAGTTAACCAATACTTCCTCCTCCCATGAATAGCAAAGTCCTACTTCCTCCT
This sequence comes from Dromiciops gliroides, assembly GCF_019393635.1. Classification (NCBI taxonomy): domain Eukaryota; kingdom Metazoa; phylum Chordata; class Mammalia; order Microbiotheria; family Microbiotheriidae; genus Dromiciops; species Dromiciops gliroides. The sequence goes on along the minus strand of NC_057865.1, from coordinate 301,048,963 downwards.
CCATCTAATCCCAGTGATTGAGATGTCTCTGATTATAGCAGTGAAAACCCCCTTCCCCTGCTTCACACCCCACCCACCCCAGCCCCATCTAAGGAAACCCCTTTTTGCTCTTTCCATGGTGCTCTCAGAGGCAGCTAGGTGCACAATGGGTAGAACAGTAGGCCTGGAGTCAGGAAGACCTGAGTTCAGATCCTCTGACACATTATGTGACCCTTCAAGTCACTTGTTTGCCTCAGTTTCCTTAACTGCAAGGTGGTTGTGTGAATCATGAGAGAATATTTGTCAAGCACTTAGCATATAGTGGTTGCTTAATGTTTGTTTCTTTCCATTCTATCATTTATAAGCTCCCCTCTGTGAGGGTAAGGTGCTATCAGAATGTTTCATGTTTACTGTCTTTGTCTCTGCTTGTCAGGATCTGAAGCCAGGACCTCTGACTTGCCAGGCCTCTTTCCTCTGACTGCACATCTCTCTATGGGGCAGACAATTTCTGTGGGGCACACTTCCTATTTGGCTTTTGGTCTTATTCTAGTTGTTTGTCATCTCATAGACTAGATTTACAGCTAGAAGGGACCTTAGAAATGCGTTATTTCATGCCCCTCATTTTACAAATGAGAAAATGGAAGCTCAGAAGGGCTGAGGGATTCTTTCAATCCATGGACAGGATTCAGAAAAACCACAAACACCAGGCTTCTCCTCCCTCCTAGGTTAGAGTTCTAATACAAAGCACTGGGATCCTGCTGTGGAGAAAAATACAGTCTGGAAGATAGTGGAGGGCAAAAGAGCTCATCCAATGGGTGCTTTTTTTCATTAAGGGAATCTAACGTTGTTATTGTTTGGTGTGTCTATGCCAACTTTAAGCCTCAAGGGAAATGTGCAGGGATTAGGGGTCAGGGGAGACCAGGATCCAAACCCCGCTCAGACACTAGCTGCACAGACCCAGATCTCAGAGCTGAGCTATTTCCTCCTTCAATTCAAGCTTTTGTTAGGTACCTAACCCGGGTCAAGGTTGATATTGAAAGCTGAATCTAGACCAGAGGCCAGCAGGCTGTTGACAGAAGTCTCCCCTGTGCAATATTCCTCATGCACTGTTTTACCACATTGTTCTATACACAAACACCTTTAGGGGTCTTCCACTTTCTCCTGGCCTTCAAGTTCCACCCTCGATTTATCTGTCTGGTCTGATTTTAGCTCCTGCTGCTTCTATACAATGTTCCACTCAAAATGCATTCTGTCCTGCCCTTTCCCATCCCTGTGCACAGACAGGGTATTCCCACCCTGGAAAAGAACCTTTCTCCCTTCCTCCTTTTCTTTCTTCAGGAGTTCCTCCATGGAGCTCTTCTGAGCACTCCAACCTCCAAGAGAAAGTGTCCCTGGTCCCTCCAGGTTTCCGCAGCCCTTTGTCCAGGAATTCTGCTTTGCATTGATGATAACTTCCCATGTATTTTTAGTTATGTGTTCCTGTCATATTCATTCCTGTAAGCTCCTTGAGAGTGGGGCCCACCTGTCTTTGCATCCCCTCTACAAGGTTTCTACACAAAGTAAAGACTCAGTTTGTTCAGGTGAAGTTGAGAATATAGCTATTTGACTGATGCTCAGATGACCATGGGATGATGTTGAGGTGGGTAACCTGAAGGGTGAGAGAACTGAAGAGCTGTTATATACATGGATGAGTTGAAGACATGGGGTGAGGCAGGAGAGGTAATTAAGAGGAAACATGACTGTTGCCTTCAGATATCTGACGGGTAGTTATGGGGAAGGTTAGGGTTGGGTTAGATTGTTTTGGTGGGTTGTACAGAGTAAAAGTAGGATAAGGTAGCAGATCAGTAGTTTTTTTTGGTTCTGCATAAATAACCCTTTTCCAACACAGCTGTCCCAGCTCTGTCACAGGCTGACTTGGGAGGTGGGAGGCAGCCCATTGCTGTAGTTCTTCAAGCAAAAACTGGCTGAACATCTGTTGAGGATCCTGGGGAGGAGATTCCCATCCTGTTATGAGTTGAAACCATATCTTCCAAAGTGCTTTCCTGCTCTCAGAGTCTGTGGTTCCAATAAGGCTTAGATCAAAATAAGTTCTATGTCACACTGATCCACAAATAACTTCTTTGAGAGAATCAAGACAGGAGAAAACATGAAAGAGGAAAATGAAGAGATGACCTCTAAGGTTTCTTCCAGCTCTAAAGGTCACCACTGAAGACAGCCTCTCTCTTCTCCTTGGAATCCCTTTTATCTCATTAAGCACTGATGGTATTCAGAGTCCTGGCAGAGGCCCAGGAGGAAAGAGATTTCATTTAGTTCTCTTTCCTTTAATGGGAGTGAAGTTGTATGGACATTATCAGGGCCTGTGCTGTGTGAAGCACTCATCAAAATATGAATACCTTCTCTCCCATGCAGAAAGTGGCAGCCAGCAAATTGCCTGAATGTTATTGTCCTATTGTCACACAATTCTAAAGCTGCATTTTTTCCCTTGAAAAGCCATTTCAGACCAAGAACAGGGAGGAGAATCTGGCTATTGTCGAGCCCAGTGCAAAGAGGTGAACGCTGTCCTTTGTCTGAGGCAGTGTTTAGAAAAGGCTGGCTCAATCTTGCTTTAAATGAAAAGATGTGAGAAATATGCCAGAGGTGGGGGGGTGGAGAAGTGGATTTATCTCTGGCTACAAGATGAATAAGGATACAATCCATGAATTCTTGAGTAACATTAGAATCATTTAATAAATGGTTCTGTTTTGGGGGTTTCCTCATGACTGATATTCATATAGTTCTAGTGCCCATCACTGTTTAATGTAGTGGGGAAATCCAATATGGCCTTAGAAAGAGGAACAATAAAATGAGCCTCTGGAAAAGGGAACAAGGTGAGGAGAAAATGGAGAGGAAATCTTTATGCTGATACTTCAAGGATTTTGCTGGTTGATTATGAATGTGTAGCTATATGCTCTCTGGGTTCTGTCCAAGTGCCTGGAAGCTTGAGGAGAGTCACCTTTTGGCCATGGTAACTCACCATTTTTTTTTCCTCCCAAGTTGCACCTCCTGAATTTCCTGTGCTTGGGCAAGGTACAAAGAACTCTGGGATTCTGATACTGCAATTTCCTCAAATGCCCCTTTCCCTCATCACAACTCTATCATTGCTGCAGAAGTGAAAAGGGACCACATAGAACTGAGGACCATTTTGTAATTTTATCTCTTTTCATAGTATCATAGGCTTAACAGTGGGAAGGGACATGAGAAGTCATTCAACCTCCTCATTTTAGGTTTGGAAATTGAGGCTCATGTAACCTACTCAAATTGCATAAGGGGGTATGTGACAGAACTGAGATTTAAATCTAGGTCCCCTATCTCCAAATTAAGCAATCTTTCCATGGTCTCATACCCAAAAGACTAAATTTCTGATAACCCTCTTCACCGCTGGTGCCACAGAGGGTGGTCTGTCTATCCTAGTGTCTTTTCCGGTTTGGTGTCAGAGGCAGGAGAGAGGGCACCTAGTTCAATTGACACCAGAACAAGAGAAGGAGGGCTCAGAGAGATACACGAAATACAAAATGATACATAAGGGCTGAGATTAAAATAGAGTTCTGATTTGGACACATTGAGTTTGAGATATAATGGGACACATACATCCAACAGATATTGACGGGGCGTCAGATAAGAGATTTAGGGCTTTGGATATAGATTCAGAATCATTTACAAAGAGATTTCAATGAAGTTCAGAGGAGTAGATGATTATCACCAAGGTAAAGAATTAATAGAGGGGCAGCTAGGTGGTGCAGTGGATAGAGCAACGGCCCTGGAGTCAGGAGGACCTGAGTTCAAATCCGGCCTCAGACACTTAACACTTACTAGCTGTGTGACCCTGGGCAAGTCACTTAACCCCAATTGCTTCACTTAAAAAAAAAAAAGAGAATTAATAGAGAGAATGCCCAGGACAAAGCTTTGCAGTCCACTCATACTTAAAAGGGTGAGGAGTGGATGAGAATATATGTAAATGAAAAATAACAAATCTTTTTTTAAACCTCTTTCAAATCAGTAAAATGATTTTCACATCCATCTCATTTCAGGAAGTCAGATTGGGAGGAGAACCAGGTATTGTTAGTGTTAAAAGTTGAAGTTAGACGTTTCAAGGAGGATATTTGTAACCTGGGAGAGAATAGTTTTAGTTGAACAATGGTGTTGAAAGCCAGACTAAAGAGGGTAGAGAAGTGTTTGAGTCAACAAGTCATAGAATTGTTAGTGAAAGGGAGGAGATAAAAGATGCTTTTATCTTGAGGGGTTGGCAGGTCAAGCTTGGCAATGTTCCACATCCATAGTCCCTTCTGAAGATTTAGGAAGGGAGAGTAATTTATTTTCTAATCTATTCTCCCCAGTCAAGCTTAGTCATTAAAATAACAACATTCAAGGTCTTTCTCCCTCCTCCCCCTTTTTATTGTTGTAAAGATCATTGTGCATAGTTGTCCTGGTTCTGCAATACTTCACTGTTTACAATCCCAAATCCTCTGCCTCCTTTCTTCCTTATCCATTGAGAAGGCCTAGAGAGACAAAACCCATTACAAATATGTATAGAAATGCAAAACAAAATGTTACATTAGCCTTATTGAAAAAAAGGAAGAAAAAGAAAACGTTTCATAATTTACTTTGAATCCATCAGTTCTTTATCTTTTATCTGAATGTTCTTTGGAATTTTGTCCTTTTTTTGATTAAGCCTTTCATAGTTGCTTATTATTAGATATTGCTGTTACTGTGTAGATTGTTCTACTTATGTTCACTTAACTTTGCGTATCAGTTTATACAAGCCTTCCCAGTTTTCTCAGAAACCATCTCCATCATTTCCTACAGCACAAAATAGTATTCTATCACATTAATGTACTTCTTCAGCCAATCCCCTACTGATAGGCACCCCATTTCCAAATCTTTACTACCACAAAGGGCAGTGGATAAAGCACTGGCCCCTAACACAGGAAGACCTGAGTTCAAATCTCACCTGAGACACTTACTAGCTGTGTGACCCTGGGAAAGTCACTATATTGTTATACATGTGGGCCCTTTCCCTCTTCAAACCCTTTGGGTTTTTGATGGTAGTATAAAGAAATTCTGATGACTTGTATGGGTTTATTTTATATCCTGCAACCTGCTGACGTTGTTTCTATTAGTTTTTTAGTTGAGTCTCTAGGGTTCTCTAAGTAAATCATATCACATGCAAAGAATTTCATTTCCTTATTACCTGTTTATTCTCACTATACATTCTTTTGTTTTATTGCTACAGTTAGCATTGCTTGTACAATACTGAATAGTAATAATAGTGATAAGACATCCTTGCTTCTCACTCCTGATCTTATTGGAAAGGCTTCTTTCTAGTTTATCTCCACCATAATGTTACTTCTCAGCTTTAGATAAATACTACTTATTTGAAGCTCCAATTATTCCTTTGCTTTCCTAGTGTTTTTTTTTTAAACAGAAATGGGTGTTACATTTTGTCAAAAGCCTTTTCTGTATCAAAATAATTATGCAATTTTTATTAATATAGTCAATTATGGTTTTCCTAATATTGAACCAGCTCTGCATTTCTAGTATAAATTCAGCCTGGCCACAGTGTATAATCTTTGTGATCTATTGCTATCGTCTCTAACCTAGTACTTTAAAAATTTTGCATTACATGAGGGAAATTGGCATATAGTATTTTTGTTTTGACTCTCCTTGATTTAGGTATCAAGAACATATTTGTGCAATTTGGTAGGATTCTTTCTTTACCTATTTTTTAACATTTATGTAGTATTGGAATTTTCTTTAAATTTGTAGTAGAATTCACTTATACATCTATCTAGTTCTGGGTTTATTTATTTGGGAGCTCACATTTGCCTTCTTCAATTTCTTTTTCCAAGATAGGGGTTTTAATCCTATATAATGTTCTGTGAATCTGGGCAATTTATATTTTTGTAAATATTTATCCATCTCATTAAGATTGTCAATGTTATTGGCACATAGTTGGGCAAAGTAGCTCCTGCTGATTACTTCATCTTCATTGGTTGTGACTGGTAATTTGGTTTTTTCCTTTTTAAAAATCAAATTAGCCAATGGTAGATCAATTTTTTCCCCCTTGTTCAAGAAAAACCAGCTTCTATTTTTAATTGTTCAATGGAGTGTAATTAGATAGCCGGGTGTGATTTCTTTCGAGTAAGATGAACTTCTGTACTCATCGGTGTGTGTCTTCTTCCTTCCTTGAAAGAGTTCAGATGAGAGGCAGGTTCAAGTATTTCCTGTTCTCCTTCACTGTATACTGTGTTGTATATTCCATTTATAGGAGATAATTTCTCCCATTCTTTCTATTTCTTCCTCTCTCATTGCATTCCTCTTCCATTCTTCTTTTGACATTAGCCAGGCGCAAGAGAATCACATGCAGGCTGTCTACCCTCCCTCTAAGATTTCTGTAATAACAAAGTTCTGAGGGGTTATACCCACATAATAATGAAGAGAACTTAACCTTTTTAGTTTCTTGTGATCTCACTCATCATGTTTACCTTTTTATGTTCAAGTCCTCTGTTGCAATGTCAGATTATTTATTCAGGTCTGATCTTTTCATCAAGAACACTTAAAAGGGGACAACTAGGTGGCACAGTGGATAGAGCACTGGCCCTGGATTCAGGAGGACCTGAGTTCAAATCTGGCCTCAGACACCTAACACTTACTAGCTGTGTGACCCTGGGCAAGTCACTTAACCCCAATTGCCTCACCAAAAAAAAAAAGGGGGGGGCAGCTAGGTGGTGCAGTGGATAAAGCATTGGCCCTAGATTCAGGAGGACCTGAGTTCAAATACAACCTCAGACCCTTGACATTTAGTAGCTGTGTGAACCTGGGCAAGTCACTTAACCCCAATTGCCTCCCCCTCCCCCCCAAAAGAACACTTAAAAGTCTTCTATATATATATTTATATATTCATTTTTCCCTCTATAGGCTTACACTCAATCTTCCTGGGTAGGTTATTCTTGGTTATAATCCTAGTTTGCCTTTTGGGATCATCACGGAGCAAGTTCTATTCTTTTAAAATAATGCTGGTTGCTAAATCTTGTGTGACCTGATAGCGGCTCCCAGGTTAATTGAATGTTTTTTCCTTCTGGCTGTTTGCCATATGTCCTCCTTGACCTGGGAGTTCTGGGTTTTGGCTAAAATTATTCCTTGGAGATTTAATTTCAGGGAGTAGTGGATTCTTTAAATTTCCACTTTGCCTTCTGGTTCTAAAATAGTTTTCCTTTAAAAGAAATAAAGGTTCGGGGTAGCTACATGGCTCAGTGGATAGAGCACTGGCCCTGGAGTCAGGAGTACCTGAGTTTAAATCCGGCCTCAGACACAACACTTACTAGCTGTGTGACCCTGGGCAAGTCACTTAACCCCAATTGCCTCACTTAAAAAAAAATATAAAGGTTCTTTTTTCGTTCATGGCTTTCAGGTGGATCAATGATTAAATTATCTCTCCTTGATCTATTTTCTAGATCAGTTATTTTTCCTACAGGTGTTTCAGGTTTTACTTTTTCAGTCTCTTGACTGTTTTTTGTTTTGTTTTGTGGGGCAATGAGGGTTAAGTGACTTGCCTAGGGTCACACAGATTGTAAGTGTCAAGTGTCTGAGGCTGGATTTGAACTCAGGTCCTCCTGAATCCAGGGCTGGTGCTTTATCCACTGCACCACCTAGCTGCCTTGCTCTTGACTGTGTTATTATTTCTTAATGTTTCATGGAGTCATTTTGGCAGCTAGGTGACAAAGTGGATAGAGTGTTGGGCCTGAAGTCAGGAAGACTTCTCTTTCTGAGTTAAAATCTGGCCCTAAGATACTAGCTATTTGAGACCCCAGGGAAGTCACTACACCATGTCTGTCTCAGCTTCCTCATCTGTAAAATGAGCTGAAGAAAATGGCAAACCCCTCCTGTATCTTTGCCAAGAAAATCCCAAAAGGGATCACAAAGAGCAGGGCAACTAAAATGACTCAACAACAAAGTAATTAGCTTTCATTTGGCCAACTTTAATTTTTAAGGAGTAATCTACAGTAAACTTTATAGTTCTCTTGCTAAGATGTTCTCTTTTCATAACTTTCTGGGTCATCTCTTGTTTCTTTCCCCTTCTACTTGCTCATTGTTTTTTTTTTCCCCCTTCTTTTTTCTTTTTGGGGGCAAGGAGGGTTAAGTGACTTGCCCAGGTTCACACAGCTAGTAAGTGTTTAAGTGTCTGAGGCTGGATTTGAACTCAGGTCCTCCTGACTCCAGGGCCAGTGCTCTATCCACTGAGCCACCTAGCTGCCCCTTTCATTGGGTTTTTAATACTGTTTTTGCTTTTTAAAAACTCTTCTGGTAATTCTTTTTTTTTTTTTTTAGTGAGGCAATTGGGGTTAAGTGACATGCCCAGGGTCACACAGCTAGTAAGTGTTGTTTGAGGCTGGATTTGAACTCAGGTTCTCCTGACTCCAGGGCCAGTACTCTATCCACTGTTGCCCTCTTCTGGTAATTCTTGTTGAGCTTATGTCCAATCTAAATTTTCTCTTTTGAGGTTTGCTTATTGATGTTTTCAAGACACTGTTTTCTAAGCTTGTCTTGAGCTTTTTATGGTCAGGTTTTTCTTTTGGTTTTACTTTTTTTTTGGCTTTACCTATTCTTCTAGTCTACTTCTTGACTTTAGGCATTATGTTCATCTTGGGTGCTTCGAAGGTTGGGGATGGGGGGGGGGGTGCGTGTGCATGACAGAATGTCTAGCCTAAGCTGCTCCTGCTTTCACTGTTCAGTTTGGGGAGGAAGGGCCTGCAAATTTTTAGTGCTTCCAAAGAAGTGTGACATGTCTTTATTTCCCTTCTAGTCTGAACTCTCAAGTTCTTGACACAGGTTTGTGTTTGTTGGCTTGGACATAGTTTAGTTTCAGTACACTGTTACTGGACTCAGTTGCTGTTAGCCCAAAGGAAGGTTCTGCAGGCTAAGTGACAGTACTGGCTTCCCTTTGGTCTTGGCCTCTTACCTTGGTTTTGCCACCACAGGCTTGTGTATTGGACTTAAAGGTTAGAAATGAGTCACTGTTCTCTTCCTGTACAGCTCAAGGATATACAGCTAAGTTTCTGGCATTGTTTTGTGCACAGTAATCAGTTAGGGCCCTGTGCTGTCGTCAGTCTCTCTTCTCCACCCCTGGATTTGTGAGCTGGAACTGGGAACCGATGGAAAGAGCTGACAGATGGCACCAATCCCTGCAGTCAGCACTAGTCCAGGGGTCCCCTGGCATATCCTCCTGTTCCAGTGCTCTGGTTCAAAAATTTTCCCTTTCCATTCTGGGGCACTGGAACTCATTCCTTCCCACTGAATCCAGACTGTGCTATGTTCCTTCCCAGCCCCTTATCCTAGTGTTCACAGAATGCTCTTAAACTGCCTATTGATGCTTTTTGGACTTTCCTGATCAGAATTTGGTCTGTCATGTTTTCTTGGATGTGGAAGAGGTGTGTTGAAAAAGCTAGGCAAATAAGTTTCCTTACTGCCATCTTGACTTTATCTCCCTATTTCACTATAATAGACTCATTTAGGTGAAAGGTTGAAAATTTTTTTTAAAGGATGGGGAAAAACTTAAGCGTACATATAGGGAGCAGAGAGAAACATTTTAAATAGGGAGAGATTGAAGATCAGAGAAGTATGGGAGACTGATGATGGGAAAGTGTTGGACCAAGAGACCTTTACATGCTCCAGGAGCAAAGCTGGAGATGCATTTAGAAGGATGTCAAATGATCATTGGAAAGGTTCTCAATCCCCCCCCCCCCAGAAAAATACATGCCATAGGAAGCTACAAAGTTAAGAAGTCACAGTTGTGACTTCCTCTATCTGCTAAGTAGGTAACATATATGGCATGTGAACATTTACCCAAAAGACCTGAGGATAGTGCAAACAAGCTGAACTGGTTAACTATAAAGTCAACCAAGAAAGCAAAGTCAGATCACCTTTAAATCATACAGAAATGTGAAATGGAACAATACATCTCTTATGGGAAGGGGTGGCCAAGGTGGAGAACAAAAAGTATGTAAAGTTACAGGGTTGGGAAGTACACTGATATGCTCTTTCCAGTAGCAATTCAGTATTATTTGGAGCAAATGGGGCATGCAGGTAGGGGCACTCCACATTTAAGCCAATGTTTTTAGATGCCCTGGGGAGTTATATGAAACATGGCTGGAGCCCGCCTGGTTTGATGTATTTGAGCCTTGTGGGATATTTCATGTAGAGTACAGCAGGGTGTATTGTAGCTTTGTTGTTTGGCAGCAGGATGGGAATGAAGGGTTAAGGTTGGGTAGTTTTACCTTTACCTCCTGACGATGGAGTAGTCAATTACTTACCCTTTCTGGGTTGGTCACTTAGGGTAACAACCTTCTCCCCATACACTTTACTAGGTCATGAAGCATTTTTATAAGACATTAATTAGGTCCTGTACATAGGGCTATGAAGAGGCTAAATATGAAAAGGCAGGCAGAAATGAAGGACAGGGGCCCTCGTTTTAAACTTTACACATAAAGGAAATGTCTAACATTACCACTTTTGCTTCTTTCTTACCAACAACAGTTTCCTGGTTGGACACTGGAGATATTTAAAAGAGGCTGGACAGTGGATGCCCACAGAAATGTTGGCACATTCCGATGATCTTCCTCAGAAGGTGCTTCTGTTCTCCCCCCCCCCCACTCGGGGCAATGAGGGTTAAATGACTTGCCCAGGGTCACACAGCTAATAAGTGTCAAGTGTCTGAGGCCAGATTTGAATTCAGGTCCTCCTGAATCCAGGCCCAGTGCTCTATCCACGGCACCACTTAGCTGCCCCCCAGAAGGTGCTTCTGTCACATGGCTTCAGTGACTCTTAAGGAGATTGATCAATCAATTAATTAATCAACACTAAGGACCTACTCTGTACTAGGTATTAAGGTGCTGATCGATGGAGATATAAAAAAATGCAAAAATCAGCCCCGAATTCAAGCAGTTCATAATCCAACCGGGAGACCACCTCTCTCCTCCTAGATACCACCTCATTTTGTGAATTAAGGACATCCCAGCTTATCCTCCAGATACTCAGTGGACGTTTACTATTCCACAAGCTGTAGTGCATACAAATAAGCCTTTTAACCCCTCCCCTATTTATCTCTGGCCAAATCTGGCCTTCACCACTCAGTCATCTCCAATTACAGAATAAACTCCCTCCCTGTCAGAAACGGGGCCCAGTCCAGAGAGCACCCCCTTCCTGTCTGTGCAGGCACTGTGTTAGGAGGCATCTACCTGTACCTAGCTTTAACCACGGCAACCCTGGGTCCAGTTACTAAGCTGTTTTATGGTCTGGAGAAGAGGGGCAAAATGCGGTGAAGTCAGTTGTCCAGGGCCACCAGGCTCGAGTGCGGGTGGGTCTGCACTTGGTCTTGCCCACCCCCGGGCGGAGTGCTTGCAGCACCACGCGGCCCCTTCTCCACTCTTTCCCATCTGCTCCCACTTTCTGCCGCCCTGGTGGGCTCTGGCCATCCTTTCATGAAAGCCCGGCTGGGCCTCCCGTGGGCATGCGGGATCCCGGGGCCAGATTCCTGCTCGGCTCCTTTCACCTGCGGACGCTTGGGGGAACGTCATCACTCCTGCGGGCCTCAGTTTCCTCCCCTGTCCAGGAGCTCGGCCTCGGCCTCGCTTCGAGCCTCGCCCACGCGCCTCCATCCCTGGCCTCTCCCTACCGCCCTCGCCCCCTTCTCCGCCGCGCTCCGGAAGCCCGCACCTGCTCCCAGGCCCAGCCCCGGGCCGAAGCCTCACAACAAACAGCATCATCACCGACTCAACGGCCTCTGCCTCCTGGCGCAGCCTCCACTGAGCGCCTGCGCACCCGGCGGCCCCTTTTATACAACGTGTGACGTCTGCGTCGTACGTGCGGCCCCTCCCACCCGCGCGTGGGGGCGAGGAGGCCGAGGGCGGGGAGCAGAGGCGGGACTTCCGGCTTCGAGAACCAAACTTCCTGCTAGAGGCGGAAGCGCCGCTGGGCGCCGGGCTCGGAGGGGATCCGAGGCTTCGGGGGCGGCGGCGGGGGCCGGGCCAGGAAGGGCAGCTCCGGCATCGGGCCCGGCCGCATCCGGGACGCGTCGTCGGGCCGCCTGAGGGATGCGGAGCGACCATGGCCAGCGACGGGGCGCGGAGGCAGTTTTGGAAGCGGAGCAGCCACAGGCTCCCGGGAAGGTGGGCGGGGCGCCGGGGGCGGGGGTCAGGGGTCAGGGGTCAGCGACCGGCAGCCGCGAAGGCTCCCGGCTGCGGGGGCTGCTCGAACCCATTTTACCGAGGAGGAAACTGAGGCTCAGAACGGGAGTCGGCCGAGATCGGGTCCAAGCCCTGCCCCCTCCCCCTCCTCGCTCAGCCTCAGTTTCCTCCCCCCCGACCCGCGGGGAGGTCATGGGGCGGGAGGGGCCGAAGCCGGTGACCCCGGGGCGCCCCTGCGCGCTGCGAGCCTCAGTGTCCGCGTCCCCAGCTCTTTCCCTCGGGCCTCCCCGGCTCCCCTGGGGCTCACAGGCCCCTCCCAACGTCCAAGATGGGGGAGGAGCCAGCAGGGCTGGGGGCTCTGGACAGTGACCCCGACGTCTAGGGCCCCGGGCGGTGCCGGGGGAAGGAGGAGAGGGAGCCGGACCCTGTGTGGGGGGGGTGTCTCAGGCTCCTCCCACGCCTTCCTTCCCCTCAGGGGGGTCCGAGGAGGGGCAGCCCCCTTGGTCTGGGGTCTTCGTGGCTCTGCCCCAGGACTGAAGCTTTGGGAGAAAACCAGTGTTTGCTGGGGGGGGGGGGGGGATCAGGGCGGCCCGTGACCCGCCCCCTCCACAGCCTTCCTGTTTTGGATTTGGGTGCTGCTGGGTGGGCCCTGCACTTCCGGGCCTGGGCCTGGGTCCGGTGCAGATGGGCTGAGCCTGGGGGAGGCCTCTCCTCCCTTTTAGGGGTGTTTGACAGGGTGCAGGGATCTCCTGAGGACTTGGGGGTCTCCCTTAGGCCTCTTCCCCCGCCCCGCCCCCCTCAAGGGTCAGGACTTGGGTCCGGCCTGGCTTTGACACTGGGGGCAGGGAGACTTGGTTGGCCAGAGCCCTGGGGGGTAAAGTGACTTCTGTGTGATGGGTGACCCTGGACACCTGGACACCCTGGACGCCTTTCCCAGCTACTTTCAGGACGTTCCTCTGGGCACCCCGGGGTGGGGGGGCTGTTCTCTTGGCTACCTGTGGCTGCCCATGTCCAGCCCGTGTCACCCGCCTTGGTGATCAGATGCTTCATAAGTGCTCTCCCTGCCTGGTAGTACGGGGACTGGCGTTGTGGCTTGTGCCACAAGACGCTTCCTGATCTCAGGGAGCTAAGTCAAGGGTCCGGGTGCCCAGACACAGGGGACGGAGTGATGGAGGCAAAGGAGAGCTTTGCCGTGGTGCTTGGGCCAGTGGAGGCCTTTGGGAGAGAGGATTGGGGGTGGGGGCACATGGAGCTGAAGGAAGGGGGAGCGGGGCATGCCGCTGCTGGTCAGCTCCACCAGAGCCTGCAGCTCGGGAGGTTGGGGATGTGGGAAAGGTTGGCCAAAGATAGTGGAGGGAGGCCAGGGGCCCTCACTGCCCTGCCAGGCCAGCCGTGGTGCATCATCTGGGGTGGCATGAGTGACTTTAGGGGACACTGCTGTGGTCTGGCTACTACCTGAGAACCCGGTGTTTGGCATCAGTAGTAGCTTCTGGCCATTCTTTGTGGTCCTATCCCAGTCAAGTCCACTCCCCTGTCAAATTGCTTTTCCTAAAGCGAACATCTGAGCGCACCAGAAAGCCAGGCATACAACCCCAGTGGCTCCCTATTGACCTTTAAATCCTGTTTGGCATTCAAAGCCCTCTGCCACCCTGCTGTGCCTCCTGCCTTTCCTGTCTTCTTACACCTTACTCCTGGACACATGCTCCTCGGTCTGGTGACACTGGCCTCCGGCTGTCCCCCACACAGGCCCTGCCACTTCCCAACTCTGGACATATTCTCTGGCTGCTCTCCCTGCTCACCTCTGCAGGAGTTCTGGGTCCTGCCCACCACACTTGGCTGTCCCCCAGGGCTCTGATCTCTTGGTGATTTCACCAGGGGTTCATTTATCATCTGGATACCCATGACTCCCACATCACTCTGGCCAGCCTTAGTCTGGGCTAAGCTATGATCCCAGGTAATGTATCCTAAGCAGAGCGCCCTCCCCCATCCCAGGGTGCCAACATCTGCCCAGTCTTCTTTCTCAGCCTTGACTGGCCTCTGTGGCCTCCCCCAGCCAGTCACACTATCCCCTGAGAGCCCGGCTCCTGCCCAGCTTCCTGTGCCCTCTGCCTCATTTCCCTGGCTTCCTTCATGACTCCACCCATGGCCCATCTGCAGGAAGTGCCTTCTCAGGGGATCCTGCCTTTGACTTGCTTGTTTGCTTGTTGTCTCCTGCTAGGCTGGGAGCGCTTGGGGACGAGGTCTGCCCCTGGTGTTTAGCCCAGTGCCGGCACATAGTAGGTGTTTCAAAAATGCTAGTTGCCTCATTGACCTCCATGACCGTCCAGTCTAAACTGATATTATCTCATCTTCACAACAGCCCTGGGAGGTTGCACTGCTGGGACATTTTACAGATGAGGAAACTGAGGCTGAGAGACTTTAAGAGCCTTGCCCAGGGTCCCATAGGAAGTGCTTGAGGTGGGACTTGAACTCGAGTCTTCTCGACTCCAGGCCTGGGACTCTGTGCGTTGCTTCACCGTCATCTGTGTGAAGACCTCTGATGGGGGAACCCTTTACTCCTCAAGGTGCATGCAAAGTTCTGAGGTTAGGGAGCTCTTCTGATTCTAGACCCCCCTTTCATCCCTTGGCCATTCCTGGATCTGCTTGTTGGTAAAGGACAGTTTAGGAAAGACCCATCAGGTTGTTCTGGGGCACCTGTGTCGGTAGGTGTTGGGGTAGAGGCTAGGCCTGGAGGGTGGAGTCCTCACAGAGCGGGGCACTGCCAGGAAGGAGAGAAGAAAACTTGATCTAGAGGGAGGGTCCTGGTGAGTGCGCCCTGGGGGCCTGGAGTTGGATGAGGAAGACTCGGTTCATTGGGGGCACCCCCCCACCCTCGGGCACTGACTCATGGGCATAGTCCTCTCCTTCCCAGCGTCCCCCACAACAAGCCAAGCCTCGGTGGTCTGGCCCCGACCAGCCGTCGGGCTCCCGTCTCTGTACCTTGGAGCAGCCTCCTTGTCATGCCTCACCTCCTCCAATGACCTTCAGAGCTCATCTCAAAGGGCTCCTTTCCGGGAGTCCTCCCCAATGGACCTCATGTTTATTTCACGTTCGCTGATCTTCCGTATCCTTGTGCGGGTGATCAGCAGGCACTCGCCAAGTATTTATTAAACAACGACTTTGTGCGATGCCAAGCCCTGTGCTGGCATTAGAAGGGAAGGCAAAAACAGCATCCCACCCTCACGGAGCTTCCTTTTGCATGGGGAGGGCCGGCTAGGTCAAGGTTAGATTGAGGCTAGATGAAGGCAGCCTGAGAAGGAAAGGCTTTTGCAGGTTTGGTGAGCAGAGTCATGAAGGAAGCCAGGGAAGTGGGGCAGAGGTGAGGGGGCAGAGTGCCCCCCTGCACAGGAGCTGGGCTCTCAGGCTGGGAGCTGATGAGGAGGGAGAGGAGTGGGGGTGGGGGGGAATCCCAGATCTCCACCGGGCGGGGCTGGTCTGATAGAACCTGACTGAGACCCAGCAAAGGAGATGGAGGAGGAGGAGGGTGGTCCCGAGGCTCAGGTGCCCAAGAGAAGTCCACACGGATGAGGACTGAGAGGAGGCAGCTGGCACTGGCTTCAGTGGAAGGATGAGCTCCGAAGGCAAGGCAGAGGATTCTAGAAGTGGCCCAAAGACAGGAAAGCGGCGGTCCTGATTCTGGAGTTTGAGGAGATGGGGAGGAGAGACCCAGGGCCCTAGCGTGTGTCTGCAGACCGAAGAGAAGGAAGGAGGTCTCAGGTGGGGTTTGATGATCGTCAGGAGCCCAGAGTGGGCAGAGGATTAAGAGGACGCTGTGGGGCTGGCCAGGAGGCCGTGAAGGGGGGAGGGGCAGGGTCTGCCAGTCTGGCCATCCTCAGGTTTCTTGTGGCCCTGCGGGTGTTGACCTCCCGTTTGTGTCTTAGTTCCTCTGGGAGTGCCCTCCTCTGACTGGTCCTGCCCAGACCAGCCCCAGTGGAGAACTGGGATCTGAGAAGTCAAGGGCTTGGATTTGGTTGAGTTTCCCCAGCACCTTGGACAGAGCCTCCCCTCCCCCTCCCTTTATAACGGCTGTGATCTCACAGGACCCCCTCACTGTCCTCCCTGAGTTGTGCTTGTCTGGATAAGTGCTGTCCTGGAAGGCAGTTGCTGGGTGACTGCACCCCCAGGGTGCACTGGGTTGGCACATGGTTGGCACTTAATTCCTGTGGCATTGGATCGAGGGCAGATTGTGATCTCAGCTCAAGAGCAGGCCTGCCCGGGGTGCCATGGCCAGAGGGACTTGGCTGTTGTTCCCCATTCCCAGGGATAAAGCCTTTGACCCCAGGCCTCATTCATTAGCCACTCCAGCTGTTTCTCTTAGGACCCACCCGTGACTGATTCACTGTGGTGCTGAAGGCATAAAGGGGGTTGCCATTTGGTCTCCTTCTTGGTGTTACTTTCTAGGCCTCTAGTGCCCTGAGAGCCAAGCTTAACCTTTGGCCTTGCGCTTTCTTCCCTTGATTCTCCTTGAATGCATTTCCTGACTGTTGGGGATTTCCAGAGAAATTCTGCCCAAATACTGGAGGATCACAAAAGGTCATGGGTTATCTGCTCCCTCAGGCCCAGCAGGTGCAGGTTCAATCCCTGTAAAGCGCAGTTGGCATCTCCGCGGCCACTCGCAGAGTTCACCCTGCATCTATTAAGCTGCGGTGTGCTGGAGCCAGACAATGCTGGGATAGAACCCTCCAACACAAGCTTCCCTGCCCTGGGTCGTGGGGGAGGGAACATGGAGGCAGGTTAGCTAAGCAAGAAGTCTCCTGAAGGCCAGTCTGAAGACGGCAGAGCCAGCCTCTGGCCTCACAAATGGATCCAGACTAGGATCCTGAGCTAGGAGCTCAGCTGGATCACTGTATTTCCTGCTGATTCTGGAGGGCAAAGGCCTGTTTGTCCACTTTTCCATGGGGGGGAGGTGTGTGGAAGCACCATCCAGTCCCCCCTTTTCAGTGTTCAGAGTTCAAGGCAGACCTTTGGACTCCAAGTCTCTGGCTTTTCTGCTATTCCAAAGGGCCTCACAATTGGGAGCGGGCCCTTGGGGATTCATTTGACAGCAGCATTCTGATCAACTCCCCGGCCTCAAGTCTCTCCCCACTCCAGACCGTCTTCCATTCAGCAGGTCTTACTGTGTCATCCTATGCTCAGTAACCTCTGGTGGCTCCCTCAGGATCCAGTAGAAAGGCCTCTGTTTGTAGCTCCTTGTAACTGGTCTCCTTCCTGCTTTCTCAGTCTTCTTCTTTTTTTAAAAAGTATTTTATTATTTTCCAGTTACATATAAGGATAGTTTTCAACATTTGTTTTCACAGGATTTTTAGTTCCAAATTTTTTTCCCACCCTCCCTCCCTTCCCTCCTCCCCAAGACAGAAAGGAGTCTCATATAGGTTGTATATGTACAATCACATTGAACATATTTCTACATTAGTCATCTTGTGAAAGAAGAATCAGAGCACAAGGGAAAAACCTCAAAAAAGAAGGGGAAAAAAAAGCCAGTCCAAAAGTAGAAACAGTATGGTTCAATCTGCATTCATAATTCACAGTTCTTTTTTCTGGATGTTGAGTACATTTTCCATCATGAATTCTTTGAAACTGTTTTGGATCGTAGAGCCAAGTCTATCCCCATTGTTTATCACACAATGTTGCTGTTACTGTGTACAGTATTCTCCTGGTTCTGCTCACTTCACTCAGCATCAGTCCACTTAAATCTTTCCAGGGTTTTCTGAAATTTGCCTGCTCATTTTTTTTTTTTTTTTGAGGCAATTGGGGTTAAGTGACTTGCCCAGGCTCACACAGCTAGTAAGTGTCAAGCGTCTGAGGCCGGATTTGAACTCAGGTACTCCTGACTCCAGGGCCAGTGCACTACCCACTGCGCCACCTAGCTGCCCCTGCTCATCACTTCTTACGGCACAATAGTATTCCATTACATTCATATACCACATCTTGTTCAGCCATTCCTCTACTGATGGGCATTCCCTCGATTTCTAAATCTTTGCCACCACATAGAAAACTGCTATAAGTATTTTTGTACATGTGAGTCTGTTCCCCTTTTCTATGATCTCTTTGGGATACAGACCTAGTAGTGGTATTTCTGGGTCAAAGGGTATGCACAGTCCTATAGGCCTTTGGACATAGTTCCAAATTGCTCTCTAGAATGGTTGGACCAGTTCACAGCTCCACCAACAATGCATTCGTGTTCCTATTTTCCCACAGCTTATTTTCCCTTTTTGTCATATTAGCCAATCTGATAGGTGTGAGGTGGTACCTCAGAGTAGTTTTAATTTGCATTTCTCTGATCCATAGTGATTTAGAGCATTTTTTCAAATGCCTTCTCAGTCTTCTTACTTTTTACTGACAGCCATGTTCTTTGGTCCATTGATACTGGCCTGTCTGCTGTTTCTTGCATGAAACCCTCTCCCTCTCAGCTTGGTGTCTTGTCCACCCCCATGCCTGCAATTCTCTTCCTGCTCATCTCCACTTCTCATCTCTGGCTTCCTTGGAGACTGAGCTCCTTCTCCCCCACCAGGCATCCTCACTGCTAGCACCTTTCCTCCTTGTGCTGCCATCCATCTGCTGCCTTTATCTTATATCTACATAGGTATCTCCCCCATTAGACTGGGAGCACCTTTAGGGAAGGGGCATAGCTTTGTGCCTTTTCTTGTAACCCAGGAATCACCAAGGAGTATAGCACCTGGCCATGAAGGCCTAGACAAGTGAGGCCATCTGGGTGGCCTCCAGAGAGCTGGGACTTGAACCTGGGGCGTGTGACTCCAGACCCACCTCCTCTCCCATGACACTGTGTCCACTCTGGTCCATCACTTGGTTCCATTGCTGGGCACACTGTGACTCACTTGTTTCCGCTTGCATTGGCTTCCCAGTGCTTCATGGATTCTAGTTTAGAGTGGGGTGATTGATATTCAGTTGCCTTCCATCTCTATTCTAGCCAGACAGAGCAAAAAAACCTTAAAAAACCACACCCATCCTGCTGTTCCTTCAAATGAAGTTGAATGAGCACCTTCTGGAGAAGTTGTTGACCCTTAACTAAAGTCCTTGGCTGGGAGACAGACATTGAGTTGTCCCTGTTACCTTTGACCTTGGAGGGCAGGGAAGGTGAGCAAAGCGGGTGGCCAAGGGACCTTCCTCCAGATCAGTTTGTTTTTGTCTTTGAAATAGCATTAGTCTTGTTGATGGAGGGCCTGCGTGCTGGCTCTGCTTGTGCCTGACCTGGTTGAGGTCCCTTTAAGCTTCCAGACTCTCCCAAGTATCTTTGCTGTTCTGACCCATTGGTCATTTCGTTTCTAGTGAGGGAAAAAACGGGCAAATAAGGAGGTATAAATAAATGTGATCTCTACCGAGGCAGTAGAGGAAAATCACTGGGAGAGAGGAAGGTGTAGTGAGGGGAAGCAAAGGTCTGGCAGGAGGTAGAGGTGAGGGGCCACAGGACTCCAGGCAGGGGGGTCTGCCAGTACAGAGGCATGTGGAAAGGTATGTGTGTTTGTGGGCGCTCCAAGTTGACTTCAGTCTGGGATGAGGTTTTGAAGGGTCCCTTGGAAGAGAGCTCCATGCTCCCAGCGCATTACCATTTCGTGATAGCTTTCAGCCCCAGGTGAGGCAGGCGGACAAGGTCGAGACTTGCCAGCCCAGCAGAGGTCTGCATAGGGCAGGAAGGAAAGATTCCCCTTTAAAATGCCGAGGGCCCCTGGCTCTAGAACAGAGCTTGGCACACGGTCGTCACACACATACTTGAATGAAGGCACAAGCCACTGTGGCAGACACTGGACCCTCATTCTCCCTCTTGGCCAAGATAAGCAAGAACTGGGCCCTGGGTGTGTGTGTGTGGGGGGTGGGGTGGGGGGATCTGTGCTAATGAAGGCTTTGGGACATTTTTCTTTAGGGGCTGTAGTGCTGTCCTGGAAGGCTTTAATGCCTCCATACAAGTTTTCTCCAGTGGCAGAGCCTGTTTTTGTTTGATTTTTTTAGGAGTTAATCTCTGCCTTCTGTTAATTTCCTGACCGCTCTAGGCCTGTCACTGGAGGTGACAGAGCACTGTATGGATCGACTGGACAGCCTGTTGGAGCGTTAAGCCTTTTGGGCAGAGAAGGGCAACGGTAGAAGCTGAAGAAGACTTAGGAGGGAGTTATCCCTGAGACACCAGAACTCATTGGATCGAATCTCTTAGAGATGACTTAGTACTCAGAAGGGTGCACTGCCATTGCATTTGCATGTCCACTCATTGAGCTATATTGCAGTGTACCCAAATAGAGGAATGTGGGGAAACCCAACTCTGGGTTCTTGAGCTTTGCGTCAAGGGGAAGTGCAACAGCATCTGGATGTGGCACATGGCTCTGGCCACCATTTTATAGGAGATGTGTAGACCAAGAGGAATAGGGACCGAAGAGAAGTGAGCAAGAGCCAATGGTGTAAGGCCCAGAAAGCTGACTTGGGAGGGCCATTGGAGGAAGCCGATTGATGATCCTGGAGAGACTGGACAAATGTGCTGGGGAGGAAGGCTGGCCTCCTTCATCTCAGCTCCCAGGGCAGGGGAAGGAGTCCTGAGGGACTTAGTGGGAGAGGGCTTCCTACACAGAAGTGCAATGGGCTGCCCGAGAGTGGACACTGGCCCGACCTTGACAAGGCAGCTCTGAGTTCCTTTCTCAGGTGAACATCCATCTCCAATCTCCAAGTGTTCCCTTCCTCACAGAAGAGCCAACCCCTGCTGGTGTTTCCAGATTTGAGCTGCTTCTTCGTGGGCAGCCCTTGCTCAAAGAAGTTGTTGAAATATTCCGTTCAACAAGAAGACTAAAAGAATGGAGGAACGGCCCTCAAGGGGTTTATTGTCTGGGCAAGAAGAACAAAGGAAATCTATGCTTAAAGGTCGATAATGACCAAAAGTCAAGGTGTGATTTGGATGGATCCGTGTTCAAACTCAGCTCTGCCACCACAAGCCTGGTGATCTCTCAAATGAGAGAGAGGCGGGATCTCTCTGGCAGTTCTACAAGCCTGTGACAACAAGCAGGAGCTTATCCTGGTTTCTTTTCCACCTCTTCCATCCTGCTGCTTCTTCCTGCATCCGTGAGACTGAGAGGGAGCAGTGGAATTGCTGACCATCAGAAAAGTGGGTTTTCCTAAATTTTCTCCGAAGCCCTTTAAAGTGAATTCCCTTAGAAGATGTGTGTCTCCAGAAAGTATTCTATGAATCTCCAGAACTGGTTGACTCTCTGAGAGAATCAGGATAATGGCAGATTGAGTTCATCTTTCAGTGTTTGTGGGTTCCTGGCATGGAGAAGCTTGAGGCTCTGCCTGGTGGCTCATCTGTCTGAAATACAGTTTTGTCTTTATTTTATGCCCCCCAGCAAGTCGCTACTGTCCTCATTTCTGTTTTCATGTTTGGGCTTCCCCATCCCCACCCTTCACCATGGGCTCATTCTTCTCAAAGACATTTGCCCTGAGGATGGGGAATGAGGTTCATTATCACAGATCACGCCTGGGGAATGGCTTTGCAGTGGCTTCTGAGTTGTCTACTCCCACAGCTCTTTCCCACCGGCTTGCCAAAACTGTGAGGGCCAAAATTTGATATATGGAGCATTATTTGGGTGGCTCGACAGAATATTGGGGTCCCAGAAATAATGAGGGACCTTTTAGGTTCACCCTCCCCTCTGAACTGCCCTTTTTAGATATTTCTCCCAGACCAATAAGAAAGGAGCCTTTAAGCTTTGGCTCATAAAAGGATCAGATTTTATTACTTGGGAATTAATTAAACAACAAAGGTAAAACTAATAAAAATCAAAGATAAGGAAATAGGAAAATAGAAATACAGATAAATACTCTTAACTCTAAACTTAACTTATGTAATCCCCAGACCATTTCCAATTAAGCGAGTTCAAAGGAATTTAGGGTTTTCTGTAATTAACTCACCAAAGCCTGGACAGTCTACAGTTTCCATCGCCTGCCGGGAAAAACAGCCGCCTGAGACAGAGCGCTTGTGCCATTCTTCTCTTCCCCCTGCTGGACCTCTGCATGGCCTCCATCAAACATTCCTGCATCCTCTTAGAACTTTCCCTTCTCCCCACTGTTCTCTGGACTCTGGCCATTCTCCAGGCCTTCGTCTGACAGAACCATGGGGTCCCCACGCCCCCATGAATGTAGACTCGAGCTGTCTGCTGGACGCTGCCACTCAGGTCTTGGTTCTTTCATGCTGCATACATAGAGGGAGTGCTGGAGATACGGAGGTATACCAGGATACAGATAAAACCAGACCTGCCCTCGGGGAGCTTTCATTCTCATTGGCAGTTTGGAACAACACATACCCGTAGAAATAAGTTAAGCGTGATGTCTAGCACACGGGTAAGGAGGCTGCTGGAAGTGCCAAGGCAAGAAGTGATGAGGGCCTTGACTGGGAGTGGGCATGGACAGAAGATGCTTTGTGGAGGTGGGACTGGCAAGATTTGGCAGCTGAGTAGAGGAAGGTGGTGAGGGTGACTAGAAGGATGCTGGTACCCTTGAGAAAATCAGGAGAATTGGTGACAGGGAACAGATGGCAGGGGAGGAAGATGACCTCTGTGTTTTGTCCAAGGTGGGTTTGAGATGTCTCCAGGACATCCAGTTAGAGATATCTAACACACGGTTGGTGATACAGCAAAAGGCCTTAGGAGAGAGAGACTGGTGATGAGTTGTCTGCATAGCTCCGTGAGCTTATGAAATCAGGGAGAGAGAGACAATAGAAAGAGAAGAGGACAAAGGGGAATGCCTTGACACTGAGGGGTATGGACAGGAAGCAGGAGAAAAACCCAGGCAAGCGAGAGTGTCTGGAGGAGGTCAGCAGTGTTGTGCTGCAGAGGAGTCATGAGGGATAGAGTGAGAAAAGGCTGCTGGACTTGACAGCTAGTAGATTCTTTCATGGCAAAGAGGTGGTAGACTGTTGGTGCAGAATGGGGCATACCTTTTCCAACACAATCAGTGTGTTGGTTGGTTTTACTTGTCTATACTTATTTGTTATAAGGCAGAGTTTTCTTGGGAGGGATGCTAAGTTAATTAATGGATTTAACACACGAACACACATGAACATTTCTGCATACCAAGAACAAAAACACTGGTTGGTGTGGGAAACTTTGACTATGTCTTGCATGTACCTCGATTTTTTGTTATCAGTTACGTTTAGCCTGGTGGCTCCTACACTACCCTCTTGTCTGTGTTCCTTCTCAACTTCCTCCTGCTCTCATCTCCATCTTTTTAGATGGTTCATCAATGGTCTTATTTTTTGGCACCACAATCACTGCTTCTATCCTCCCACTCCTCTAAAAATCTTTCCTGCCTGTAGAGAAGTACAGGGAGTGTAGATCTCACTCTCCCCTCTGCTGGAGGGGCAGAGTCACTGGGCATTGACTGTTAGGCTGCAAACGAGGATCAGTAACATAAGTAACTGTGCCTTTCGGACCCTGGTGGCCTTGGAGAGACCAGTTTCAGTCATGTGGTGGAGTTAGAAGCCAAACTGTATGGGACTGAGGGGAGAGCAGAAGGTGAAAACGGAGGGGCAGTGCGTAGAGACCACAGCGTTTTCTAGGAGTTTGACTGTGAAAGAGACTAAAGATGTGGGATAGAAGCACGTAGAGATGGCAGGAACGAGTGAAAGGCCTTTAAAAAAAAACCAAAACAACAAAACAGATTGGGGGGGGGGGTTGCAGCTAGGTGGTGCAGTGGATAGAGCACCAGCCCTGGAGTACCTGAGTTCAAATTCAACCTCAGACATTTGACACTTACTAGCTGTGTGACCCTGGGCAAGTCACTTAACCCCCAATTGCCTCACAAAAAAAACCCCAAACCAAAACAAAAAACAAATGGGGGCAGCTAGGTGGCACAGTGGATAGAGCACTGGCCCTGGATTCAGGAGAACCTGAGTTCAAATCTGGCCTCAGATACTTAACAATTGCTAGCTGTGTGACCCTGGGCAAGTCACTTAACCCCAATTGCTTGCTGGAGAGTTACTGTAGGAAAGCTCTGCCATGAGGAGAAGGCGTCTGAGGGCAAGCCATGCGGTCAGATCCTTGGTGTCAGGAAGTGACGGTTGCTTGTGGGTACTGTCTATCAAAGCTACCAGCCAATTATCTTGGAGCTGTGTGTAGGGGATGTTCCCAGTTTTACAGGAGACTTCTGGGAAGAAGGAGGAAGCGTTGGGTCCTTTTTGTTCCTGACTCTGTCTTGATGGGTTGGATGATGGGGTCTCTTAGAAATAGTTAGATTTTTACCTTTCTTTCTCATCCTAATGCTTTTTAATAAATACTTAAACACTTAAATATGCTTGCTAAAGCTTATAATTTATTGGCGACCACTCATTAGATTTTAGATAGTATAGCTAGAATTTTAGCCCCCTTACAAGGAGATGGGAAGGGATGGGATTGAGGGCACAGTCAGAGAGAGGGCTTGGTATTGGCAGGGACAAGGGCTGCCTCTTCCTCTAAGACCTGAGATGGGGGATGAACTTGAGGTGATTTGAAGTGTAGATTTGGAGAGAGGAGGGAGCTTGTGCCAAATAGCCTCAGGGGTGTTTTTTTTGTTTGGGTGGGGCAGTGAGGGTTAAGTGACTTGCCCAGGGTCACACAGCTAGTAAGTATCAAGTGTCTGAGGTCAGATTTGAACTCAGATCCTTCTGAATCCAGGGCCGGTGCTTTATCCACTGCACCACCTAGCTGCCCCTTAGCCTCAGTTTTTCCAGGGAAGTATTTGGTGAAATCCTCGGTTGTGGTGGTGTTGGGGGGCATGCTTTAGGGAGTTTAAGGAAAGAACAATTCTGGGATGATCCCTGGGAAGTACACTGGACAGTAAGAGGATTGGTGTATTACCATACAAAATACATACAGGAGGAGTGGGGCTGGGTGCCCACTTGTCGGGGACCTCAGGATCACAGACCTTAGAGGCCATCACTTCTAAACTCCTATTACAGATGAAGAAGCTGAGGCTGAGAGAGGTGAAGTATGCCAGAGGGGATTTCTCTTCAGGTCTGGCCTGGACTAGCTGGCCTCCCCGGGCCTGCCTGACTCTGAGAGTCAGGGAAACGAGGCCTGTGCTTCCGCTGAGCAGCTTGATGTTCAGTTGGGCCCACTTGTCCCACACATCTCCGCTGGGCGCCGTCTTGGACGCTTGAGCTTCTGCCCTGGCGTGCGTCACTCCGGCTGCTGCCAATTCCTATTTCATTCTTCACTCGTGGCACAGATGGAGGGTCTCAGTCACTGCCTGGGGGCTTCATCCTTCATCCTTTCCCCCTTTTTTGGCCAGGTTCTTCTGTAGCCACGCACGGCTGGCCGCGGAGGTTTCCAGGCCTTGGGCATCAGCTAACAGCTTGTTTTTTCTTCGTTGAATCAGGAGGACAAAGGGTTAAGTCAGACGGAGGTTAATCCCTTTTTCTTTTTCTTTTCAAATAGTATCCAGCATGTGTATGGAGCCCAGCACCCTCCTTTTGACCCCTTGGCACACGGCACGTAAGTTAAACGGCACCTCTGAAACGCTTGGCCTTGAGTGGTGGTTTGAAGAGGGTAGAGGGACCAGCCCACCCTGTGTGGCACGCTTAGGCAAAGGCCAGATAGGAGCACCCTGCAGATGATGAACTTGTGAGCCCCAGGACTGGGTTTGGGGGAGGTAGACAGAAGGTGTAGAGCTGTCACTCACTCTGAAGGGGGCTGGAGATGCCAGGGGCTGAGGCTGGAACCTGGCCCATTATTCCCCAACACCGGGAGGGTCCTTTCCTTTAGCCACTGTCAACTCTCACTTGTTCAGGGCCTGTCTCTCTAGTTAGTGGCTCTGGGAAGCCTATTGCTCATCTCACTGTGGTTCTCTTTCCTTTTGCTACTTCCTTCTTTGCTAAGACCTCCCTTGGAAATCTGGGAGAGAGGAGGTAGAAACTGTGAAAGCGAACCCTACCTCTGTTCTCAGGCTGTCCCGCGGTGATGGGCCAGCCCTGTAGGCCACCAGGCTGTATGGGCTCCTGTGCTCACTGCCGGCCATGAGCTCCCGGGCCCTGGCATGGCGGGATCCCATGCAGGGCTTCAAAAGGCTAGGATGGGAGGAGGGGCTGGAAGATGTTTGGGGATCATCGGTGTGTTGGGTCTGCTCCCCTCGGGGGTCCTCCGAGACCTCCCCAGGGCCTGCTTGCTCCGTGGCTCTCCCTGCATTCTCTTTTCCCTCTCTAAGTCCAAGGAGTCTGTACATGCAGGCAGATAACCCTGCCTTATTACTCCTGTGTCGGGATGATCTGAGGTCTGAAAATGCACAGGCGTGTGTGTGCTCGAGCACATGTGTGTGTGTGTGTGTGTGCGCTTGTTGGGTGTGTGTGTGTCTCTGGGTGTGCTTGCATGTGTGTGTGCGCTTGTTGGGTGTGTGTGTGTGTGTGTGTGTGTGTGTGTGTGTGTGTCTCTCTCTCTCTCTCTCTCTCTCTCTCTCTCTGGCTGCGCTTGGCCATGCATGTTCGTGTCTATGTATTTCTGCCTTCTGGCCTCTCTGCTCTCTTCTCTCTCTCTTTGGTATGACTCCTGGGGAACTTTTAGGAGTAAAAACACTGAGTTTTGTCTGCAGGTTGATCAAGACAGTCCCCAAGACACCAGCCACCCCTGGGAAGCCCAAGCGAGTCAGCACGTTCCAGGAGTTTGAGAGCAACACCAGCGATGCCTGGGACGTCGGGGAGGATGACGATGAGCTTCTGGCCATGGCGGCCGAGAGCCTGAACACAGAGGTGGTCATGGAGACGGCTAACCAGGTCATCCAGAACCACAGCCGCCGGCAGGAGCGGGTCTGTGGGGATGGCAAGCGGCCCGAGTGCCGCTCTGAGGCCCCCTTGGTGGCAGGCAGCGACAGCAGGCTGGTGAAGTCTGTCAGTGAGAGTCACACGGCCCGCTCTGCAGGTAATGCGGGTGCCTCCCTGCAGCCTCGGGACGTGTCCTGGGCCTTTCATCATCAGGGCAGGGGCAGCCTTAGCAGCCCCGGCTCTCAGCCCCACCAATCTCTTGCCTAATTCACCCTAATGAGGGCTTCGCCAGCCCTAAGAGACGTCACGTGGGAAGAGATCGCAATGTGCCTGGGTCCTCTCTGGCTGGCGGCAGGTCGTGCTGCCTGTGCTACCCACTAAGTTGGATGCCAGAGGCCGGGCTGAGGAAGGGAGGGAGGAAGAGAGGCAGTCAGGAGGCCCGAGTTCTGATCCTGGCTCTGTTGCTGGCTAACGGAGTGGTCTTGGGCCAGTGCCTGCCTCTCTTGGGGCCTTTAGGAAACAAGGGGGCCGGGATAGGCCCCGTCACACTCTCTTTCCTTCTCATTTTCTCTGGGAACAAGAGCAGCCTCTCCTTTTCCTGTAGAGCCGGAGGGCGATGGGCTCCCTCTGGCTACAGCGCGCCTTGCTATCCCCAGAATCTGGCTTGGGCCTGGAATGTAGAGTTGATTGGCCTGGGGAACCTTCTCTGCGGCCCGTCATCGTCTTAGAGAGGAGAAGTTCAGAGACTTGCCCAGGGTCACCCTGCTAGTAGGTGTCACTGGTCTCTGTCCACTACGGCCCACGGTGTGCCTGGCACACAGTGGGTGCTTATGCTTGTCGTTGGAGATGGGTGGTGCAAAGACCATTGTTTGCGTTTGACAGGTGAGTCTCAGAGAGGGGGAGGGTCTTCCTTTAGTCACCTACATAGTAAGTGTGTGAGCAGCTCAGGAGCTAACCCTACATCTCCTGACTCCCCTCCTCCGGGGCCGCCTCCTCTTCCTGGGCATCTTCTAGGTTGCCAGTGTCTTTGCCTTTCTTCTATCTGTAGCACTTGGCACCAGGCCTTGAACGTACTAGGTACTCATCTGGTGCTAGTTGATTGACTTCCTGGGGCCCTGAAGGGGCGTGGCGAGGGCAGAGGTCAGCAGGAATGCCCCTTGCTTGGGCGGGCCTCTAGCTCTGGGCACAGCTTGTGCCGATTCAGTATCTTATAAGGAGGAGGGGAATTAAAGACGTATCTCTGTCTTTTCTCCATGTCTGTGGAGACTGTCTGTGTCTGACTTTTGGGTTGTTACAAATCTTGTGTGAGTGTGCTGGGAATCACTTCCTTTGTTGAATCTCCACGCTGGCGTCGGCCTTTTCCCCTCAAGCGTGGTAGGGTTTTTAAGCATTTGAGTTCCTGTAAGGCGAGGCAGATCTGGCTTTTCCTAGTGCATTTGGTATTCGCTCGGTTCTCGGAGTGTGTGCCCCGCGCTTCCCTGCGTGCTGTCCTCTTGGGTCTTCTGAGAAGCAACAGGCCAGCACTTCTTACAGGACAGCATCGCTGAGGATGGAGCCCAGCAGGCTTGTATGACAAGTGGGTGGAGCTGGCACGTGCCTAGGAGGCCTGGGCCTCGGGCTTTGGGATGGGAGTCAAAGCAGTCTTGTGTGCAGCCCCTCAAAGCGTGAAGAGGAGAGGCCTCGTAAGTTGGACTTTTAGCACGGACAGTCTCCTTTTGAGCCTCTGTTGTGATTTGATGAGGTGGTCTCACAGGCCCCTGCAGACCCTGCCCTCCCGCTGTTGGTGGTGCATATGCCTGCCCTGCCAGCCCCAGAGCCCTTGCCTGGGCACTGTGGGAAGCCGTGGATGTGAATTGCAATTTGGTCGGTCGGCCGGGGGTCTCCCTTATTTTGTCCTGCAGAGGGAAGGAGCGGAGGCTCCCGTCTGCCTGTGGGGGCAAGGCCTGAGCTGTGTGGGTGTGGCTCGAGGGGAGGCCACCAGCAGCCAGCAGGGCCCTATCAGGAGTCTCTTGTGAGGCACTGATTTCCATGGCAACGACATTAACTCAGTGCCCACTGAGCGCCAGGCACAGTAAGTAGCAAGAGCAGGTGCGGGACGTTCTCCCCACCTCTCTCCCTGGGGCTCCCCTCAGTGGTTCTGCTGCCACCCCAGCCCAGGCCTCACTCTTGCACTCACCTCCTGAGCTTTCCTGGCCTGGAGGCTCCCATCTGAGCGTGTTCGCAGCCTCAGGGGCTCCTCGTTCCTTCCAGGACCAACTGTCAGTCTGCCTGAGCCCAGCCCACCTTTCTAGTCTTCTTGAACTCTGCCATGCGGCCGTGTTGGTCCCTCACTGTGGTCCTCCCGTGACCCTCACTCTCCCATCTCCGTGCCTTGGCTTGGGCTCCCCCTTTCTCTCCTCTGCCTGGTGGACTCATGTTTCCTTGGAGGCTCAGTTCAGGCGGCTACAGGGGTCACGAAGCCTGTCCCCTCGCTTCTCTAAACAACCTTGTATTCGTTCACCTCACATATGTTATGTGTGCAGACACATGTCTAAATACACATATGCAGTGCAGACAGACATATGTGTATATAGACGTAGGTGTAGGTGTAGGCACAGGTATATTTCATGTCATCTCTCTGTCCCCCTTAGAGTCTAAGCTCCCTCAGGGCAGGGACTGTCTCACTTGGTTCTCTCAGCATTTAGCTCAATGCTTAATAAATACATTTGTTTACTGATCGATTGCTACTGAATAAAGGTGGAAAAAAATCATGAGATGTGCTGACTGGGTCCACTACAAATAATGTCACACACCCTCTGCCAGGCCCTCACTGCTGCCAGGCAATGATAGGGATACTCTGCCTGCCTTATTAATTCTTTCTCCCATTCTCTCTTTTACAGAAAAAATGGAGGTCACTTGCTGTGAGCTCCTTCTCCTTTCTTCTGCCACCATCTCCTCCTTCACTCTTGTCTCACATGAAGAGGCGGCCCTTCTCCTTGCCATTCTGTCCCTGGCCCCAGCCCCGAGGTAGCAGCCTGAGCGAGAGCAGGAGGTGGGGAGGAAGAGCTTGTGAGCTCTCTTCTTTAGCAACCTTGGACTCCCCGTCTGCCCAGGCAAGCCTGCCTAGGGGTGGTGGGGACGGGATGTGACGGAGGTGCTCGGGCCCTGCAGGTGTAAGTGGGGCCCAGTCTGCCCGGGGCCAGAGGCTGCCTCCCTCATTGACAGCCTCGGGGTCTTGTCGTTGGGTTTTTTCAGTCCCTATTTTGAATTTAATGAGTTCAGTCTGTGGAAATGAGCAGTCACCAAGAGTGATTTTCATTCCTTATTGTCAGGGGGCTGTCAGAAGCAGAGGGATGTCAGGGTGTTCCCGTCCCTTGTCTGGAGTTCTTCTTTTCACTGGAAACCTAATTTTTGTCTTAAGAAAATGAAGTGAAATGCCATGATGTGGTTTCAGACTTTGAATTTGCTGGAGCTTTTTAGGTGGCTGATTTTAGTGGGCAGTGTGGTGTAGTGGAAAGGGGACAAGGGTGGGGTCAGGAAAGACCTGGGTTCAAATTCTGACTCTCACTTTGTAAACCTTGGGCACAGTGGGAAGCTGTGGATGTAAATTGCAATTTGGTCGGTCGGCCGGGGGTCTCCCTTATTTTGTCTTGCAGAGGGAAGGAGCGGAGGCTCCCGTCTGCCTGTGGGGGCAAGGCCTGAGCTGTGTGGGTGTGGCTCGAGGGGAGGCCACCAGCAGCCAGCAGGGCCCTATCAGGAGCCTCTTGTGAAGCACTGATTTCCAAGCCCCAAAAGGCAGCCTGTTCTGTGGTCATCTTGTAGCGTGGAAGGGGCACGGAACTGAGACCGATGACACAGAGGTTTCTAGGCCTGGCTCTTCTGCTTGCTGGCAGAGTGCTCTTGGGCAGAGCTCCGGTTCCCTACGAGGCAAGTGGATCCAAAGAGCTCGATGTCTTCCTGGTCTGACATTCTGTGATTCTTTTCTACCCTTTGTGGGAGTGCGATGGTGGTGGCGGGTGGATGCAGAGGGAGGGTGTAGGACCACCAGCCTCTGCTCCCCTTTCCCTCTTGCCTCACATACTTATGGGGTAAAGGATAGCACGGTGTGTCGAATTGGGAGGCTTGGGTTTGAGGCCCGGCATCCAGTGGGGCAAGTCACTGAAATGCTCTGGCTCTTCTGAAGGAGCTCACATCCTTCTGGGTCTGACACGGAGTCCTGGAGACCTTCCCTGCCTCCCGCATAGTATGGCTTTCCCCATTAGCCGGCTCTGGGGGATGGAGGACCGGCTCTGCAGAGAGCTTCTGGTACCTTTGTCTTTGGTGAATCAGAGCCGGTGCTGCTCTTCCTCTTCTACTGTCACAGGAGGAGACTGGGCCAGAGGGCCTCTCGGGGGCTCCCTTGCAGCTGGAGGTCGCACACCTTTGACGCGATGATCGCTTTTCACAAGGAAGGTCTTCTGGTTCTCCCGTGGGCTCATTTCTGTGGTCACGGGCACCTCAGTGCAGCTGGGCTTCCTCCTTTTCCACGGCTTATCCACTTGTGGTGCTTGGCTCTGTAAAGAGTCAGAAAGTGTTTGAGTGGGAAGGAGCCGTAGAGCTTGTCTCGTCTGCCCTTCTGCCCATGATGTGAATGTCCTCTTAATTCCTGAGAAGTTGTTGTGCAGCTTCTGCTTCGACGCCCCAGGATGGGGAGCCTCCTGTTGCCAGGACGTAGCGTTGTTGGACATCCCGGCTTATTAGGAGGTTCTTTCTCGCAAGGGGCAAGAAGCTGCCTCTTCTCTGGAGCGTCTCTATCTGGTGCCTGTCTGCATGGATGGGCCTCAGGGACCCTCTGTAGCCTTTCCTTCTTCTCCGTAGGCTCAGCGTCCACAACAGGGTGTGCCTTCAGCTCTTCCTGTTGCTGCCCCTTCCCCCCAGGGGGAGCCCGGGCTAGAAGCCACACTATTGCAGCTGTGCACTGACCAGGGCATCGTGTTGTGTTAATCCCACCTGCGATCGCATTAGCTTCCTGGGCAGCTACACCAGCCCATTTGGCATTTAGTCAATGCCAAGCCTGCTGCCTCTGCAGCCCTGCCCTCTCCATTCTCTTTGCCTGTTCTTTTCTCTTTTGAGCCTTCATGCAGAACTTCACGTTTATCCCCATTAAATTTCATTGCCTCAGCTGCCAGGGTTGGCAGGAACCGCATAGACAACCTGGTGCTGGGGCTCATGGCCTGCTGTGTGTCACAGACCCTCTGGCACTGCTGGACCCCTTCCCAGAATGGCATTTTTATATGACTGAAGGAAATGCTAAATTTCAGGGAGAGGTCAGTGAAAAATAAAGCTGTCATTTTTTTTTTTAACCATTCACTTTCATTGAACCTCTGAAATCTGTCCATGGACCCCAGGTTAACGATCTTTGATTTCAGCCAACTGACTGATTTTGGAGGCGAGAAGTTAAGTGACTTACCCAAGGTCACATAGATAGTAGCAGGGCTGGGCTTAACCTCAGAGTCCCCGACTCCTGGGCAGTGGAAACCTCTGTTTATTGCTTTAGTCTTTGTACTCTTGTAAAGCCCATTTCTAGGCCCAGTCCTTGCTGGGGACGGTGGGTGAGCATGCCACCTGCACTGTTCTTAAACATGTTGCTGTTAATGTTGTGCACTTTGGCTGAGGCGTGCTCCCCTCCAGTGACCTGGCTGTCCTGATAGCTCAGTGGGCTCCATTCCCAGAGTGCCCTGCTTATCTCCATGCATTTCTAGATTCCTCTTTATTTTACTGGTCTGCCCCCACAGGGAAGCCCAGGGAGAGGGGCTTCTGTTGGGTGACCTTCAGAATTGGAGAGAACCCATAAATGGGAGAGAACTCCCATTTGGGAGAGTTACAAGGTTGGGGGGAGGTGCATGGTGAGCAATTGCAAGCTGGTGTCACGGAGGAACAGGCTAGCCAGCCAGAGAAACGAATATAGCCAACTGGCTCTTCTTTTTAAAAATAGTATTTTATTTTATTTTTTTTCCAATTACATGTGAAGATAGTTGTCAACATCCATTTTTGTAAGATTTTGAGTTCCAAAATTTTCTTTCTCCCTTCCTTCCCTCCCCACTCCTGAAGGCAGCAAGCAAGTTGATATAGGTTATATGTTAAAATCAAGTTAGACGTATTTCCACATTAGTCATGTTATGAGAGCAAAAGGGAAAAACCACAAGAAAGAAGAAAGAAAAAACAAACAAAAAAAGTGAAAATATTCTGTTTTGATCAACATTCAGACTCTATAGTTTTTTCTCTGGATGTGGAGAGCATTTTCCACTGTAAGTCTTTTGGCATTGTCTTGGATCATTGCACTGTTGAGAAGAGCCAGGTCAGTTATAGTCAATCATCATACAATGTTGCTGTTGCTATGTACAATGTTTTTCTGGTTCTGCTCACTTCACTCAGCATCAGTTCATGTAAATCTTTCCAGGTTTTTCTGAAATCTGCCTGCTCATCATTTCTTACAGTACAATAATATTCCATGACATTCATAGACCACAACTTGTTCAGCCATTCCCCAATTGATGGGCATCTCCTCAATTTCCAATTCTTTGCCACCACAAAATGAACAGCTATAAATATTTTTATACATGTGGGTCCTTTTCCCTTTTTTATGATCTCTTTGGAATATAGACCCAGTAGTGATATTGCTGGGTCAAAGGGTATGGAGAATTTTATAGCCCTTTGGGCATAGTTCCAAATTACTCTCCAGAATGGTTGGATCAGTTTCCAGCTCTACCAACAATGTGTTAGTTTTTCCCCACATCTTCTCTAACAGCAATTTCCTTTCCTGTCATATTAGCCAATCTGATAGATGTGAGGTAGTAATCTCAGAGTAGTTTTAATTTGCATTTCTCTAATCAATAGTGATTGAGAACATTTTTTCATATGGCTATAGCTAGTTTTAATTTCTTCATCTGAAAACTGCCTATTTATATCCTTTGACCATTTTTCAATTGGGGAATGATTTGTATTCTTATAAATTTGATTCAGTTCTCTATATAATTTAGAAATGAGGCCTTTTTCAGAAACACTGGCTGTAAAAATTGTTTCCCAGTTTTCTGCTTTCCTTTAATCTTTTTTTTTCTTTTCTTTTTTTTTTAAGTGAGGCAATTGGGGTTAAGTGACTTGCCCAGGGTCACACAGCTAGTAAGTGTTAAGTGGCTGAGGCCGGATTTGAACTCAGGTACTCCTGACTCCAGGGCCGGTGCTCTATCCACTGCACCACCTAGCTGCCCCTTACTTTCCTTTAATCTTGATTGCATTGGTTTTGTTTGTGCAAAACCTTTTAAATTTAATGTAATTTAATGCAATTCATAGTGCTCTCTATCTCTTGTTTGGTCATAAATTCTTCCCCTCTCCATAGATCTGACAGGTAAACAAACTATTCCTTCCTCTCCTGATTTGCCTCTGGTATTACCCTTTATATCTAAATAATGTATCCATTTTCACTTTACTTTGGTATATGTTGAAAGATTTTGGTCCATACCTAATTTCTGCTATACTATTTTCCAGTTTTCCTAGCAGTTTTTGTCAAATAGTGATATCTTATCCTGGATATCTTATCCTGGAGGCCAGAGTCTTTGGGTTTATCAGACAGTAGATTACTGTAGTCATTTACTTCTGCGTCTCGTGTGTCTAACCTATTCCACTGATCTATCTCTCTATTTTTGGCCAGTACTGAAGAGGATTTTTTTTTTTTTTTTTTGGTGAGGCAGTGGGGGTTAAGTGACTTGCCCAGAGTCACACAGCTAGTAAGTGTCAAGTGTCTGAGATCAGATTTGGACTCAGGTCCTCCTGAGTCCAAGGCCAGTGCTTTATCCTCTGCGCCACCTAGGTGCCCCACCAAATAGTTTTGATGGTTGCCGTTTTATAACACTAGACCACCTTTCTTTGCATTTTTTTCATTAATTCCCTTGATATTCTTGACCTTTTATTCTTCCATATGAATTTTGTTATTTTTTCTAGCTCTATAAAATAATTTTTTTGGTAGTTTGGTGTGGCATTGAAAAAGTAAATTAATTCAAGTAGAATTGTCATTTTTATTGTGTTATCTTGGCCTACCCATGAGCAGTTGATATTTTTCCATTTGTTTGGATCTGACTTAATTCGTGTGAAAAGGGTTTTGTAATTGTGTTCCTAGAGTTCCTGGGTTTGCCTTGGCAGGTAGACTCCCAAATATTTTATATAGTCTACAGCTATTTTTCAATAGGATTTCTCCTTCTGTCTCTTGCTGCTGAACTTTTTGGAGTTATATAGAGATGCTGATGATTTGTGGGGGCTGATTGGTTCTCTTTTGCTTCCCTCTTGCAGAAATCCTCAGTGACATCGCGACTCTGCAGCGCTCCCAGTCTCTCCCCTATGCCTCCACAGCTCCTTTAGGCCATGCAGCTGACGATAAGAATGCACTAGGCCCGCCGGCCTTGACCGAGAGGGAGGTCTATCGGCTGGAGAAATTCAGGCAACTTCTGGCAGGTCCCAACACAGATCTTGGTAAGTTCTCGTCTGCTGTAGGGCTCCCTCTCAGGGTCTGGCAGCAGGCGTGGGCATCTTCCCTCAGGGGTCTCTGAGGGCAGAGTACCAGGGAGCCTCTTCTGTGTTTAATAAAGCTTCAGCTGTTCAGCACCGGCCTTGTCTGAGTTCTCCAATGGAACTGGTGAGCTCATGGACTCGATAGTACTTACCGTGTCTTTGCTCCATCCTCTCCCTTTCTCTCTCCCCCTCTCGAAGACAGCAAGCAATCTGATATAGGTTATATAGGTACAATCACATCAAACATATTTCTGCATTAGTCAGGTGGTGAAAGAAGAATCAGAACAAAAGGGAAAAACCTCAAAAAACACACAAAAAAGTAGAAACAGTCTGGTTCAATCTGCATTCAGAATCCACAGTTCTTTTTTCTGGATGTGGAGAACATTGCCCATCATGCGTCCTTTGGAATTGTCTCAGATCATTGCACTGCTGAGCAGAGCCAAGTCTATCACAGTTGATCCTTATACAGGCCATTTTCAAAGGAAGAAATACAAGCTATTAATAGTCACAGGGAAGAAATGATCCAATTCACTAATAATTAATCAGTTCTGAGGTTCCACCTCACACTCATCAGATTGGCGAGGTGAATAAAAAAGAAATGGCAGTTGCTGGAGAAGCTGTGGCAAAACAGGCACATTACTTGCTCCAACCATTCTGGAAGGGCATCTCAAACTTGACCTTTGAAGTTGCTAAACTAGACATTCCCTTTGACCCGGTGACGCCCCCTTCAGGCCTGTGCCTGAGAGATCAAAGAGAGATCAGGGGTCTCCTAGGCAGGACTGCTTAGAGCATCTCTTTTTGTTATGACGAAGAGCTGGGTGGTTTTGGGGATGCCCGTCCGTTAGGGCATGGCCAAACAAACGACGGCATGTGATCGTATTGGGATATGCTTGCGCCACAAGAGATGGTGGAATGGATGGTTTCAGAGAATCTTGGGGAAGACCTGCATGAACCGATGCAGAAGGAGTGAACAGGACCAGGAGGACAATTCATACAATAACCACCTTTCTTCCTTTTGTTTTGTTTTTTTGGTCGGGCAGTGAGGGTTGAGTGACTTGCCCAGGGTCACACAGCTAGTGAGTGTCAAGGGTCTGAGGAAGATGAAGTGCTCTTTGGAAGAGCAGGGTTGGAGGAGGGAATGGCTGGTGCTGGCAGCAGTAACAGGTTTTCAAAGGGGCCTCTGAGGAGGTGACTTAGGTCCAGTGCAGGGCAGCGCACAGAGGGATCATCTGACAGACGGCGGACACTGGGCTGGTCCTTTGTGCTCCTCTGTTTATGGAGGCTTCTTCTCCACACCCCCCTTTAGCTTGTTGTCTGCGGTGCTTTGGCATATTATAGGCACCTGACACATTATAGGTGGCGTGGAGATGTCGTTGTGACTGTGTGGACCTCCTGGAAAGCACTTGGGTCCTGTTGAGTCTCTTCACTTGCCTCGGCCTTTGTCCACCTTTTGATCTGAAGATGGTGTCTTTGACAAAGGAGTGGAAGCCCACTGGCTGTGGCGGGCTTCTTCCAGGGCCTCCTGGTGTGGGCCCTTCCAGCTGGGAGTTGCTGGACGCCTCCCCGCCATCCATCTCTCCGGCTTACGCCTGTGGTGCGCGTTGTTTCCCCATAAGCCCTGCACTCGCTCTCGCTTCTGTGTCCAAGCACATCGCCCTTTGCATTCTGCACACGGAGAACAAGCTCTGCTCTTTGGAATCTTTTGCTGTCTGCCCTTTTGTTCCCTTGGGCCCCTCATCTTCAGAGTCACAGCCTTCAGCCCAAAGAAGAGACACAAACACCCCTGTCTGTGTTCCCCAGGGCCCATCACTTCTAGCCAAGAGTATTTTTGATGTGGATCCCCTGAGTTGGCTTCTAAAGTTGGATTGTCTTGTGTCTCTGCCAGTGAAGTTCTTTTTAAAAAAAGGCTGGGGGGCGGCTAGGTGGCACAGTGGATAAAGCACCAGCCCTGGATTCAGGAGGACCTGAGTTTAAATCTGGCCTCAGACATTTGACATTTATTAGCTGTGTGACCCTGGGCAAGTCACTCAACCCTCATTGCCCTGCAAAAAAAAAAAAAAACTAAACAAAAACCAAACAAAAAAACACACACACGCACACAAAAAGAAAACGAAATTAAAAAAAAAAAGGCTGGTCTGGTCACTGCTGAGTCAGCGTGGCCTGTGTGATAGAGGCCCAGCCTGAAGCCCAGAACCCATGTTCAAGTCTGCCTGTGGGGCCCTGAGCGAGTCACTTCTCTGTTTCTAGCTACTCTCTCAGACTTTCCAAGTTACAGAGGAGGTGCTGCCTGCATTGGTAGGTAGAATTTTCTCACCCGAGATTCCCTCCAGGCCCTGTTCCTCTCCCTAACCTGGTGAGATGTTTACCCTGTCTCTCAGGTGTTTCATGTGCTGCTTTTTGATATTAAGCCTATCGGACTGAATGCAATGATAGCCAACAGAGGGGAAAGCCCTGTGTGGGCAGTCAGGAGCCCTGAGTTCGCCCTTGCTTCCTCCCAAGATGTGGCGGATTTGCAGCCTGGTGGCCCTCGTGTGGGCCTCCGCTTCTTCTGGAGAAGGAAGGGCTTGGCTCGCTGACTTCCTGTCCCATTCCCGGGTCAGGCCAGGCTCTCAGTCACTGTTCTCAGAGCAGGGCCCTCCCTGCTCCGGCATTCTCTGTGGGTTGGGAACAGAAGGAAGCAAAGCATGTTATGGACCAAAACTGTGCCGGTGCCCCACAGAGCTGGAATATTTGATCGAGGAGGTGATGGCCCGGCTGTTTGTACCCATTGGGCAGGCCAGGTGCCCTCGGCCAGAAGAACTGCCTGGCCAGGGGGAAGAGGAAGGGGCTGGAGCCGGGCTGGAGGCCAAGGGGGAGGTGAACTTTCCCTTTGGGCCACAGGAGACAGGGCTTTGATGTGTTTCAGTTGTGTCTGGCGTGGGAGGTGGTCTCCACAATGAGGGACAGCGGTGCGGGTTGTCAGAGTTATGCTCAGTGAATATTTGGTGTGAGGGGGCTGGGCTGCACAGTCCGCCAGGCCCTTCTTGTACTCACCTTGTTTGGAAATAGCGGATGGCTGACGGCGCCTGCCTCTTCTTCGGCGCCTGCCTCTTCTTCGGCGCCGTGCGGCGCTGTGTCTCTAAAGCGGTGGCGGGTGTGTCTGTTAGGTTTGAAGGGCTCCAGGAGGAACAGAAGGGAGGCAGGAGGGGAGGCCTCAGGCAGAGCCCTGGAGATAGATGAGGCGTGGCTTCAGGGGAGGAGGCGGGGGACCCACAGGTGCCTTCCCCAGGCTGGGTGTGCGCTAGTTGTGCGTCTTAGACAGAGGAGACGTAGGATAAATCTCTGGTCCAAACTCCGCCAGTGTGGGAAACCCAGAAGAGATTTTGGCGTATACTTAGGAAAAGGAAAGGAGTGGGGAAGGCCCTTGGGGAATCGGAGCTGTCCCTCGGCCCTTGGTGTTTCCTGGCTGAGCAAGGCCAGCCTAGCCAAGGTTACACAGACCTCGGGCCCCGAGGCAGGAAGGAAGTGCCGGCAGCTGGGATACGAAGCCAGCCCGGATTCACCCTTCCCCTGAAGCCCTCCCTAGGGCTCTTACCACGGATGTCAATGTAAACATCCCCACCATTCCCATAATTCATTCTCTAGCTTCTCCTCATCCTGTGCCCTTACATTTTCCTGCCTTGAATTACTTTGAGCATTATCTTATCATATGCTTGCTCCGTCCGAGTCCTCTTCTGTTTTATTGGCCCTCCTACTTTTGTCTGTCTGTCATTTATCTTCGAGTGTGTGGCTCCTTCCAGGTTATTGATATGCTCCGTAGTGTCCAAAGTTGTCTGGGCCGTGATTCATGCGCCCGCCGCCATTCATCCATCTCTCTGCTGGGCCCTCCCGGTCGCCCGCTCCATCCTCAGGTCAGACGACATCCTTCGCTTGTCTCTTCGTGTGCATGGCCTTCCAGATCAGCCCCTTAAAGAAGTAGGCCCCTGACTGCACAGGGAATGGGGAGACCCTGCTTTGCCTCGGCTGTGCCGTGTACTTTTCGTCTGTGTTGGGTGAGAAGTCATCTAAGCTTTTCTGGGTGTGGGCTGGCTTGGAGCCGAGGGTGGGAAGTGTACCGGTCGCCTCGCTGATCCAAAAAAGTAAAAGTAAGGTCGCCCTTACTTTTTGTTTAGCCGTGTTTTAATACAGGAGAGCTCATGTGTGACTTACTAAGCAGACAGATCAGCGTGTGCCATCCCGTCACTTCAGGATCCAGCGGCCCTTGAGCTGCCAGTGACGTCTCTGCGCCCTGGGCTGCTGTCACACTCCCTGCCTGTCCCCTCCCCCTCCGTTTGGGTGCTTGGTCACATAGCCCTTCACTGATTCATTCAGATCTGTCCACTTTTCACGGGTAAATGACAGGTTCTCCGCATAGCCAGACTTGGCTTCCCTCTCTCAGTGCCCATCTCCAGAGCTTTTTGCCTCCTGCTTGGCCATTGCCGTCCATGGCCTCCCCTTCTTGCCACATGACCTGCCGAGCCGCTCTTCGTTTCATAACCTGCCTCTGGGCTCTCCCATGCTGCCCATTGCTCTCCCCAGCTGCTCCTGGAGTATGCTATACTATCTCTGCTCCCTCCACGCCCCTTGTCTGCAGGGAGTTTTCAAACAGTGGTGTTCATTGTCACCTCAGACAGCGATCCTGTCTTGTCCATTTTCATTGGCCTAAAAGAAAGGGAATGCAGCACTGTGCCCTGAACTGGACACCAACAGCAAAGTCGCATAGTCCCTGCTGGGGGAGCCCATGGTCTGGGGGGCAGACGTCCCCTGGGCCTCCAGCATCACTTCCGCTAGTCTCACCAAGCTTCTGAGGCTGAACCTCTGGACGGGCTGGTGACGTTGGCTGCCTCTCCCCAGCTGTGGCTTTGCAGGATGGTGGCTGACGACAGATGGGTGGTGGTCAGGGTGGTGATGGGACTGTCAGGAGGGGGACACCCTGGATTAGTCCCGGCCCTGCTGCTTCGTGCACGTTTAGAGAGCACATCAGGGTTTGCCCAGGGCTTTATATCTGCTACAGTGACCCTGGGTGGTAGGAGCTCTTATGATCCCCACTTTACAGATGAGAAAACCGAGGCAGGCATTGCAGAAATGACTTGGCTAGGGTCATACAGCTAGTCAGTGTGTGAGGCCGGGTTTGACCCCCGGTCTTCCTGACTCTGGGCCTCGTGCTTGAGCCGCTGCCCCATCCAGATCCCAGATTCCCTCTGCTGCTTTGGCTGACACCCAACACTCAGGCTACCCAGAGCTGAAGGGACCCCCGGCCACTTGGCTCTCCGGCCTGTCCCTCTGCTTGCTGGTCCTGTGCCGTGGATGGAGCCGCCATTCCCCAAGTCCTTCTGAATGCTGTCTGCTTCCCCGGCCTCTTCTCGCTGCTTTCATAGCTTCTCCCACCCCCGCTGGCCTGCTTCCGCCCTGGCTTACCTGGCCTGGGCCATGGCCGATGTTGGATCAGAAGGAGATGGTGTGTGATGGGGGATGAGCGGGGCGTCAGCAGGGTCCGGAGAGGCCCAAGAAGACCCACCAAGACCCTGCCGTGGCTCCCTGCGGGGTCCTGAGCAAGCTGCAGGTCACTCCAAGGCCTTTGCAGCTGACCCTTGTAGCCTTATTTCAAGTGATGACCTTTCCAGAATTGTGTTCCCACCCACCTGGGCTAGTGGCTGTTCCCTGACCTCTGAGTCCATCTCCAGCTCAGCCTGTGGCCATCCTTCTCACCGTGATCCCTGGCCGTCTCCTCATGGGTCCCCTTGTCGGCAGGACCAGAGACCCCGGAGGGCTTTTGTCTCCAGAGCTCCCTGACCAGCTCTGTCTGGCCACGCTTCACTGGACGGCCCGACGTCTCCTTATCACCCGCTGCCACTGTTCTTTTGTCTTCCCTCTGTATCCTCCCTGAAATCAGTACATCTGCTGGATGTCACCATGCCAGTAACTCCCCAGACCAGAGCGCCCGCCCCCCCCCAGCCACCACTGCTGTAGGGGAAGCTAGAGGAGAGTTGTCCCTTTTGGAGGTAAGGAGACCGAGGTCCATTGAGTTGAAGTGACCCGGGTGGGCATGCGGGGCTGCCCCTTAAACAGTGTGAACTTGGACCTTGTTCCATCTTGTCCTGGACCATGGATGGCTCTCCCCTCCCTCACTTTATGTGCAGCCTCAGTAATGAAGAACTGATGTTAGGTGTGGATGGGATGAACGCTGGGCGGGTTGGACCCACTCTGCCCCACTGGGGAGCCTCAGCCAGGCTTCTTCTCTAGGTCCTGCCCTTCCTTGCCCACTTCCAGGCCCTCCTCCTGAGAACAGCTGTCCTTTTGGGCAGCTCTTACCTCAGGCCTCCACAGGCCCTTTGCCCCTCTCACCTGGCTACCAGGGTTGCCCTTGGAGCTCAGTTGACCGGGTCTCTTCCCTTCCCCACACATGACTTTTGAACACTCTCTGCCAGGGATATTCCTAGCTTCTTGCTTTGCAATACCACGAGCTATAGTTCCTCTGCCCTGATTAAAGACCTTCTTTTCTCCTATATTGATTGAATACTTTCTGCCAAAGTCTTCTCTGGGCTCCGTGGTTCCAGTCTGTCAGCCGATGCAGCCTCGTTGTCCCCGGATGCCCCTCGCCTCATCACTGTTTTCCCACAGCTGAATTTGGTTGCCCAGCTGGGACTTGTCCAGGCCCAAGGATGTAGGGGACTGCAGCCTCCCTCCTGGCTGCGCCTACTCTCAGCCTCTCTGTGGAGCCCAAAATTGTCCTGCCTTTTCTGGTCTCCCTTTCAGACATTCTGCTCCCTGGCCTAGCCTCGCTTGTTCCTGCTTTTGGAGTTGATTGTTTGGA
The DNA here is from genome assembly GCF_019393635.1 of Dromiciops gliroides. Taxonomy (NCBI): domain Eukaryota; kingdom Metazoa; phylum Chordata; class Mammalia; order Microbiotheria; family Microbiotheriidae; genus Dromiciops; species Dromiciops gliroides. Next base: position 301,006,659 of record NC_057865.1, on the reverse strand, counting down.
TCCCACAAGGCAGATGTTACATTTGTCCCAGTCCAGTTCGCTCTGTTCTCTGCAGCCTAATGATCCAGCCTGCCGGGGCTCCTGCTGCTGTCGTCTCAGGGCTCTGGAGCCCGGCTTTGGAGAAGAGAAGGCTATCCGGCCTCGGTGCGGCATGGGGGGGGCCCTCCTGCAGGGCCTGCAGTGTGGACGTTTACCCCTGATGCACCGTGGCTGTGTCTGTAGCCACTTCCCCCTTCAGGGGGTACATGGGGACAGTCTTGGCTGCCGTGCTTAGCTTGGCACCCAGGGTTGTTGGGAGGCTCGGATGGAATGACGCATGCCCAGCACTTCGCAGACTTGAAGTGGAAGCCAAACAGACCTCATGGGTCTCTTGGCAGGACTGTGGTGTCTTCTTTGCTAACACTGGCACAAAGTACGAGAAGTCAGACTCGCCACAGAAAGAGGCATGGTCTCCACAGGGCCCTGTGCACCGAAGACATGGTGTTTATTGCAGCAGGCTCCAGACCCTTCAGTCAGCCAGCAAACATTAAGCATCTGCTGTGTGCCGGGTGCCGTGCAAATGCCCAGGACACAAAGAGGCCAAAGACAGCCTCTGCCCTTGGGGAGTGCGCAGTCACATGGGGGAGAGTGCAAGCAAACAGCACTGTAGGAGACGGCTAGGAAGTAGCTCCAAGGAAGAAGGCCCTGCAACCAAGAGGGGGGATCTTAGTTGGAGACCCGAAAGAGTTCGGGGAAGCCGGGAGGGAGAATGAGGGGGGAGGTACTCCAGGTATGGGGACGGCTGGAGAGAACGTCTGGAGCCAAGAGACGGAAGGCCTTGAAACAGCCAGGGAGTCGGCGGATGGCACGAGGGACCTGGCTGGGAAGAGCTTTGAACGCTGAGCAGAGGACTTTGGGTTTGGTCCTAGAGGTGATTGGGAGCCACCGGACACCGGAGAAGTCCCTTGTTCTCTTGCCAAGGGCTTTCCCTGCATTGGAATTTGGAGCTCCGACAACCCCAGAGAGAATCCACTTGAAGGCTCCATTTTACATGAAAAAGCTGAGACCTAGATGGGGAAGGCACCTTGCTCAAGATTACAGGTGCTAGACTGGAGTCAGAATTTGAACCTGGGACCTCAGACTCTGAGCTCAGTGTACTTCCTGGGACACTGCCAGGACTTGGGGCTCTTCTTTTGCCTTTGATCAATGTCCATCTTCTCTCTGTGGCCCCATGGGCCAGACACTGTGCTGGGTGCCACTTTCCTGGCCCCGTACTTGGACACGGGAGCTTTGGTCTCATCATCCAGTCCTGTCCATTTCAAGGTCACTGAGTGTCTTTCCTGTCTTAATGTCTTAATGATTTTAGTTAATGAACAATTTTTGGCTTCCTTTGGTGCCACATTTTGTACCTGGGGTATAATGAGGTTTTGCTTTATGCCGCCCTTCAAGTGAATTCACACCCATTCTGTGATAGGAAAGGTAATTAGTATTTATTATGAGAGCCTTAATAAACAATCCTCAGGTAGCTGAATTCCTGACTGGGGAACAAAGCAGCAGCATGTTTCTGATCCATGAGTCATAACTGCCCCTTCCTAAAGGCCTCTGGCCAGAAAGCGATAAATCAGATGAAAACAAATGGCAGCAATGCACCCATTAGTGCAAATGGCTAGGAGATACCAACTGCTTTTAGGAGGAAATCCCCAGGAAAGTGCATTTCCGTCATCATTTTAGGCTGAAGGGCCCAGCAGAGGAGAGTGGCAGAGTCAGTACCTTGAAAGACAAGCCACTACGGCGGAACATTTTAAACATGAAAACAAACTCTCTGTGGCAGAAGCTTGGTGTTGGCTATTGGGCTGGTGTAGGGAGTGCTGCCCGGGTGGCTTACCCAGGTAGAAAGAACACAGGCAGTGGAAAGAACGGGTTTCAAGTGGACAAGTTGTCCTTGACATTCAAATCTGCAGAGGCGTCCATGCCTCAGGGGCCGGGGTGGTCTCTTTGTCAGCCCCTCTGACAGAGAGAGGAGAAGGGCCTGGGGAAAGTGGGAAGCCTTTCCTCTCCCCAATGTTTAACCGAAGCGAGGAGGGACATCATGCTGGGGAAATAACTGAGGAAGAAGGGCAACAGACAGAGGATGCCTTCCTGCCATTTTGGGTTCAGTGTGAAGAGGTGGAAGAAAGGAAAACCCAAAGCAAAACTCGACTGTTGTGTTAAAAAAGGCACTTTTATTGGCCTTCCCAGCGCGCTTTCCCTTTCCGAGGCTTACAGCAGTTTGGGTTCTTTGGAAAAGACGCCAGGTGGCAGGAGGTTGTGGCGCTGCAGTTGTGCCTAGTTCTAGACAGCGACGCATCGGAGTGTCCTTGCAGGAGGGTGCCTGGGATGTCCAGGAGACTTGAGGCTGTGCTCTAGGAGGATCATTCGAAGCAACTGGAGATCCTGAGTCTGGAGAAGAGAAGGCTTGGGAAGGGGAGCCAAGATGGCGGTCCTTATAGACCAGAAGTGTGGGAAAGGGCTTAGGTTGGTTCCAAAGAACAGAACTGGGGCTAAAAGATGAAATGCTGAGGGGACTGTCGGGTCAATGGAAAGAAAAACTTGTGTAATAATTAATGAATCCATTGCCAGGTGTTTATTAAGTACCTTCTCTGTGCCAAGGACTGTGTATACTAGGCACTGGGGTGACAAGGACAGAATAAAACAGCCGCCCCCCCCCCCCCCGGCACAGAGCCAGGTGGGCAGAAAGCTGGTCCCGTGTGTGAATGTATAGGGAGCGTGAAAAGGCCTGAAGAGGAATGGGTACAAAGGAGCTAGGACAGGGTTATTGGGGGGGCAGCAATCCCCAGGTGGGGCTTCACACCAAAGATGGTACTCACTCAAGCCCTGGCAAAGGTGGTGAGAGGGACAGAGAGGCAGGTGTGAAGAACAGGGAAGCCAGCTGGGTTCAGGTGCAGAGCGGGCAGGAGGGCGTGAAGCTGGGCAGGTGGGCTCAACAGAGGAGTTGGCATATTACTCTGGGGGCCATACCTTGGAAGCCACTGGCGCCGAAGAGGCCTCCTTGGGTGCAGGGCAGCGCGTGCCCTGTGAGTGGGGGGTACCCCTGTGAGGGGGGGGTACTGTGGACAGGACTCACATTCTGTGTGGGCCTAAGTTCCCTTCCAGTTGTCCAGGTCTGTCTGGGATTCTGTGCCAGGAGGCATGCTAGTTTGAAGCCTGAGCACCTGGCCATTGTGTTGGAGCTCTCTGTTGCGCCATTGAGAAGGGCCCCAGCTGGATGAGGGGAGGATGGGGGAAGGGAAACTGAGTTAGCCATCATGATCTGGCAGAGGCCGTCAGACGCTCGGCCATCACCATTCCTTCTGCATCACGCCTTTCTCTACTGGACCGTAAAGAGAGAGGGGGGACTGGGGAGGGCAAACAAGGCTGTTTCTCCTCAGAAGTGACATTTGACAGGGAAAATGGAAGCTTGAGCCGAAGAAAGGCTGCAAGGACCTTAATCTGGCACACCCAGTTAGCTGCAATTCTGGGCAAAGTTTATTTCCCTCTCAGTGGTTGAGGTTAAGGCCTGGTGAGTAAGGCACAGAGATGAGAGCCTCACTGTCATCTTCATCTGCACATGGAAGGGCTTTCTGAGAGAGCTGTGGAAAGGTTAACTCTTTTCTTTGTCACTTCACAAAAGGACCTGGGATTCTCTCAGCCCCTCCCCTCTTTTGAAGGCGGCCGTGGTGTTCCAATAAGAGACCAACGGCCCCTCTCCTGGGCTCCTCCTTGAAGGGGCTAGAGCTGGGGAGCCACGGGAAGGGTCCTCCCCAGTGTCACGAGACGTTGTGGGCCAGCACTTGTGAAGACTGGCTGAGGGTGGCTTCCCCAGCAGAGTGACTACTAAAGGTTTCCACGTGGTTGCTTTATAGAGTCGGGTCCTTCTGAAAACTAAAATGCAGCAGAGAAACCTGCGCTCCTACCTCCTGATTTATCCATATCTTCAGGAATCTGACCTCAGTCCTGGCATTGCCAGAGATGTGGCCAACCAGGGGCCTACCAGGAGAAGGGCTTGCGTCAGAATCAGCGGGCCAGGCACGTGTGTCACGGCCTCCACAGCCCATCCCTGTGGGAAACCGTGGGGCCAGGGGGCTCTGCCTGACGGAGGGTGTGGCATGTTTGAGCGATGGAGATGAGTCCTGTGGGCACGGGACATAGGCTGCAGCTTTATTGAATTCCCAGCCAAGGAGTCTGGACTTTATTTGGTCTGTGGTGGGGAGCCACCCGTTGTGTTTGATCGGAAGGATAGCACAGGGATACTGGCCATTGGTGCAGAGCTGTGACTGCAGGGCAGGCTTCTGGGGCCCGGGAGGGAGCAGGCACCAAAGACGGAGAAGTGTGGGCATCCAGTCTGGGGAAGGCTGAGAGGACAGGGGGTGGAAGGAGACCTCATCTTCCCTCACATCCCCCATCTTTTTCTGTGCGCTGGATGAAGAGAGAGGACGGCTGTTGTGTGCCCCACAACGCAGTCTACCTGCCTGTCCTGACTGTGTGGCCTTGGCCAAGTCCACATTTCTTGGAGTCCCGGTTATAGCCCACCGATGAGATGAGATCCTAGGCCTGTGATGTCACAACAGCCATGCCTGGAGCCCCGTGTGTCCTCAGGCAGAAGGGCTCGGTTCGACGTGGCTTCCCAGTCAGTGTGCCCATCAGTGGCGGCTTCCCGGAGATGGCGAGTGGGTGGGTGGGCTTGCTTTGTTTGCCTGAGTGGTGTTGCTCTGGCCATCTTATGCAGAGAGTTAAGGAAGCCCAAGCCCAAGTACAAAGTCTATTTTTCACAGAGTAAAATGGAGTCGCCTGCTCCACCCAGAGGCCGGTTCTGAGCTGGTGGCCCCCGGGGTGGGGGGGAGGATGCCGAAGGGAGACCTCTCCAGCACTCTCTGGAGCCTCTTCCCTGTGTCTGCTGTTGTATCTGCGTGCTCTGGGGGCTCAAGTCAAAGCTAAGTTGGTTTTTGAGGGACAGCGTGAGAACCTGCAGCATTTGCTCCCTGAGCCTGAGTTAAGCAAGAGCATTGGAGGCTCCAGGCGTGTCACTTTCCCTCCCCAGGCCTCAGTTTCCCCCTCTGTTTCTTCTTTTTCTTTTCTTTCTTTCTTTCTTTTGCTGGGCAATGGGGGTTAAGTGACACAACTTCTAAGTGTCAAGTGTCTGAGGCTGGATTTGAACTCAGGTCCTCCTGAATCCAGGGCCTGCGCTTTATCCACTGTACCACCTCGCTGCCCCCTCCCCCTCTTGTTTCTTGCAAAGGATGGGGTGGGGTAGTTGATGTCTAAGCTCTGTCCTGTTGCCTTTGTCTCTCGTTCTTTGAAGGCTTTGGTGCTGGGGGGGCGGGGGGGGGGGCGGTTCTGTTCCAGTGTAAGCAGTCAGCAATGGGGCGTCAGTGCCTTCAGTCTCTCCCCTGATTTACCAGCAAGGGCTGGCCCACTGCAGGCCAGCTGGTCCCTTCAGTGAGCCTGAGGCTGCTTGCACTGGGGCCACAGCCCGAGGCAGCCGGCAGCACAGAGCTGGGGAGTCTGATTTTTCCTTTCCCAGTAAATAAATAGCTACCCAGCTTCCTCCATCCTTGCCGATCAGAGTCCTCCTTTCTCCGTGTTCAGTCACAGGGTTGTTTGTAGCTGACTTTATTTCCAGCTTTCTACGTCCATTCGGAAGAAGTCTTTTGTTCCATTGAGAAGATGAAGGGCACTGTTTGCTTGAAAAAATTTTAATGAAGTACCTAGTGCAGCTATTATTCATTTTAGGGACCAGTTGCTGTGGTTACCATAGTAATTGCAGGCCCTTGTGCAGTGCTTCCCTCTTGGCTTTGGGGCCGTAGTTTGTTGTTCAGTGCTGTTGGGGGAGCTACAGATCCATGGATCCCGCATCCGGAAAGAATTTTCTAGCTCTAGTGAGTTAAATCATTCAAGGAATTTATGTTATAGGAACATAAAGCTTATAAATCTAGTTTATCATATCTATCATTTAATTGTTCATGCAAGCCAGCTCTTCATGTAGCGATTTACAGTAATCTCAGTGAAATAACAGTTTTGTGTCACAAGATGAATAATGCATGGAAAGAAATTGTCGAGCTCCGTAAAATCATTATGCTCGAAATATTCATCTCTTTTATGTGAAAGTGATCGAATGATGATCTGCTTCCAGTTGCAAGGAAAACACTCGAGAGACTGTTGTTCTTGTCTGCATTCAAGGTGTAGCGGGTCACGGGCTCTCAGAAAGACATAGTGGCCGCGGATGGAGCCCGTTCCGGCAGGAGCCGATGCCTGCAGTCAGGCAGGGAACGCAGGCGCGGGATGCCAGACGCCGTCTGCTCGAGCCGAGCCGGGCACTGGGTGTGTTGGACTGTTGTCGCCGCCTTTCAAAATCTCGGTTCAGAAGACGAGCTGTCTTTTAGAAATTCATCTGTTTGGGGCAAGAAATGGGTAACTTGCCCTTAGGCTTTGTGCTGAGGTGGAAACTGGGGCTCTTCTCTGGGGGAGCTTGTGCTCAGCATCTCTGTGTCATAAGTGGCTTGAAATGAGAGTGGGTGGGGCAAGAGGAGAGAGTTGGCAGTGACCATTGCAGCTGCTTGATGTCCATGAAGGCTCCTCTCTGCGCAGGCCTGTTTGCCACTGGGGAGGAGGATGCGTGCCAGGAGGGCTGGCATCTAGGCCAGCCTCCACCCCATCCCGTCTGTGACTTTTCCTGTTCGAAGGCCCCAGTGACAGGGGCACACCTTCCCCAGGCTCGCTCGTCCGATTTGGGGGCAGCTTTCACTGTTAGGTGGCTCCTCACTGCGCAGCCAGAGCTGCCTCCTCCTCTTAGGCTGAGCCCAGCAAATCTGGTCCCTCTTCCAGCCAGATGGGTGCTGACAGCAGTCTCCCCCTCATCCCTTTTCCAGGGGGAATGTTCCTTGTTCCCTCCACTGGCCTCCCGACCTCCTGGACACCCTCCTCACCATGCTGCTCAGTGTTACTTAGGCCTTTCCAGAACGTGACCACCTTTAATCTTAGCTTGAACAATGCACACAGGAGATCTTGGGGTCCGTGGCAGTGGGGAGCAGGAGGCCAGGCCCGAGGAAGGGCCTCTGCTCCTCAGGGAAGTGCATGCGTCCTGCTCTGCTTCTCCTGCCCCTCCTCCTGAGGTGCTTTCTACTTAAATTGCTCTCTGTGTGTGCCTGGGCATTTATTAAATTGGCATTTGTGCCAAATACCGTCTTCCCCTTGTGACGGGGGATTGTTTCCTCCTTTGTGTGAGCCCCCCTCACCCTTAGCACACACTTGCCCATTCATTGCAGGCCCCTTCTAAGGTGTCCTTTTATGTATTCCTTAGGGAAAATTGGCATCACTGTTATTTTCTACCCTGCCCTTCTCCCTCCCCTAGGCAGGGAGCCATCCTTCCTGACCCAAATCTGAGAGGACAAAGAGGGAGGGGGAGAAGGAAAAGGAAGGGGGAGAGGGGGAGGCGAGGAGAGAGGCAGAGGAGGGGAGAGGGAAGGGGAGAAGGGGAGGGGAGAATGGGGGGCAGAGGGAGGGGGAGAGCGGTTAGAAGGAGGGGAGGGGGGGCTGCTCCTGACCATCAGATATTGTTGTTGTCATCTGTCATCTGGTCCTGCTCATTTCCCTTGGCATCAGTTCGTTTGAGCACCTTTGTGCGTCTCTGAATTCTCAGTCATCATCTTTTGCGGCACAGTGATGTTCTATTTTGTTCTTGGACTAAGTGGTTCCTTTCTAAGTTGTGAACAGTTCCATGTCAGCAGCTAGAGCGCACTGTGGCCAGGGCCCTGCGTGCCTGGAGTTGAGCTCTGACCTCAGGTACTTAGGACCAGCTGGGTGACCCCGGGCCAGGGACTTACCCTCTCAGCCTCAGCTACCCCCTCTATAAAATGGGGGTAATGAGGGTACCCACCTCACAAGGTTCTTAAGTCAGTGAACAAACATTCATTAAGCACCTACTATGTGCAGGACGCTGTGCTGAGCACTTGACAGTCTGTCATTATCATTATTGTTTAATTTGTTTCCACTTCTTTGTTACTGTACTTTTACTAAATAATAGTTAGTTGAAGTAAGTTGGTGTTCCATATAGTTTAAGAAATCTTGGAGATAGAAGGGACTTTAGAGGTCACCTAATCTAATTCTTGCCTAAAGTGTGAATTCTATCATATTTCTGATAACTAGCCCTCTGTCCTGAAGCCCTCTGGTCACAGGGAGCTCACTACCCAACAAAGTATTCCATTTTTACTTTTGGACAGCTGGGATTATGAAGAAGGTTGTCCTCATATTGAGCTAAAATCTGCCTTAAATTCCACTCTATGTGTTTGTGACAGAGAGAGAGAGAGAGGAGAGAGGAGAGAATGAATGAGAGAAAGAATGAGAGAGAGAGGGAGGGAGAGAGAGAGAGAGGGAGAGAGAGAGAGAGGGAGAGAGAGAATGAGAGAGAGAGAATGAGAGAATGAGAGAGAGAGATGAGAGAGAGAGAGAAAGAGGGAGAGAATGAGAGAGAGAGAGAGAGAAAGAGGGAGAGAATGAGAGAGAGAGAGGAGAGAGAATGAGAGAGAGAAAGGAGAGAGAATGAGAGAGAGAGGGAGAGAGAGAGAGAGAGAGAGAGAGGAGAGAGAGAATGAGAGAGAGAGAGGGAGAGAGAGAATGAGAGAGGGAGAGAGAGAGAATGAGAGAGAGAGGGAGAGAGAGAGGGAGAGAGAGGGAGAGAGAATGAGAGAGAGGGAGAGAGAGAATGAGAGAGAGAGGGAGAGAGAGAGAATGAGAGAGAGAGAGAGAGAGGAGAATGAGAGAGAGAATGAGAGAGAGAGAGGAGAGAGAGAGAATGAGAGAGAGAATGAGAGAGGGAGGATGAGAGAGAGAGAGAGGGGATCAATTTGTACACAGATCATAGGATTATAGACTTTTGGGCCTCCTAGATGGAAGCATGGGGGCCACATGAGGCTCTTGAGGTTTCATTTTACAGATGAGCAATTGTGTCTCAGAGAGGGCCAGGGACTTAGTCGAGGTTACTCCACCTGCATGTGTCAGAGGAAAGACTTGAACCCAGACCTTCTTGGTTCAAAGGCTTTGTTTCTATCTTCCTTGACCAGGCTGAATTGAGTGAGGCGGGAGGCATGAAGGAAGGGTTTGGTGGACACCTGAGGAGCACTGAAGGAAGTGTGGGTTTCTAAAGGGGAGGAGGAGAAGGCCACCACTCTTGGTTGGCTTGTTGAGTATGTGAATGGGAGTGACAGGAGAGAGCTGAGGGAGGCTGTACCTGTCATAGAGGCAAAGGGGAGCCAAGGAAGACTGTTGGTTAGGGGAGTGACATCGACATGCCTGTGTCTTAAGATTATTAATTTGGTTCTTACCTTCTGTCCTTAGAAAGGGGGGTGTGTAACGAATGTGTCTGGTCAAGCACATCTTCCACATCTGTGTCTGAATCTGTACCCAGGTGGGCAGTGTGTTTTATCTTAAATCATCTGGAATTGGGGATGGCCTGTGTGTGGAAGGGAATTCTCAAGTCTTGCAGAGTGATTTGTCTTGACATTGTTGTCATTGTTTCCTATTGTAATGATTGGAATGACGCCACCTGCTGGAAACTTACTGTAGAAAAGCTCCGCCATGAGGTGAAGGTCTCTGAGGGCAGACCATGTTTTTTCTTTGGCGTCAGGAAGTGAGGATTGCTCGTGGGAGGAGGAAGGGGGAGCCTGGCGCTCTGACTTGCGCTCTTTCCTGAGGACTCCGGTAGAGAAGGGAGCTAGAAATATGCTCTCCCTTTAATAGATAGATGAATGTAGGCCTTTGTTTTTCTCTTCATCCAATTCTTATTCTCCTTAATAAATGCTTAAAAGTCTAACTTTTGCTAAAGCTTATACTTTATTGGTGACCACTTATTAGAGATTTTAGACAGACTAGCTAGAATTTTAGCCTTTAACACTATCCACCCCATCTGTAGCTTGTCTGGAGATAGCTATTTGCATGTCTTGTCCCACCCAGTTTAGTTTGTGAGCTCCTTGAGAGCAGGGATCAAGTTGGGGGCCTTTCTGTCCTCGGGGCTTAGCACCTGGTACATAGTAGGTGCTTAATAAATGTTTATTGATTGACTTATTTGTCACATTTGTTCTCAGGTTCTACTCACTTCACTTTGTATCAGTTCATACACATCTTGCAGAGCTTTTCTCTTTTCTTGCGGAGCATTAGAATTTCATTAGTCTATACACCATGTTGTGTCCAGCTCCCCCACCCTCTTCATGTCCAGTTTTTTGCCACCACAAAAAGAGCTTCTGTAAACACTTTCTAAATTTGGTGCACAAGGGCCCTTTTTCTCTGAGTCACAGGACACACACAGTTTAGTGGCTCTGGGGGGTGTAGTTCCGAGTCACTTTATAGCGGGGCTGGACTGGTCCACAGCTCCACCAGCAGACCGCTGATTCGCCCATTTCCCCACAGCGCCCTGAATGCTGGTCACTTCCCTTTTTTGGGTCAGCTTTGCTAATCTGATACGTGAGGCAGAATCTCAAGAACTGCTTCATTTTCATTTCTCTGTGGCTGTCGATAGTGTTGATTTCCTCCGAAAATGGTTCATGTCCTTTGATCATTACTAAGTAGAAAATGGCTTTTATTCTTATGTATTTGAATCACTTCCTTTTTTTTTTTTTAGTGAGGCAATTGGGGTTAAGTGATTTGCCCAGGGTCACACAGCTAGCCTGACTCCAGGGCCGGTGCTCTATCCACTGCGCCACCTAGCTGCTCCGAATCACTTCCTTTTATCAGAGAGACTTGCTCCAAAGATTTTTTCCCACTTAACTGGTTTGCATTCTAATTTTACCCAAATTGTTTTTGTTTGTATGCTATTCCTTTTATCTTCTCTCTTGTCTCTGTCCTTTGCTCCTGAACTGCTCCCCATCCATTGATCGGAAAGTTCATTTCTTTCTTGCTCCTCTAATTTGTTTCTGTGTGTGTGTGTGTGTGTGTGTGTGTGTGTGTGTGTGTGTGTGGCAATAGGGGTTAAGTGACTTGCCCACGGTCACACAGCTAGTAAATGTCAAGTGTCTGAGGCTGGATTTGAACTCAGGTCCTCCTGAATCCAGGGCCGGTGCTTTATCCACTGTGCCACCTAGTTGCCCCCCTCTAATTTGTTTCTAATGTTGCTCTTTACATCTCAATCACATATGCACTAGGAACTCCTTTAGTTGTCCTTTGTGGGATGGTGGTTTATACCTAGTATGTGCTTTCCAGCTTTTTTCTTCTCAAATAGGATGTTCTCTTACTCCAGGTTTATGGTTACTGTACTTGTTTACTTTTGATTTGTTGTTCAATTGTTCACTTGTGTCTCACCTTTTGTGACCCCGTGGACTGTCCCATCTGTAGGGTTTTCTTGGCAAGAATACTGAACTGGTGGCCGGGGGATTAAGGCAAACAGAGGTTAAGTGATTTGCCCAAGGTCACACAACTAATCAAGTGTCTGAGGCCAGATTTGAACTCAGAGATTCCTGACTTCATGCCAGAGCTCTATCCACTGAGTTCCCTGGCTGTCTCTTATTGCTTTTTGTATATTTTTGTGCATTATCTCTCTTTTGTAGCCAGTACCAAATTGTTCTAATGATTACTGCTTTCAAGTAGAATTTGAAATCTGGTACTGAGGCTATCTCCCTTCCCACCTTTAAAAATTATTTCCTTTGAGATTCTTGAACCTAATGTTGCTCCTGTTGAATTTTGTTATTATTATTTTTTCTAGTTATATAGAGTAATCCTTTGGTGGTTTGATTAGTTTGGTGCTGAATAAGTAAATGAATTTAGGTAGTGTTGTCGTTTGAATGATTTTGGTTCATCCTTCCCATGAGTCTTGAATATTTCTTCAGTTACATACGTCTGCCTTTATTTGTATAAAGAGTGTTTTGCATTCATATAGTTCTTGTCTGTGTCTTTGTGGGCAGACTCCCAAGAATTTGATATACTCTGTGGTTATTTTATTTTATTTGTTTTTTTTTTTTTTTTTTTGTGGGGCAGTGAGGGTTAAGTGACTTGCCCAAGATCACACAGCTAGTAAGTGTCAAGTGTCTGAGACTGGATTTGAACTCAGGTCCTCCTGAATTCAGGGCTGGTGCTTTATCCACTGTGTCACCTAGCTTCCCCTAGTTTGTGGTTATTTTAAATGGAATTTTCCTTTCTATCCCTTTTTTTTAGCTGGGTTTTATTGGTAATATAAGAAACATTAATGATTATTTACATCTTATAACTTTGCTGAAGTTATTATTTCAATTAATTTTTTGGTTGACTTTCTAAGGTTCTCTAAGTAAGCTATCATATCATCTGCAAAAAGCAGTACTTTTCCTTCCTGTCAGCCTGTCCTTATTCCTCAATTTCTTTTTCTTGTTTTACTGATACAGTTAGCATTTCTAGCACTTTATCAAGTAATAATGGCGATAATGAACATCCTTGCTTTATTCCTGATCTAATTGGAAAGGCCTCTAATTTATCCCCATTGCAGATAATGCTGACTCTTGGTTTTATATAGTCAATACTTATTACATTATATAACAAAATCATTCAAAATTCCTATGTATTTCTATGCTTTCTAACCTTCATTTATTTATTTAGGCAGTAATGGGTATGGCATGTCAAAAGCTTTTTCTGCAGGTATTGATGTAATCATATTACTTTTGTTGTTCTTATTAATATGGTCTGTTACCTTGATCATTTTCTTTATGCTGACCCTCCCCCCACTCCCGTTCCAAGTCATCGTATATCATCTTGGCTAGAAATTCTCATTTGGTGGGAAAGCTCGAGGATGTGTAGATCCCTTTATATCATTAATACTTTTTCTGGCCGCTGAGCATGGCAGGTACCAAATACCATTACCCAAACTGAAGTGAATTTATTTTAATTGCCAAGAAAAGACTTGTTATTGATGTAGCAGGATCTGGAGCTGAGCTGGGCCTTGTTGCTGACGGTCTTCATAGGGAACACGCAAGCCGCATTCAGCCATGGACCGCAGATCTGTCGTGTCAGGCTTGGCTGAGAGATGTGGACAGCGTGTGACCCCGCAGGTCACCATTCTGGATGGCTCTTCCTATTCTTCTTCTAGCCCGGTGTCCCCCCTCCAGATGACAGAGTCATTCAGGATTCCTCGGAAGATTGGGATGAGGCCTATGGGCCTCCTGTGCCCCCAGGCCTGAGCTGGCCAGGATTCCTGGGGCCGGGACACCCCCCAGAAGACTTTTGCAGTCACAGCTGACGCTCATATTCTCTTTGCAGTTCTCAGAGGGCTTCATGTACCTTAGCCCTTTGGGTTCCCATGACAGCCCTGTGAGGCAGGTGCTGCCATGATCCCCATTTGACAGATTGGGAAACTGAGGCAGAGAGTGGTTAAGGGACTTGCCTAGGATCATACAGGTGGCAGGAATTGCGCCTCTCTGTCCTCCCACCCAGAAAAAACCAAGGGTTGGCAGACTGTTTCTTGCCCAGCTTTCAACATGCCTTTGAATGACAGCTCTACAGTTGGTATGTCAGTGTGCACACCCAGGGCAGATGGAGCAGATGGACAGAGGCCTGGGCCCACTGCTGACTGGCAGAAGGACAGAAGACTGGACTGTTTTTGGGAAATTTCAGAGGTCCCATAAAAGCACCAGCCCATCTTTTCATATTACATTCTAACTCATATATCCTGCGGGTATTGTGTGCAGTCAGGTGCTAGACTCGGGATCTCTAAGGGATTAAAAACGTGTGTGTGGTCAGGGTCCAGCATCGAACCCGTGAGAAAATGGACTAGGAGGGAAGGGGGCTGGCTCTGTGGTGAGGGGTGACGGAGGTCAGCCAGAGTGCTACTTCAGGCAGACCCTTGTGATGTCACGAGAAGTCAGGGAAATCTGCTGCGCTTCTTTTGTGGCAAGTCATGGATGAGAAGGGCAGGGAATGGGCAGGCAAGGATAGAAGGAAGGAGCTGCAGACAGATCCACCTGGGGAATGGAAAGCCAGCCTGACATTTGGGTGCTTCCTCATTGGCACGAATGGCTTCCTTTGAAATCCTGGGTATTTTATTTGCGCAATTACAAATAGGATTCTGAGGTGGTGTCCAGAGCTTTCCCCAGTTGCCAGTCGGGTGCCCGGTACAGGCACCCTCGAGGAGAAGGTGGGTGGGTGGGGCAGAGGAGGGCTGACCCTCAGTCGGTGGGGACATGATGTCGCCTTAGCAGCTCTATTGCTCTGAGTGTGGGCTGTGCCCATCGTGCCCACATGTGTCACTTTGCTCTGCCTTACAGATAGCAGAGAGGGGAGGCGAAGCACCTTAATTTACTGCCTCCTCTGCAACAAGTTTCTCATTTGTGTCACAAGCTGCGTGCTGCCATTCATATCCATCCTGTATATCACTTTTTTATTGCACACTATTTCAGTTGTAAATAGTCATAAATATTGTTACAGTTTGGATCGTGTTACGGTACGTTTCTCCAAGTCGTCCTGGGTTGCAGTGGGGCAGCCTTCATTCTGGCCTCTTTTCTGATGTGTGGTCTAAGCCTTGGGCATCCCTGAGATGGCTCCATAAGTCGGTGTTACTCTCTGGGTAAGGGCCCTCCTTCTAGTTCGTCTCTCTCACTTTCTAGATGAAGGAGCTATGGGTCAGAGAGAGGGAGGGTGTGACCTGCTGAAAGTAAAAGAGCATCGAGCCTGGTTCTGCTAAAGCAGGCCCTTTGAGGCATCCCCTGAGGGTGTGGTGGCGGTGAAACTCTGGGGTCTGAACAAGCCTCCTGCCACTCCCCTCCAGGGTGCCTCCCCAGCTTGTACCTGTGAAGGTGATTGTCTCTGAACCCAAGAAGGCGCCACACTTACTTTCAGTTGGATGTCATCTTATTGGATCCACCTCAGCCTTCTAGTCCTTGAGGGATCCTCTTCCTGATATACTGTTGACTTGCTCACGGTTTTCTCTCTGACATCACTACCAGAATAGTACTGGTGACTTAGGCAAGCACTGTCCCCAAATCGACATCGTCCTCTGCGTCACCAGGCGACTAACCCTGTTAGGAAAGGAAACGAGGCCGGGCTGGTGTGGCTTGGACTGGATGAAGTGATCCGGAGACTCGGTGGTCACTGTTTCCTTTTCCACCCTTTTAACCACGGGCAGGACATGAAGTTACATTCCCTGCATGAAAGTTGGTGGCCAGTCTTCTCTTTCCCTTTTTGCTGTTGTCTCAGTGGCTTTATTGCTGTGAGTATGGACTGCATCCATCGTGCCCAAGGAAATGTGTGCTGGGAGTTACAGCGGTGCGGTAAGCTGCCTTACTGGAAGATCCACATGCGTGTCCTCCTGTCCACCCCCTTTTCCCCGGGGGAAGTTAGAAGCCATTGGAGTGAAGGACTGAGTAAGCAGGCATTTCCTGTGTGTGCTGTTCATCGGACCCCTGCAAGGCCAGTCTGCAGAGGGCGACCCAGGCCAGGCCACAAAGCGTGGCTGATGTTAGCATCAGGACGGTGATTGGAGCTAATGGTGGGGAAGCCTTCTGAGGGGATGGCTGGGGACATTGCATGCCTCTCCCCTGGGGCCTGGGGCTGCTCTGCTCCAATTGGACTTGATCCCTTTGGAACCAATGCCACCATTGTGAGATCAACAAGAAGACGGCACAGGCCAGCTGGGGCTGCTCACCATCAGAGCTTCTGGTCTGTGCCAGCTTCTTCTGCCCCGGCTCCCCCCAGCGTCTGTTCTCGTGTCAGTTTTCAAAAGCCAGGCTGTCCACTGCTGGGATGCCTTCGAATCGGCCTCGTTAGTCCTGGGCACTAAGGCCTCATTTCATGCCAGATGCCAGGGACTTGTTTGACACATCAGCTTTGGAAGCTACTCCTTGATGTGCACAGCTCTGAGTCTTCAGCCCCGCGCCACCCCCCCCCCCCCCCCCCCGTTGTCACTCAGCAGGGCCAAGCGGGGAAGAAAGGCAGAGGGTGGGGAGGAATGATGAGCGGCCTGGCTCCGCGGCACCTGCTTTCTTCCTACTGCTTCTTTGCCTTCCCTCATTTCTTCCTCCCAGCTCTTCAGCTGTGTTCCTCACCCCTCTGCCGGGCAGTTTGACTAGTCTCAGGCTTTGGCAGTTAGGTGAGGCCAGTGAGGTTGGCCATATTGTGGGCTGTCCATCTTCTTTCACACCCATTCTTATTAGCCTTGGGCCCCAGAAACGTGCTTAAGAAATCCCGCTGCACATAGAAAACTGTTTGGCAGCCCTAGCAGTCAGGCCGGCCAGCCAGTTGGGGGAATGGATGGCCCCTCTTAGATCTCAGTTTGGTGGTAGAAGGCTGTGAAATGATGGGACAGATTCCTTCTTCTGCACGTGCCTCTTTGGCCTCTGGAGAAAGACAATTTTTGGCTTGGAACCCCAGAGAGCAGTTTGCTGGACTCAGTCCTCTTCTGCACTGGCCACTGGATCCATGTTATTGAGGAAGAAACACTGTCCTGGGGCCTTGTGGGCGGCTCTGTGGTAGGGTCAGGCCTGGCCTCTGCCAGCCAGACCTTAGTTCTCCTTTGCTGAGGCTGGGCTGGGGCTTTCTTTCACCTTCTTCCTCTTTAAATTGCCTGCATCAGATGTGGTTGCTCACAGCTTGCAGCTGCTTCCTGCACACAGTATGGCCTCTGTAGGGGAGAGAGCGCTGTTGGGAAGCAACAAGGAGTCAGAATTGTACAAAAGATCAGGGCTTTTTACTGGGAATCCAGATCTAGTTAGCATCCTCCACGGCAGCCCCGGTGCTGAGACCCGGGAACAAAGAGGTGCCCACGGACAGCCCCCATGGCCTGTCCTTTAGGGTGCAGTGCTCAGGCCTGAGTTCCAGGCTCTTGTCTTTGTAGCTCTCAGGTCTTAGGAGATGAACACTGAAGTAAAGGAAGGAGGGCCTTGCCCAGTGTTACAGACAGTTCTTTGCCCAACCTCACCAGTGCTTAGCTTTTCCCTTTTCCCTTTTCCTTTTTTAAATAAAAAGGGTCCATTCTTTCTTTTTATTTTTAAAAGAGCTAAGCAGCTGAACTCAATTTCAAGGCTGGAGGCAGTGTGAAACCTTTGGATTGTACTGAGTGGACGAGTGATTTGGTCAGGCGAGAACCGGAGTACTTTTTTTTCCACCTATTGGTTTTTTAACAATGACTTGCTTGAGATCGGAGCTGTCTAGACTGACCTCAGGAGCCAAAGAGCTGAAGGGACTCTTTATACCAGAAGGGAGGGGTTTGCATTGGGGTTGCCCTGGACTCGGCAGTCTCTCTGCTCTTTTGATTCTGCCACGATCTCATCAAGAATGATGTGTTTTTGTGCATATTTATTTAAAGTAAAACATCAATATCTACCCTGTATTGACTTTTTCATTCATTCGTTGAACAGTTATTAAATGCTTACTTTGTGCTAAGTGCCAGGGATACAAATCCGGTAGAAAAGAGACAACCCCTGCATTCAGGGAGCTTCCATTCTAATTGGGGGTGTGCTGAAAACCTGGGCGTTGGAAGGAGAGGGACGTGCCCGACCAGGTTCTGCTGCGGACATCAGCCCACGGTACAGCTAAGGTGGTACTTGAGGGGTGCACAAGGGAACAAGGAGGCGACTGGTTATCTTTGGGAGTATTGTGTCATTTGGGTCCTTACTCTTGAGGAAGCCCATGGGTAAGTGGGGTACACCTAGAAAACCAGTCTGCCTGGTGCAGAAGATCCTCAGGTCCGTGCCCTGTGGAGACTGTTCAGAGCAGCGAGGAATGGTCAGTCTGTTGATCAGGGATGGAAGCCACCTTCAAATATTCGAAGGGCTGTCATGTCTTGTTCTCTTCTGGCTCCGGGGGCAGAGTGAGAGACAACAGGGAGAAGAGGTAACTTAGGGCTCACCCTGGACCCCCAGCAGCCTTCCCCACACTTGCTGGCTCCCAACTGTCCAAAAGCAGAACACTCGTAACAGGAGAAGAGGATGTCACACAAACTCACCTCTCTCCAGTCTCTTCTCCCTTACCAGCTGCCTGCTGGGCCCTGTCCCATAGCCTGTCCATCACAGAGCTCGGCTCCTCCCCCTCCTTCCCTTCTAGTCTATTACCCGGCTTCACAGCCCCGGTGTTTCCCTTGTCTGCACGCTTGCCCTCAGCCCGTAGGTCCAGTCTGCCGCCCTCCACAACATGGGTCCCACCTGTGCCCTTCTGGCTCATGAAGCACCGTCCTGCCCGCCACCAGACTAGGCTCTAGCCAGCCCCTCCACACAGCTGTCTAGATGATTGCCTGGCTGCTCGTGGATCAAATCACTCATGCCTCCACTCAGTAGAATCCAGAGGTTCCATGTTGCCTCAGTCTCACATGAATTTGGCTGCTCAGCTTTTTTAATTAATTAAAAAACAGACATGAAGTGCTTTGCAAACCTTAAAGTGCTGTCTAAATACTAGTTCTCATCGTGGGTTTTTATTCATATTTTTTGGTTTTCTGTCACCTAGATTTCCCCTTGTGTCTCTTCTTTCCTCTGTCTCTCCCATAGTGTCATCCTTTATCACAAAGTTTTGTTTTTTTTACACAAATGAAGAAGAGAAAAAATGTCATCAAAACCTGTCCACATATTGAAAACATCTGACATCATATGCATAGTTATGGTCCTATCACCTCTACAAAGGAGACAGGAGAAAGGAGTCTTCTCATATTTCTTCTCTGGGGCCAAACTTCTTTGTAACTATAAACTTCTTTTGTTGTTGTCGATATTTTCCTTTAAAAAAGGCAACATTTTATTATTATTTTTTGTTTTTAAATTTCCTACATTTCCCCTGATTTCTTTCTGCTTCCCATCCCAGAGAGCCGTCCTCTACCACAAAGAACTTTTATAAGATGAGGAAGAAGAGAAAACCATCCAGCAGAATTTATTAGTCCACTGAGAAGAATATGATAATCTCTCTCTGTCTGTGGAGTTTGTGCCCTCTGCGGGAGAAGTCGGGGCAGCCTTTGGTTATCTCCTCTCTCCTTTGGCACTAGGCTTGTTCCTGGTATTTTTGTAACATTCATCTTTGAGGAGCAGCTAGGTGGCACAGTGGATAAAGCACCAGCCCTGGATGCAGGAGGACCTGAGTTCAAATCCAGCCTCAGACACTTGACACGTACTAGCTGTGTGACCCTGGGCAAGTCACTTAACCCTCATCGCCCCACTGGAAAAAAAAAAAACCCTCAAAAACCCCCCCAAACCCCCCATTCATCTTTACTTTTCCTGTGACACTTGTTTGTTCCATTGGCATTGTAGTCACTGTGTATATGCTCACTTCATTTTTACATCATTCACATAACCCCCTGCTTCTCTGTGTGCACCACGTGGTTTTATTTCTCGTGTTATGGTCCTATTCCATCATATCCCAGTTTGTTTAGCCATTTCCCCTTCACTGGGCTTCTCCTTTGTTTCCAGTGCTTTGCTAGCACAAAGAATGCTGCTGGAAATGCTTGGATATGGAAGGGTTCTTCCTTGTTATCGACTCCAGATTCCCAATAGTGGAATCTGAGTCAAAGACTATGGATGTCATAGCCACTTTTTGGGGATCATTCCAAATTCTTTTCCAAATGGTGATACCAGTAACAATACACCTGTCTTCCCACAGTTGCTCTGCCATTGACTATTCCTATCTTTTGTCATCATTGCCAATCTGCGGAATGCAAGGTAGGACCTCAAAGTTGTTTTGAATTGTTTTTTTTCTTAAGTATTATAAGAGTTGGAGCATTTTTTATGTGTTTGTTAATAGTTTGCCGTTCTTTTATAAACTGTTTGTTCCTATTCTTTGTCCTCTTGTTTCTTGTGGGATTTTTTATATTATCTACTCTCTATATATCTTAGATGTCAAACCCTCTTCCTAGACAATTAATACAACAATTTCTTCCCATTCAACTGCTTCTCTTCCCCTTGGTGCATTAATTTTGTTCTGACACGAAGCTTTCATTTTCATGTAATCATGTAATGTCTTTTTTTTGTTTTTTGTTTTTTTTTTAAATAAAAGTATTTTATTATTTTCCAGTTACATGTAATGATCATATAATGTCTTTTTAAAAAATAGGCTAATAGACTTTTGGTTAAGAAAATATCTATCTGCCATATCTAAGAGGGGTATGATTTGCTTCTCTTCTTTATAGCCTGACTGTTAAATTAAGATTGTGTTTCTGTTTAGAATGTATTCTGGAGTGTTGTGTAAAGTCTTGGTCTAAGCCCAGTTTCTGTTAGACCTCTCTTCAGTTTTCTCACCAGATTTTGATCAAATAGGGAGTGCTTTTCTCAAATGTTGAGTTTGTGAGTTCCCTTGTTTCTGAATCTTCCTTGCCTCGGCAGTTCCATTGATCTGTCTCTCTGTTTTTCTAACAAGTACCAAATGCCTTTGATGAATGATGCTTTTTCATATATTTTGAGGTGTGGAAATTTTTTCTTACCTTTTTTCATTCTTTTTCTTACCTTTTTTTCTTACCTTTTTTCTTACCTTTTTTCATTCTTTTTCTTGATGTTCTAGATGCTTTGAGTCTCCAAATTATTTTTAAAAAATTATTTTGTCAAGTTTTGTAAAGTACCATTCTGATAGTTTGATATTCCATTAAAACTGAAAATTTACTTTGGTAATATTGTCACATTCATTATATTGGTGTGGCCCAGTCAAGAGTACTGAATATTCTTCCAGCTATTTAAGCTATTCTTTATTTCTTTAAGGAGCATTTAGTAATTGAAGCTATTCAGTAGTGAGTGGGCTTTGATAGACTGACTTCAAAATATTTTATGCATTATATAGTTATTTTCAGTGGGATTTCCCTTTGTATTATTGCCTTTTGGATACTGCTATTATATAGAAATGCCATTGATTTTTGTGGGCTTATTTTGTTGCCTGCAACTTTGCTGAAGCTATTGTCTCAGTTTCTATAAGATTTTCTAAGCAAACCATCATCTTGTCAGCAATTAGGGATAGTTTTATTTTCTCATTGTTTGCCCATTTTATGCAGCAGATTGCTGTAGCAGATAGCAGAACAATGGGCAGTGTTTTGGACTTGGAGTTAGGAAGATCTCAAATCCTTTCTCAGACACTAGGGAGTTGTGTGACCCTGTTATCCTCCTTTCCTCATCCCCTCCCTGAAAAGGGGATAAAACAACAGCTGCCTAGTGAAGTTGCTGCGAGGATTAAATGAGATATTTGTAAAGTGCTTAGCAAATCTTAAAGCAACAAGTAAATGCTATCCTATGACCATCCTCATCCTCGTCATCATTATTGTCACCGTCACTGCTCTTGTCCTCTGCTGTTGCTGCCATATCAAGGATTATCTCAAATGACAGCAATGAGAATGGGCATCCTTGCTTTACTCTTGAATTACTGGGAAAGCTTCTAGTCTATCCGTATTGCATTTGATCCTTGCTTTTCGCCTCAGAAAAATAGTTTTTTGGATGTTAAAAAAAGATCCATCCATCCATCTACATCTTTTATTTGCGGGATGTTAGTATGAATGAGTGTTGTATATAAAGTTTTTTTTTCCTGCATCTGGTGAGACAATTATGAATTATAAAAACCCAAACCCATCAGCAGATGAGCCCTTTGCTTCATTGACATCCTGGACTCACTGCATGTGTCCAGTCAGTTGTCATTTGTCCATTCAGAGCCTCTTTTGCATCCTGCCCTCTCTTGGTACTCACACAGCCCCACTTTAGTTCAGGTCCCCATCACCTCCCTCTCAGTTCTTCCATCTGCCTCCTCATTGATCTCCGGTCTCTCTCGGCTCCAGTCTGGCTCACCCATAGCTCCCCTGCTCCATCATCTGCACTGGTTTCCCCTTGTCTCTGGGCCAAAATGGAAAGTCTCTGTTGATCTTTCACAACCCAGCTGTCTTTCCAGCTTCACTGAATCATAGTCATTACTCTGCCCAGACTCTAATACAGCCAAACTGGCTAAGCAAAAGACGGTCCCTGTCCACAAGGAGCTTTCAATCTAATGGGGGAGACAACAGCCAAATGACTAGGTACAAACAAGCTACAGACAGTACCTGGCACATAGTAGGTGCTTAATAAATACTTTTTGATTGCTTGTTATATTTACAAGGTTATTTGTAGACATTGCCTTCATCTCTTGGTTCAGTCTTGATTTCAGCCCTATGTCCTTAGTCTTGTTATCAATGAATTGTCAGTCACGGGAGTTCTCTGCACCTCAGTTTCCACCATCTGTACAATGTTCTCTAACGTCTCTCTTGACTCTCAATCTGACAAGCCTTTTATTGTGGGAGGGCCAGGGGCATGTTCCAGACAGACCTTCCCTAGGTGTGGCCCTCAGTGTTGGGCCTCAGAACCCATTGTGCCAAACAAAAGTGACATGGAATCATGGTCTTTTACATTGGCTGCTATTGACTGACTGCCGCCTGATTTTCACCTACTTGGCTAACAAACAATTTTTTGATTGGCAGCCTGTGACTGCGGCTCCCCGCCTTCCAGCCCAGGCCAGGCTCCTGTGCTCATCTCCTTGGCTCCTGAGTCCTCTGAAGGTTCCTGAGGCTCACCACCTCTACCATCCACATCCTCCTAGAGCATGGGTGATGCTCAGATGGCTCCCAGGATCTTCCTGAACCTTGGTCTTGGGTTTTTGGATAAAGATGAGTCAAGCAACAAGTTTGATCCTGGAAATCATTCTTCCTCCTCAGCCCTGTCAACCCTATTGAAGGGCTATGTTAGGCCAGGTCAGAGTTGTCCCCTGAGGATTCTCTGAGGGTGGCATCTTTCATGGATTTCTCGTTAGCCTTGATTATCTCTTCCTGGTTCTGTTTCTGCCTGGATGAAAGAATGACTGTGTGGTAATTGATACCAACTAAAAGGGAACCGTCCTGGAGTAAAAGAGGCAATTTCATTTGTTGTCTTCTTTAAATGTTCATTATTCTTGTCTTGTCAGAAATAGTGCTGATAATAATTATACATTTTGTGCATAAACCGCTTTCAAGCAGATTTCTGGTTCAGACTCAGATAGGATATTTTACATCCAATTAGATCGCATGAGTCCCACTCGTCTCTCGGTGTGGTTCACTGGCTCTCCTGAATAACCCCATTTGTAAGCAGAATGCAGCCGTGAGGCAGCCCCTGCTGTCACTTCCCTACCTGGACCTCCTGCCATGGTGAGTGGGTGGTGTTGGGATGGACGCACCTGCTCTTCTTCTTTTCAGTTCCATCTTTAGAGCTTCTCTGGACCTGCGGTTTTCCCAGTGTGAAGATGCTGTCCATCACAGCAGATGACAGCTTCTCCATGTCCTCTTATCTGGAGGACATTTTGCTGCCCCCCTGAGGGGGGTGGTGGTGGTCTGCAGGCTTTTCTCTGCTTCTCTGCTCATCTCCAGTAGCTGCTGATGGTCCTCATCCCCCGGCAGGCCCCCCATCCTTTGACTGTCCTCTCTGCCCTTGCTGATGTGGCTGTTGTAGGTCTTCTTGCATGTGCATCTTTCCTAGTCACACGCTGGGACTTCTCCCACCCTCCACACACCCTTTGAGTCCCCAGGAGGTGGCCTCTCGTGCTGCTCTATGCTATGCAGGGTCTTCAGTGCCTTCTTGCTGCTCCCACACCACTCCAGCCAGTCTTCTTAGTTCTGTTGACCTTCCCACTGTGATATTGCACGTCACAAAATGCAGACTCTTATCAACATGTTTTTTTCTTTCCTTTTTTAAAAATAATAATAAACTTTTTAAAAAGGTTTGAATTTCAAATTTTATCCTTCCTTCCCCTCCCTCATCCCTGAGGCAGTAAGCAATCAGATATAGGTTATACATGTGCACTTATGTAAAGCATATTAGTCATTTTGTAGAAGAAGACTTGAATAAAAGAAAAAAAAGAAAGTGAAAAATAGCCTGCTGCCGTCTGTGGAGGTGGAGAGTACACTTCATCCATAGTCCTCTGGGATTGTCTCGGATCCTTGTATTGCTGAGAATAGTTAAGTCATTCCCAGTTCATCATCAAACAGTGTTGCTGCTTCTGTGCACAATGTTCTCCTGCTTCTGCTCCCTTCACTAGACATCAGTTCATACAAATCTTTCCAGGCCTTTCTGAAGTCATCCTGTTGTCATTTCTTATAGCACAATAATATCAATATGTTTTAAAAGGCTGTTATGGGGTACAGTGCTTAGAGTACCTGGCCTGCCGTTAGGAAAACCTTGTTATCTGGGTCACTACTTAGTCTAACACTCATTGTTGGGGGAGCTTTTCTAAATTACTTCCTCCTGCTCTTCCCTCTTTGCAGGTCCTTCCCAGAAGAATGGGAAGCCTACTCTTTCTAAGCTCTATGGGATCTGGTAGTTTCCTCTTCTCAAGGAACTTTTAATCTAATTATGAATTTAAGACTCTTCCCCCTAGGAAATGGAGGACAATATGAGCTTTAAAATTTATTTTTGTTTGTGTTTAATATTCTTTCCTTTTTATTAAAAAAAATTTTTTTGGGGGGGGGGGGCAGGGCAATGAGGGTTAAGTGACTTGCCCAGGGTCACACAGCTAGTAAGTATCAAGTGTCTGAGGCCGGATTTGAACTCAGGTCCTCCTGAATCCAGGGCTAGTGCTTTACCCACTGTGCCACCTAGCTGCCCCTCTTTTAATGAGCTCTAAATCCTTTTCCTCCCTTTGGTGCTGCCTCCATCCACTGAGAAGGCAAACAATATAATATCAATTATACATGTGAAATCATGCAAAACATTTCCATCTTAGCCATGATAAGAAAAAAGCATGAAAAAGAAAGTGAGAAAATTATATTTCAGTTTGCACTCAGAGTTTATCTTCCTCTGGAGGTGGAGGGCATTTTTTCATCCTGAGTCCTTTGGAATTGTCTTGGATCATTGAATTGATCCGAGTAGCCAGGTCCTTCAGAGTTGATTATCATCACAACATTGCTGTTACTATGTGTAGTGATCTCTTGGTTCTTCTCACATCACTTTGCATCAGGTGCAGGAAGAAAGTAAAAGGAAAGAAATGAGGCGAGGTGCTTCAGGGCAAATAGGAAGAAGCTGTGTGGGAAGAGAAGGAATCTCTTAAACAAGGAGCCTTGTGACCTTTATTTTGTCAGCACTTAATCTGATGGCCTGGGATCTCATCCATGGGCCTGTGGTTCCACTTGTGCTGGCGCTGGCCCATCCTGCATCATTCCTGGAGAAAGGATGGGTGCGGTGCGCTGGAAATCTTCCCTTGGCTATTGTCATTTTTCACGAGCACTATTGAAGGCCTTAAGCTCTCGTAGAAGGAGAGGAGCCTGGGGTCTGGAAAGCCATGTCAGTGGGGCTCCCATTTAGGCACATTCTTCTGTGTTTCTGGTGAGCATCCCTGTCTCTCCTTCCCACCATAAGGAGTCACTGAGCTGTAATTCAGAGCTCTGCAGTTATGTAGAATGATTGGTGAAGTCTGTGGGGTCAGAACCTGGCATACGCTGACCCCGAGTTGGGTCTCTGGTTCCCTTTCTGTAAAGGACAGGGGTTGGATTCCGATGATTTCCCAGGCTCCTCTCCTCTGCTTGGTCAGTGCTTCCTCCATTCTCCAAATGGCTTTTCCTTCAGGAACCTTTAACAAGGGAAGTTTATTCTACATTCTTCATGAATGTTCAATAGAAAACAGAAGGCAACGGAGAGCGTGATTGGGAAACGTTTGATTTTCATAACATCCTCAGGGAACTGTTGAGGACTTGATATTTCCAGCAATGGCTGTAAACTGCAAGTTATTGCTGGTGCCATCACCCAATTATTGGGTGCTTATTTTACTTAGACTTAGTAATTTGAAAAAGATTAGATGTCAAGACTTCACATTTTGGTGATTATATTACTTAGGCCTTCTCTTTAATCATTTCTTTTATTCCTGGTATTAATCATTAGCTCTCAGCTGTTTGCAAGGGAACCTAACCCTGGATGTCTAAAAACTTAAAGGAAAAAATAATTGCTTCATTTGCGGTGGGAATGGGGAATATTTGTTCACCAGCGAAAGTGGAATGAATTCTTTGGCCGTTGGCTGCCGCTTATGATGAAACAAGCCTTTTCTTATTGTATGTGGAAATTGTCGCTCTCATTACTGCATATTTAAAGTGTTGGAATGATGTGCACCGCGGGGAGAGATCTCAAGAACCAAGGCCTCACTCCCTTCTGCAGGGGAGGAGGCATGCAGCTGGAGAACCCGGGAAGGTAGGGAGGGCAGGAGCCTGAGCTCCGCCCAGGGTGCAGTAATAGGGCATTTGTTTTGTGGGCTTGGTCTTTTTTACCCACAGCTGGGTCTGGTTTGCATTTCAGAAGGGAGATGGGCTAGGAAACAGGCATGGGGGCACAAAAGGAAGCCGGCACTTACGGAGTCTCTGTTCCTCCCTGCTCCTTGGCCAGAATTCTAGGGTCCCATCAGGATCCGGGGGCATGAAGATTGGTGGCACTGGGGAAGTGAGAGCCCAAAGGCCTCCAGGGTCATCTTGTCATTGAGATAGAGATTTGGAGCTGTGCTAGAAGAAACAGCTTGGCTCTGGGCTCGAGATGAGCGCGTGACAGAAAGGACTGAGCCCCTGTTTCCTGAGACAAGATCTGGGCTTCTTCCAGTGTGCCTCCTCTGTCTGGGCCATCGATTTCCGGGGCCCCATGGAGGGAGGCCTCTTGGGAAGTCAGCAGACAAGCAGGCTCCCAGAGCTGCGTTCTCTGCCCTGTGGAATGGCTGGCCTCTCCTGGCAGGTGTGGCTTAGAGATGAGCCTTCCCCACCACTCAGGCCAACGTCACAGCTCCTGGGGGACCCAGACCCAGTAGGAATGTGCTCCAGGAAGTGGTTTTGTAGTTGAGGACGCTGGGCGGCAGCCACGCCAGTATTACAGCCCAGGAGCTGGAAAAGGCTTCAGATCAGCTGATCTAACCTGATTGTTTTGCACCTGGAGAAACTGAGGCCAGAGAAGATCCCACCTCTGCTGAGATCCAAGCCCGAGTCCTCTGGTTCCTCCCACATCCTGCGGTGGGGTCGTGGCCAAGCCTGTCCATCCCCCTCCCTCTGCATCTCAGCCTCCAGCCTTTCCCATCCCCCTAATGCTGGGGCCCTTCCTCTGGGGCTTGTCCCTATCGTGGCTCTTCGTGTCCTCTCCCCGTTAGGCCAGGATCTCCTCAAGGGGAGGCCTTGGCTTTTGTCTTTCTTTGTGTCTCCAGCACTTCACCGTCCCTGGCACATAGTAGGTGTTTAAGAAATGCTCATTGACTAAGTATGGTCTCATCTCGGCTCTTGCTTAGGCAGCGCCCTCCCCCCCCGCCCCCAGGCTTGGGATGAGCCCTGGCCAGGCTGTGTTTGGACAGATTGTCTCCTCTGGGGGCAGCAGGTAAATGGTCCAGGCTGCAGGAGTGCTTGGAGCCCAATTCCCAAGAAAGTTGCGACCCAGCCTTGTGTTCTACTTTTGCCTGTTTTCCGGCTTAATGTCGTGCAGTGTGTTAATGATGATGTATTTGTGTTCATTGTAGCATGAACTGTACATGTTCATTTCTAGATATAAAATGTTAATGCCGGTGTCACTGGGGCAGCTTTCCATCATAAAACTCTCCTTCCTGCTTTCTAAGGTAGCCTACGAATCTCTCGGTCTGGTTTATTGTCAGCGCGTCTGCAGACACCTTCAGAGCAGAGACAGTCCCAGCCGTTGGCTCTGATGAGATGCGGTGCCGTCTGTGCCTTTCCTTCTCTGCTTTCTTCCTGCCCTCCGCCGCTGGGGTAACTGAGTTAGTCGCCTCTAATTCCTCATCGCCTCTGCGGTGCTATAGACACGTGCCCCCCATCACTCCGACACGCCGTCATCTCATGAGAATTCCAGGGATTCTCGGCTTCATCTGTTCTGAAGCCTGTACTTGGGACTAGATTGCGTTAGCGATATGACTTCCTAGAATGCCTCTGCTGTTCCATGAGTCTGACCCATTTGACGCTTCATTCTACAGCTGATCTCTTGGTGTTTGATTTAATTTTCAGCCTGCATACAACTTCATTCACACATCTGGGAGTAGATCTAGTCTACCTTGAAGGCAGTCCTGTGTAATTTAGCTCCCATCTCTTTCATGTCAGCTACGCCTGCTGGATGCCGACAACATTTGGGGGCCCTCCCATCGGACATGTTTGGGCCCAGAGTGCAGGTGGTGTGAGGAAGGCAGAGCTGGCCCCATGCCTCATTGGCCTTCTTCCCTGTGCCTCAGTTTCCCTCTCTGGAAGATGACTGGGTGATTTCTAAAGCCCATATCAGCCTTGCCATTTTATGACTTAGTTGGGAATGCGTGAAATCGATGGAGACTTTGTGATGCATGTGAAATGAGGGGGTGTCAGAAGGGTTATGAGCGGCAGGCGGCTCCATGATTAAAAGGCAGAACCGGGAAAGACCAGCCTGGCCCAGCTAGTTAGCTCTCTTTGTGTTTCAGTGGATGGTGAAGTCTGCGAGGAAGCCCTTTAGTGCCCCATTATCTGAACAGGGACGCACTGCTGATGGCGGGCATCCAGCTGCCACCCGGGGGTGCTTCCCCTTCAGAGCTTCTTGGCAAGCTTTTCCTAGCAGCAC